>NC_133123.1:224575200-224883485 GCF_033568475.1 Henckelia pumila | reverse complement strand
GTACCCGGCATCAACTCTATGCCAAACTCTACTTCCCTAACATGGGGAAAACCCGGAATCTCATCTGGAAATACATCTGGAAATTCATCCACAATAGGAATACTCTCTATCCCAATGCTCTCAGCGGACAAATCAATTGCATAGATAAGGTAGCCTTCCCCGCCAGACTCTAGAGCTCGACAGGCTCTCAAAGCTGATACCAAAGGCATCGGGGGTCGCGCTCCCTTACCATAGAAAAACCAGCTATCACTCCCATCCGGATGAAAGAGTACCAATCTCTGATAGCAGTCCACTGAATCTAGATAGGTAGTCAGCATGTCTATCCCCAGAATGAAATCGAAATCGTCCATCGCAAGAACCATGAGATTCGATAACAGAATGTTACCCTCGAACTCTAAAGGGCAACTCATCACTAGACGCTTAGCCAAAGCAGATTGACCCGTCGGAGTAAAAATAGAAACTACTACGTCTAGTGCAATGCATAGTAACTTATGCCTCTTAACAAATCGTGCAGAAATGAAGGAATGAGATGCACCAGTGTCAATAAGTACAAGAGCAGGTATACCATAAAGCAAAAATGTACCTGCGATGACCTTCTCATTCTCCTCCACAGCCTGATCATGCCTCAAGGCAAACACTTGACCGGAAGCCTGCGGCCTCAAATGAGAACTCCCAGCAGCCTGTCCCTGTGACCTCTGCTGAACGGTAGCCTGAGAACCAGATCCTGAACCAGAACCAGAACCGCCTCCCCCAGACAGTGGACAATCTCTCCGGAGATGACCAAACTCTCCACATCGGAAACAAGCTCCAGAAGCTCTACGGCACTTGTCTGACGGATGGTTATTCCCGCAATGGTCGCACTTGTCCTTCTTCCCAAAGCGTACAACACCTCCAGAACCAGAGGAAGAAGAAGTAGATCCAGACTTGTTGAAAGACTGAGCACGGGGACCCAAAGAACTCGCAGGCCTCGGCTGAGAGAAACACTTGTTCCGCCGGATGCTATCCTCCGCATGGTGACAACGACTCACCAAACCCTCGTAGGACATGTTGTCACTGACCGCCACACGGTCATGGATCTTAGGGTTAAGGCCCTGAAGGAACAGATTGTACTTCATCTTGGAGTTGTCAGCAATCTCCGGGCAATAAGAAAACAGATCAAAGAACTTCTGCTGATACTCGTGGATAGACATAGCTCCCTACCGTAAGCTCAGTAACTCACCCGCATTCGTCTGACAGAGTGCAGGAGGAAAATACAGCTTCTGAAAAGCTGTGCAGAACTCGTCCCAGGTGCCACTCCTCTCACTCCAACAAAGGGTGAAGAAGTAAACCTCCACCACCTACGGGCTCGCCCATCCAGAAGATAGCCAAGTGTCTCCATCTTCTGCTCCTCAGTACAGTGGAAAGTCTGAAAAGTCATCTCCATGCGGTCTAACCAGTTCTCCGCATCCTCCGAAGACTCACCTCCAACCAAGGTCTTAGGACCCATCTGTAAGAATCGAAGCACACTGAAACGATCCTCATCACGACGACGATGATGGCGTACCCGACGATGCTCCCGGTCGGCATCAACCCAATGTCCACCAATACTGTCGTGACTACTCTGATCATCGCGATCCGCCATCTACAAAATTTACCTCGCGGTTATCTTATTGAGAATCTAAATCCCAAGAATACTATGCATGCTCTGATACCATAAATGTAGTGAACCTTACCGAGATCACCTACTAAACAGAACTTAGGCATGCAATTAACTTAATTAAACAAAAATAAGAATGAAACTGTGGAAACCATAAACAATATAAAATACTACAATCCCAAGGCAAGGAATCTGTAAGTACCCAAATAGTTATACAACAAGATCGAACGTTGTATCAACCCAATAACAACAGAATAAAAACCTAGGCGAAGCTCCAGCTGGCCAACCGCTGCCTAGCCCCTCTTGGATCCACCCGCCTCATCCAATCGCAAATCTGCCGCATGGAATAGGGTGTCCAGAAACATAGAGTACGAGACGTGAGCATAAAATGCTCAGCATGAGAGTATGAGTATACATGAATGCAAGTGAACCGCTTACTGACTAGAGGTCAAGAATAGATAACGGAGAAAGACCGGGCCCTGGTATGTAGCCCGCTGTGCCGTCGCTTAAGGAGGTGGCTCACATACCGAAATACTAGTGGATACGCCGGACCCAAATCGATGGAAGTCCATCCACTAACAGGATAGGGTAGAACCCTACTAACAGACATATCAAAGTAGATAGTACAAGATGCAAATGTATGCAACATATAATCATGGAATATAAATCATGCAGTCACATAATACATGCATACTCAGTCAGGATATCTCGAACAGTAATTTCGTACCTCAAATACTAGGCAAGTGCTAATCAGCTCTAGGTCCACGCCTATAATCTGCACTACACTGCCAAATGATACTAATATCATTATAGTGCTCTAAAAGCCTTAACTAAGCTATTGCATACTCCTATACATTTTTAGGAAGCAAAAGCTCTACATTCGTCCATCGTTAGCCCTTTGCTGTCGTTGCCTCAAAACTAGACCACAGCTCCGCTGCGATGCCTAGATCGCTAAGCCACTTCTGGATTCCCCACGGGACGCCTAGAATGCCCTAGATCTAAGCTAGAAGACCAAGGAATCGAGAGAGAAGAGGTGAATGGTGCGACTGAAAGTGAAACTCGGCCCTCCTATTTATAGACGGAGTTTGGGCCGTCCGAACTCCACTTCGGGCCTTCCGAACACGATCGAACCGTCCGATCTTGACTTCGGGTCGTCCGAACCCAAAAATACATCATTGCTTATGTCAGCACAATGACGTCATCTATGACGTCTGTCGGCAGAACGATCGGAGCGTCCGAACTCGCCTTCGGATCATCCGATCCCGTTCGGAGCCTCCGATCCTCCACTTCGGATCGTGCGAACTCGAGTTTAGCAAATGCGATTAGTTCCTTAATCTCTTTAATTGGTTACGAGCTACTACAGATGTTTTGTATGTGTTCTTCGACATTTATACATTCCGATATCGAAACCGGATCGAAGAGTTTATCTTAATCGTACTTAATCATGAATTCCAACTTATGTTCGATGTTTATAGCTGCTGTTAGAAGTGATATTGAGTTGATCTTGCTGATAATTTATGCCCGGATGATTTTGAATGGTTAGAAATGGTTTTGATATTTCGTCGGTTACCGATTTTCAGTTGCTACGCCGTTGATTCGTGTTTTGAGACCGTTTTGATAGCTTATGATTGAGCCGAAATGTTCTTTGATGTGTTATTGATGTTGTAGAATTTTTATTCTTCAATTTCAGACTAGTTTTGAAGGCTAACGACTCAAGAACTTGAATTCGAACTGAAGAAGAAGAAGTTGAGGTTGAAGTGATTTTTATTGAAGATCTATTGATGATTTTGAATTGATTTGAAATGATAGATTTGAAAGAAGTTTGATATGAATGTTTTGATGTTATGTTTCATATTTGAAGCGTTCAAAACCGAGAAAATACGAAGGTATAAGACGACATCGCGAGTCAGGGATTTGAAACTTGAGAATGTAGTTTCTCGAGTTATCCCGCCAAAATCACATACTTGTTTATCGCTTTTATTTTATTTGATGTTGTCGATCCATATCAGGTAATAAATCTTTGAATTCGATATGATTATGATATGATATGTATGGAATTGATTCTATTTCCAAGGTCGAAGGCGACCTTATTTTCTAGTCAAGAATGACTACGTTAGATGGATATCCATGTCAAGATCGTTTATGAATCTTGATGGCAACGACGTTAAATGAATCAATTCTTATTCAATATATGCGTTATTTACTCTATTGTTGAGTCGATTATGAAAAGAGTTGATATGATTTATTTAATGCTTTATATATGTCGATTATACTGAGAATGATTTCTCACCGGAGTTTATCCGGCTGTTGCTTTGTTTTGTATGCGTGCATGGTAACAGAGGGGGCAGGAGCTAGTCAAAGAAGTCATTGACAGCTTGGGAGAAATATGTAGCAAGTGTGGACTCGGGTTATAGCTGAACTTTTATGTTTAGAAGCATCAAACATTATACAACTATTTTGGGTTGAAGTTTATGTATAAGTATTGATGTCGTTGTGACTTTTATTGCTTTTTGAACGACTAGTTTGATGTAATAAGCACATGGTTTGATGCTAGGGACAAAATAAATGTATGTATGCATGTTTCCAGATTTTATAACATGTTTAGAATCCATGGATGATGAATCATGCCATGTTCCAAGTTTTGACAGCAAAAACCTGTTTTGTAGATTTTCTGGAAATGGAGCCCGCTCGATCGGGTGAACTTCACCGATCGAGCGCGGCCTGGAAATATTGAAAACCGAGAATACCATTTTTGGGCTCGCTCGATCGGGCGAGTTCATCCGATCGAGCGAGGCCAAAATGGTTTTCCACACGAGGAATGGGATTTTTAGCTCGCTCGATCGTGTGAGTTTGTCCGATCAAGCAAGGTGATGGTTATTTTTTAAAAAAATTTTTTTTAGCTCCTGGTTTTAATATTACTTTATTGTTTGATTAATTGTTAATTAATCATTAATTGCCCTAAGTTGAGATTAGCAACCCGAGCTCCCCACAACAAGTGGTATCAAAGCTTAAGTTTCTTGGACTGAGAATAGATGAGCGGGGTAGATCGAGTCCTTATGATTGCTTTAATTACTCATTGCATGCTCGCATGGAATATGTTTTACTTTTTTCAGATTTTATTATCGTATGAGTATGTGATTAAATGGTAAGAGTATGCCGTACAGTTTGCAGAATTACATGCTAGTTGAATACTTGAACTGAATAAAGCATGAAGTGACTGAGTATGAATCAGAACTCGATCTCTTGACGACGCATGAAAGTGCTAATCAGAGGAGGGACTGAGACATAATTGTGTATATGATATATTGACGAATTGTGCACTAATCTGTTTGATTATCATATATGCCTCCCCGTCAAGTACCGACCACTAGACAGACATTGGCAATGAATCAGCCAAAGCAGACTAATGCTGCACAAACAGTGCCATGGGTACCAGTGATAGCAACTGAACTCGGACAGGGTAGTACGTCTGTTGATACGATGAGTGGTGATGCAAATCCTGTGGAAAAACTGCATAAACGATTTCAGTCCTTCAATCCACCAAAACTACAAGGCATTGAGAACTCCGTTGATTGTGAGATTTGGCTGGAGGATATCGAGCAGTTATTTGAATCCCTCGATTATATAGATGATCGTCGTGTGAGACTGGTGATTCATCAACTACATGGCCTTGCCAAAAGTTGGTGGATAGCGACGAAGATAGCGTTTGAAAATCAAGGTACTGTTATTACCTGGTTTGTATTTCGAACTGCTTTCTATCAACGGTTCTTTCCTATTTCATATCGAAAGGACAAAGGAGCAGAGGTTTCAAGTTTTCAACAGAGACAGTTAAATATCGAAGAATATGTTGCAAAGTTCACTAGCCTATTGAAGTTTGCTCCACATATTGCTGCCAGTGATGAAGCTCAAGACGATCAATTTATAAATGGCTTGAATCCAGATGTCTTCACTCTTGTAAATGCTGGACAACCAAATACCTTTGCCGATGCTCTGAATCGTGCAAAAGGAGCTGAAGCAGGTATATTGAGGCAACGAAGAGCACAGTTTGTGCCACAGCTAGTGAGACAACCGCAAGAGCAGCCACAGATTCCACCACCACCTCGATTTGATGTTGGAGGTAGCAGTAGTGGTAAGAAAAATTTATTTAAAGGAAAAAGCAAACAATTTAAATGTCCAGGTGGTAGTTCTTCTAGTTCAAGTGGATCCAAATAGTCGAGAGTTGGACATAGGTCTGAAGTTTACTGTACTAAATGCGGCGGTCGCCATACCAGTGAACATTGCAGATGAGTGTTTGGAAGCTGCCATACTTGAAACCTGATGAAGCTGAGTTGGATGAAACTCTTAGCTACTTTGAACAGCCAACTCAGATACTCGATAGGAAGGAAAAACAACTCCGAAACAAGACCATTCCATTGGTGAAGATTCAGTGGAATCGGCATGGAGTTGAAGAGGCAACGTGGGAAGTTGAAGAAGATATGAAGCAGAGATTTCCCTATCTATTCCACTGATGTGAGTTCTTATTCAGTTTTCAGTTATTCTTTATTCTTATGAGTATAGAGACTGCATATCTATATTGTTTATGAATTCGAGGACGAACTCATGCCTTAGTGGGGGAGAAATGTAAGGCCCGAGATTATTTGATTTGATCCGAAATTAATTTAATTTTAATCAGAGTATACTTAATTTGGAAATATTTAGAGTTTCGATTTAAATTTTAATATTCTTAAATTATTTAGGATTGAAATTGAATTAAATAGAGGGCCGAGGACTGAATTGAAATTTATGAAGTTTTCAGGGAATACATTGCAATTTATGCAATACATATCCGATTATTATTTGAGTTGTCAGCATGTATACGTGCACTCTCTTATTTCATTTCAGAAAAATCGAACAGAGCAAGCTGAGATCTTCATTTTCTTTGAATTTTCGAGTTTCAAAATCCCGTAACGTTTGATCCGATCGTCCGATTTCGATTCCAAAAATAGTTCTGGAATCCTTGCGACAAGGGCTTCGATCTAGTGTAAGTGTCTAATTATTTCGGCATGTTTTGAAGATTGAAATCTGGTAGATATCAGAAATTGATGTTATGTATGTGTTCTTCGACGTTTATACATTCCGATATCGAAACCGGATCGAAGAGTTTAATCGTACTTAATCATGAATTCCAGCTTATGTTTGATGTTTATAGCTGCTGTTAGAAGTGATATTGAGTTGATATTGCTGATATTTTATGTACGGATGATTTTGAATGGTTAGAAATGATTTTGATATTTCGTTGGTTACCGATTTTCAGTCGCTACGCCGTTGATTCGTGTTTTGAGACCGTTTTGATAGCTTATGATTGAGCCGAAATGTTTTTTGACGTGTTATTGATGTTGTAGAATTTTTATTCTTCAATTTCAGACTAGTTTTGAAGGCTAACGACTCAAGAACTTGAATTCGAACCGAAGAAGAAGAAGTTGAGGTTGAAGTGATTTTTATTGAAGATCTATTGATGATTTTGAATTGATTTGAAATGATAGATTTGAACAAAGTTTGATATGAATGTTTTGATGTTATGTTTCAGATATGAAGCGTTCAAAACCGAGAAAATACGAAGGTATAAGACGACATCGCGAGTCAGGGATTTGAAACTTGAGAATGTAGTTTCTCGAGTTATCCCGCCAAAATCACATACTTGTTTATCGCTTTTATTTTATTTGATATTGTCGATCTATCTCAGGTAATGGATCTTTGAATTCGATATGATTATGATATGATATGTATGGAATTGATTCTATTGCCAAGGTCGGAGGCGACCTTATTTTCTAGTCAAGAATGGCTATGTTAGATGGATATCCATGTCAAGATTGTTTACAAATCTTGATGGCAACGAAGTTAAATGAATCAATTCTTATTCAATATATGCGTTATTTACTCTATTGTTGAGTCGATTATGAATAGAGTTGATATGATTTATTTAATGTTTTATATATGTCGATTATACTGAGAATGATTTCTCACCGGAGTTTATCCGAATGTTGCTTTGTTTTGTATGTGTGCATGGCAACAAAGGGGGCAGAAGCTAGTCAAAGACATCATTGACATCTTAGGAGAGAGATGTAGCAAGTGTGGACTTGGGTTATAGCTGAACTTTTATGTTTAGAAGCATCAAACATTATAGAACTATTTTGGGTTGAAGTTTATGTATAAGTATTGATGTCGTTGTGACTTTTATCGCTTTTTGAACGACTATTTTGATGTAATAAGCGCATGGTTTGATGCTAGGGACTTAATACATGTATGTATGCATGTTTCCAGATTTTATAACATGTTTAGAATCCATGTTTGAAGATGAATCATGCCATGTTCCAAGTTTTGACAGCAAAAACCTGTTCTGCAGATTTTCTGGAAATGGAGCCCGTTCGATCGGGTGAACTTCACCGATCGAGCTCGGCCTGGAAATATTGAAACCCGAGAATACCATTTTTGGGCTCGCTCGATCTGGCGAGTTCATCCGATCGAACGAGGCCAAAATGGTTTTCCACCCGAGGAATGGGATTTTTTGCTCGCTCGATCGGGTGAGTTTGTCCGATCGAGCGAGGTGATGGTTTTTCAAAAAAAAAAAAAAAATTTAGCTCCTGGTTTTAATATTCCTTTATTGTTTGATTAATTATTAATTAATCATTAATTACCCTAAGATGAGATTAGCAACCCGAGGTCCCCACAACTATCATATCTTAATATATTATATTTTAATTTTTTGTCCATATTTTTGAATTTTACCATAATAATATCACTATAAAAATAATAAAAATTATTATTAAAAAAACATTTCTAAAATTTTAGTTTTAATATATATAAATTTTTTATACAGAATGCATGCACCGTATGCATAAAAGCACTAGTTTTGAGAATATATATGTATGCAGCGAGAAGTTTTGTAGTAATCCGAATCCCATTTTACGAGCTTAAATGATTAAATTTGATTAAGGGTTTTTAATACGAGTAATCGGACCAAGAAATCGACTCCAAGAATCAGAAAATGGTCCAAGAGTAAAAGTTGAATCGGGTAGTTCGGAACGTCCGAACCATAAGAGATTGGAATATCCGAAGTAATCGGACCAAGGGAGGGAGTTCAAAAGCAAGATTAGAACTTTTGAACCAGAGATCAGAACTTCCGAAGAGTTATGCCATGCGCACTAGGGACGTGTCGCTAGTGTATTGACATGCAATCGCATGCATGAGATCGGAACGTCCGAAGATGGAGATTGGAGTTTCAGAACATGATAGTTTGGCACGTGGAAGACATGCGAATTCGAAGCTTCTGAACTGTAACGTCCCAATTTTCACATCGGAGCGTTACTCAACATACATACTTAAAATTTTGGGGAAAATAAAAACTTTTGCGGAAGCATCATCTTTTTTATTAAAATGAGAGTATTAAAAGTGCACAAATAATGAAATAGAATCTAAAAGTCTTTGCCAAACATGTCCATAAACTTAAAATTCAAAACTTGTTTTCCTCTCATCAACTAAAAATGTTTTAAACAATTTTCATTCAATAGCATTCGCACTCATGCATCATCCACTGGACCGACATCTGCCTCTTCTTCATGTCCGTCCACATAATCATCAATGAAGGCATCAACATCATCATTACCTGCACCATTCAAGTATAGTGAGTCTAAAGACTCAGCAAGGAAATGCGTAAAAGGATCTTTCTAAACTTTAAAAGAGAAAACATTAACTTAAGCTTTCATGCAATAAACATAACTTTGATGTAGCCATAACATAAAAATATTTGTGGTGATAAAGTATGAGTAGTGTGGCAACCGTCATAATAAGTCATTCATAGTTTCCTGTTGATCAACAAGCATATGACATTATGCCCGTAAACTTTCATTCTTTGGATAGCCGCTCGAGAGCTCATCCCCAAGTGCATACCACGTATAACCATCCCGTGAGCCATGTTTGGATAGCTGCTCCGGAGCTCATCCCTAAGTGCATATCCCATACAATCACCAGAAGACGCATAAATCATCAAAACATTTTCTATACATCATACCATTCATCGTATCATACTTCATAGTCATAATCATCCTTCTTTCATAATTGTGAACTTTCATAAAACAATGTCGTGCATGCATAAACCAATGTGATAATCATGCATGCATAAAATACTTCCTAAATTTCATGATTTTCAATGAAAAATTAGTTTCCATGAAGGTTGAAACATAAACATGCATTACATAGTATAATCGGTCCGCGTGATTCGTTCCGTCCGTCCCGAACGATTCATTTCGAAACTTTCTCCAATATAATGTCTTAAAAACACATAAAAGAGCTTAAAATGTCATAAAACCTAATTTTGGACTTCAAATGCGAAAGCATAAAAAAATTGGACAGAACATTTTTCGCCTAGGCGGTAAGAAATTTCCGCCTAGGCGCCACAGCTCCCGCCTAGGCGGCAAAAAAATACCGCCTAGGCGCAAAGCGCTGCCTGGGTTTTCTAGGCAATCCGATGCTGCGCGAACTGGACGAAAACATGGCCATTACAAGCTCTTTCCAACCCTTTTTGATGAAAATACACACCCACACTTTTTCAAATAAAATTGCACTCCACAAAACTTCAAAAACAAGAAAAGAATCCATAACAATTCATCTATTCAAGAGTTTGAATCAAAACTCCTACACACACCAACATTCTAAAACCTTTCTTCTAGATCCATGAAAACATCAATAAAATTACACCAAAGATATCAGGAACGCATCACGCATCACGATTATACATCATACTCATGAATCTTACAAAACATGCATAGATCATCATATAAACCACTTAGGGTTACAACTTCAAAATAGATATAGCCTTGAATGGGTTTCAAAACAGTAAAAACTTGCCTGAATCGTTTGATTGGGATTAACCTAGGCAGAGAGATGATCTAGCCTTGACAATGAAGAACACTAACCCTTGAAATCGTAATGTTTGAGCGAGAGAGACTTTGAGAGGAGAATGGAGCGTTCAAAAATGAGAATTCAGAATAAAATTATGAACGCTTAATTGTTTTGTGACTAATGGGCTCTCTATACGGCCCATTAATTACACTTAAAAATCTTTTAAAATTTTACTCTCTCAATAATAAAATACATTGCATATAAAATATTTTCTTAACTCGGTCCAAGGCTAGACTCGTCCCTACGACCCAAAATTAATACCAACTTGAAAACTTTAAAAAAAAATAAAATCACATCCCATAAACTTTCAGGCGTTAAAATAAATCACATAATTAAACATAACAATTAAATATTCTAAATATCATGCAATAACTCACATAATTTTATTAATTCATCGTGATTAAGCTAGTGGACTTTTGGACCTTACAACTCTACCCTCTTTAAAAGAATTTCGTTCTCGAAATTTGACTTACCAAATAGTTCAGGATAGCGTGCTCGCATATCCTGCTCGGTTTTCCATGTAGCTTTCTCAACCAATTGATTGCGCCATAGGACTTTCACCATCGGGATCTCTCTGTTCCTCAACCTACGAACTTGTCTGTACAAGATTTGAACAGCCATCTCTTCGTAGGACAGGTCTGGCGTCCATTTTACTGGCTCATGGCGAATAACATGAGAAGGATTCACCACATACTTCTTTAGCATAGAGATATGGAAGACATTGTGTATGCCCTCCACGTTTGGTGGTAGAGCTACTCGGTAAGCTCGAGCCCCAACTTTCTCTAGGATCTCAAAAAGTCCTATGTATCTTGGACTCAATTTACCTCTCTTACCAAACCTTATAACACCCTTCCATGGTGACATCTTCAAGAAAACATGGTCACCTATTTGGAACTCCAAATCTCTACGCCGCTGATCGGAATAACTCTTTTGTCAAGTTTGTGTTGTCAACATTCTATATCTGATCTTGGATATCACATCTACCGTCTGAGTCACTATATCTGGCCCAAAACATCTCTCTCTCCCACTTCATCCCAATGCAGGGGAGTCCTACATCTTCTCCCATATAATGCCTCGTATGGGGCCATGCCAATAGTCGCTTGATAACTATTGTTATAATTAAACTCCACTAAAGGCAATTTCGATTACCAATTACCTCCAAAGTCGATCATACAGGCCCTCAACATGTCTTCGAGTATCTAAATTACTCGTTCTGACTGACCATCTGTCTGGGGGTGGAAAGCTGTGCTGAAAGCTAGCTTCGTTCCCAAAACTCGGTGTAAACTTCCCCAAAAATTCGAGGTGAACTTAGGATCACTGTTAGACACTATTCTCACTAGAACCCCGTGCAGTCTGACTATTTCTCGAATGTACAGTTCTGCATACTGATTCATCAAAAAGTTATTCCTGACTGGAAGAAAATGAGCTGACTTCATCATCCTGTCAAATATTACCCAAGTCGAGTTCATCCTTCGCGGTGAAATTGACAATCCTACCACGAAATTCATCGTAACATCTTCCCACTTCCATATGGGTATTGGCAATAGTTTCAGAAGTCTTGCCGGCCTCTGGGGCTCAATCTTCACCTGTTGACAAGTCAAACATTCACTATCAAATCCTACAATATCCTTCTTCACACCTGACCACCAATATAAGGATTGCAGGTCCTTATACATCTTCGCACTTCCTGGATGAATGGAATACGGAACAGTATGAGCTTCATTCATCAATTCAATTCTCAGTGAGTCTACTGATGGTACCCACATTCTACCTCGGTGATGAACAATTCCATCCTTGACGGTATACAGTGCACCACCCTTAGCCTCATCTATATTTCTCCATGCCATCAATTGTTCATCAGAAGCTTGGCCTGCTTGAATTCTATCATGCAAACTAGGTACTACTGTTAAGGCTGATAGAGTGCATACCTCCATTGGTTCGAATACCTCCAAACTCATCCACTCAAAATCATCAATTAACTCTTGTTGAACTGTCAATTGGTTCAATGTCGTAGACTTGCGACTCAGTGCATCTGCGACTACATTAGCCTTAACTGGATGGTAGCTAATGTCACAGTCGTAGTCCTTAACCAATTTTAGCCATAATATCTGCCTCATATTAAAATCCTTCTGCGTGAAGAATTACTTTAGGCTTTTGTGATCAGTGAAAATCTGACACCTTTCGCCATACAAGTAGTCTCTCCACAGCTTCTAAGAAAATACAACTGCCGCCAACTCAAGATCGTGAGTCGGGTAGTTCTTCTCATATACCTTCAGCTGTCGAGATGCATATGCTATTACTTTATAATCCTGCATCAAAACAGCCCCTAATACACTCTTAGAAGCATCGATATAAACCACAAAATGACCCGTGCCTTCTGGAATTGCTAGCACTGACGCTGACATCAGTCTTCCTTTAAACTCTGCAAAGCTATTCTCACACTGTTCTGACCACACAAACTTCACACCTTTCCGAGTTAGAGAAGTCAATGGTAGAGCTATCTTGGATAAATCTTGAATAAATCTCCTGTAGTATCCTGCTAAACCCAAGAAACTCTGTATCTCCGTAGCATTCTTCGAGGTAGCCTAATTCCAAACTTTTTCTACCTTAGACGGATCCACCTCAATTCCCTTAGCTGAAACTATATGACCAAAAAATGAAATCTGATCCAGCCAAAATTGACACTTATTGAATTTAGCATAAATCTGCTTCTCTTTCAAAATCTGCAACACTGTAGACAAGTGATGACGATGCTCCTCTAGACAACGAGAGTAGATCAATATGTCATCTATGAAGACTATGACAAACTGATCTAAGAAAGGTTGAAACACCTTGTTCATCAAATCCATGAACACTGCTGGTGCATTGGTCAACCCAAATGGCATTACCAATAACTCGTAGTGGCCATAGCGAGTCCTGAATGTTGTCTTCTGCACGTCTTCATCCTTCACCTTCAGTTGGTGGTAACCTGTAAATCGATTTTTGAGAACAACACTGCCCCTTGCAATTGGTCGAACAAGTCGTCTATTCTAGGCAAGGGATATCTGTTCTTCACTGTAACTCGATTCAATTCTCTGTAGTCAATGCACAACCTCATTGATCCATCTTTCTTCTTAACAAACAACATCGGTGCACCCCATGGCGATACATTCGGTCTGATGAACCCCTTATCCATCAACTCTTGCAAATGATCCTTCAGTTCTTTCATCTCAGTCGGTTCTAATCTGTATGGTGCCTTAAAAGCTGGCTTAGTTCCAGACAACAATTTTATCCCAAATTCGACTTCCCTGACTAGAGGCAATCCCGCAACATCATCGGGAAAGACTTCTGGAAACTCTTTCACTACTTCCACCTCTTCAAGTTTCGGTCGTTGCGTCTCCTGATCACAAGTTAGGCTTGCTAGGAAACCCGTACACCCATTACTCAATAATTTCCCAGCCTTTCCTGCTGATATAATACCTGGTGTGTTCCTCTTAGATGCAGCACATAACACAAAGTGTTTTCCGTTCTGAATTTTTAAAGATACGGTTCTCCGCTTATAGTGAATAGTAGTCTCATTATATTCCTATGAATAAGTCGGAGGATAGTAACCAAGAATAAGAAACCGCACAATAATTTGACCCACAAACCTCAGTAATTGAACTCAGGAGATTTTGGAGAACAATAAGACCACCTGAGAGATACTCCCTTGCACTTCATTATATTTGGCTGACAGATAAAGGTGAACTGAAAACCTTTGAAGAAGCAAAGAAAAATGATGATTCAACCAAGTGGGAGTTATCCATAGAACATGAGATGGATTCACTGTCATCCAATCAGACGTGGGAGTTGACGGAAGTTCCGAAAGACAAAAAAACATTACACAACAAGTGGGTGTACCGATTAAACGAAGAACATGACGGCAGCAAGAGGTACAAGGCGAGACTTGTTGTAAAAGATTTTCAACAGTGGGAATGCATTGATTATACCGAGATTTCTCTCCAGTGGTGAAGTTAACCACTATCAGAACAGTTCTTGAACTAATGGCAAAGGAAGACTTACATCTAGAGCAGTTAGATGTAAAGACAACGTTTCTTCATGGTGATCTGGATGAATAAATTTATTTGAAACAGACACAGGGATTTGAAGTACGAGGGAAGGAGAAAATGGTATGCAAAATTCAGAAGAGCTTGTACGGTGTCAAACAAGCTCCAATACAATGGTACAAGAAGTTTGATAGATTCATGAACAACAATGGTTTTCTAAGGTTCCAAGCCGATCATTGCTGTTATGTGAAAAATTTTGGCGGCTCTTATATCATACTACTATTATATGTAGATGATATGTTGATAGCAGGATCTCGCATGGAGGAGATTGATAAGCTCAAGATAGAGTTATCAAAAGAATTTGCTATGAAGGATTTGGGTGCTGCAAAAAAATTTTTTGGAATGAGGATCTTAAGAGATCGGGTGAATGGAATCTTGAAGTTATCTCAAGAAGAATACATGAAAAGGTTGTTAGCAGATTTAATATGGGTGAAGCTAAAGCTGTGGGTACTCCTTTGGCTAGTCCTTTCAAACTAACCAAAGCCCAATCACCATCAACGGAGCAGGAGCAGGTTTATATGAACAAGGCTCCTTATGCTTCTGCTTTTGGAAGCCTCATGTATGCAATGGTGTGCACAAGACCAGATATAGCACATGCAGTGGGAGTTGTGAGCAGGTTTATGATCAATCCGAAAAAACAACACTGTGAAGCAGTGAAATGGATTCTCAGGTATTTGTAAGGTACTGCTGGTTTATCTCTATGCTTCAGGAGGACTAATCAGGACTTACAAGGATATGTCGTTGCCGATATGGGTGGTGACCTAAACGGAAGAAAGAGTACTATTGGATATGTGTTCACATTGGGTGGTACAGCAGTAAGCTGAGGGTCCAAGTTGGAAAAGATAGTCGTTCTTTCAACTACTGAAGCTGAGTACGTTGCAGTAACGGAAGCAAGCAAAGAGATGATTTGGTTGATATCATTCCTTGAGTAATTGGGACAAAATATTGAGGATAACACGTTACACTGTGACAGTCAGAGTGCTTTTCAATTATGTTACGCCTTAAACGCATACAAATCTCGTGTTATGAGATTAATGTTTTTAATGCATTAACAAGTCTCATAATATTATGTTTTGATGATTACAAAACTCGGTTAATTGTTACTAACTATTTAAAATGAGATTTTACAGATTAGATTTATTGATGATTAAATTCTTGGAAGCTATTTTGAAGCTATACATGTATTTATAAAGTCTTGTATTGCTCATTGAATGGATGAAACATTGTTAAGAGATATGAAGAAAAAGACAAGAAGAAGCCAAAGTATGGAGTAGCAACTTCCGAAAATTAATGGCAATTTGCTAGGCATTTAAATCCGATCTTCACCAGTCATAATCGTGATGAGGAAGTTTTACATGTGCTGTCCAAATTTGAGAGCAATCCAATGGCTAGATATGAAGTTATGATTTTTCCACAAAAGTTGTGCAGTACCTATTTCTGCAGAACTTGAAGTGAAGGATGAAGAATCAACTTCTGAAAATTACTGGACATGCTTGAGTCATCCAAATCAAATCTTCACCAATCAAAATCAATATCAGGATTTTTTAAAACTTATATCAAAATTTCATATCAATCCAACGGCTAGATATGGAGTTATGAGTTTTCCACAAAGGTTGCACAGTACCTATTTCTGCAGAACATGAAGCAAATGATGAAGATTCAACTTCAGAAATTACTTGGCATTGTTTGAGACATCCAAATAAAATCTTCACCAATCAGATTCAAATTTAGGATGTTTTACAACCTCTGTCCAAAATTCCGATCAATCCAACGGATGGATATGGAG
Source organism: Henckelia pumila (assembly GCF_033568475.1). Taxonomy (NCBI): domain Eukaryota; kingdom Viridiplantae; phylum Streptophyta; class Magnoliopsida; order Lamiales; family Gesneriaceae; genus Henckelia; species Henckelia pumila. The sequence continues at coordinate 224,867,041 of NC_133123.1, read as the reverse complement.
ATATGAATTTTTCAAATTTGTTGCACAGAACAAGTTTGAAAACTTGATGAAGTGACTTACAAAAATTACTGGAACTGTTTGACTCATTAAAATCAAACCTTTACCGTTCAGAATGAAGATCCAGATGTTTTAAAGCTTCGGTTCAAATTTCAGATCAATCCAACGGTTAGATTGGAAGATATGATTTTTCCACAAAATCCGCTCAGTGCTGGGAAAAAGTAGGCAGCGGTGCCGAACACTTTTTGTCACTCCTTGACTTCTTAACACACGCTCCAAGCACTCAAATCAGATTCAAATATTTGCCAACTATAAATAGAGGCCATCCAAGTTCATTTGGAGACATCCCAACTCATCTCTTCTTTCCTTTGCAATCAATTTCTCACTATCAAAGTGTTTGTGTGATATATTTGAGAGTGTTTGTAAAAATAGTTTGTGAGTTGGTTGTGCTATTGTTGTAAACACTTGAGTGTGAAGCCAAGTGTGTTGTGCTATCGTTGTAAGCACTTGAGTATGAAGCCAAGTGTTTGTGTTGAGGCTATCCTTGGAGCCCTTAAGGCCAAGTGTTCGAGTTGTATCGGCGCGGTGATCGTGTTGAGTTGTACGGCTATTCTTGGAGACATCAAGGTCAAGAAGTTGAAGTGCTAGTGGATCATTGGTTAATTGATCTTAACCAAGAAGGGGAGACGTAGACGATTTATCGTCGAACTTCCATAAACATCTCTTATCCCTTTTACTGCTTTATTTACATTACGCATTTATTTACCGCACTTATTATTAATTGCTTTAAGTCTTCCGCTTGCGTATTTGCATAATTACTTTAAATTGCTAAAGTTGATAATAGAACCTAAATCCCCCCCCCCCCACATTAGGTTCTCACAAGTGGTATCAGAGCCACTTTTTTACAAAATATTTTCAAAAAAAAGGCTCTATGGCAAATCTAGCTAGTGATTATGCTCAAGGGCAATCAACCAATCGTCCTCCTCTTTTCAACGGCATAAACTACGGATATTGGAAAAATCGAATGTCCCTATATATCCAATCCGTAGATTATGATCTTTGGAAAGTAACTGTGAAAGGTCCCTATGTACCTATGAAAGAGGTTGAAGGGGTTAAAGTTCCTAAGGGAATGGATGACTTTTGAAATGAGGACATGAAGTTAATTTCTCAAAATGCTAAAGCTATGAATATTTTTCATTGTTCTTTAGATATGAACGAGTACAACCGGATCTCGATGTGCTCTTCCGCAAAAGAGATTTGGGACAAATTGGAGATATGTCACGAAGGGACCAATCAAGTCAAGGAAACAAAGATCGATCTACTTCAACTCAAATAAGAAACATTTGAGATGGAAACCAATGAGGATGTTGACACAATGTTCCGAAGGCTTACTCAAATAATCAATGATTTAGCTCAACTTGGAGAGCAATATCCATCCAAGCATGTTTGGAGGAGAGCTCTACGCACCCTACCCAAGGAGTGGGATGCCAAGAGGACGGCCATCATTGAGTCCAACAAAGGTGACGCCTTATCCTATGATCTTGACCCAACTTCATGGGACCCTAAAAACCCATGAGTTGGAAGTATCCACAAGAAAGGAAGCGAAGAAAGAAGATGAAAAGATCAAGGCAAAGGGGATTGCCTTATCTAGCCAAGTTGAAGAAAATGATGATGAAGACATGGTGCTCTTTGCTAGGAAATTCAAAAGATTTATGCGATGAAACAACTTCAAAAAGAAGACCGAAAAAGAAGTAACATGCTATAACTGTCAACAACAAGGCCACTATGCAAATGAGTGTCCTCTCAAGAAGAAGGTCGACAAGGGAAAGAAGAAAGCACTTATAGCCACTTGGAGCGATAGCGACGATGACGAGGAGGAAGCTAACATCTGCCTCATGGCTAAAAGTGATGACATCGTCTCCGACGATGATGACGAGGTACCTTCCTATGACGAACTACTACATGCATATAAACATATGTTTGATATGGCTAAGTCACTTAGAAAGGAAAATAGAAACCTCAAAAATGAATTAGAAACTAAGGGGCATGAGAACCTAAGATTAAAGGATGACATAGCTCATTTAGAAAAATCTTTTGATAAATTCAATGTTAGTAGTAATAATTTGAATAACTTACTAAGCATGCAGAAATGTAGTTTTGATAAGGGTGGAATAGGATATGGTAAGAAATCAATAGACTTCATTAGTCTAATTGCTAAAGCAAAAATGAGATCACCCCTACATGCTCTTACTGCTGTAAAATAGGTCATGCTAGACATAAATGTAAATCTTTAAAATATCAATATAATAAAAAGAGTTATATGAAATGGAGGCCTAAGAGTACTTAACAACTCATCAGTTGGCATTATGAGATCATGATCTAAGGGAGTTCATCATAGACCGGTTTAAACTGCCTTGACTTGCGACTGGTCTTCCTGATGAACGCTGATCTGTCCAAGGAAATAGGTTTTTAAAGAGGCCATAGCCCTACCTACTACTGGGAGCACTCTTGGAAAGTGTCGATGATGTCGCTATGAGAGACTGAACTCTTAGAAATCTATTTTGTATTTCTCTTTTCTAACACTGTGGACCCAAAAGAACTAAAGGGTACCAAAATCAATTCTTGCAGGGAAATAGGAAAACTGTTCTCCCTAGCATATGGTATCTAGACAGTGGATGCTCTAGACATATGACCGGGAACAAGAAGCTACTCCAATCAGTCAAACCAAAGGAGAAAGGAACTGTCACCTTTGGAGACAACAGCAAAGGAGTTATCGAAGGAATCGGCTCAATAGGTATATCTGAATCCTGCTTGATTGATGATGTACTCCTAGTGAAAGGGCTTAAGCATAACTTACTAAGCATAAGTCAATTGTGCGATAGATGTTATGAAATCAAATTCACTCCCCAACACTGCACTATATCACTCACGACTGACAAAACCATAAATTTCAAAGGATATAGAAATGAAAATGTATACAAGGTTTCTTTAAACAATTTATCTTTATCAAATATTAAAAGCCTTGTATCCTTGAATGTTGATGACAACATTCTTTGGCATAGACGACTAGGCCATGTTGGTCCTAGTACCATAGAAAAACTTTTTAAACTTGATTTAGTTGTTGGTATGCCAAAACTCAATTTAAAATTAGATTCTGTTTGTGATGCGTGTCAACTTGGCAAACACACAAGGGAATCTTTTAAAAGCAAAAATTTTGTATAAAATTCTATGCCCCTTGAACTTCTTCACCTAGATCTATGTGGTCCCTTGAGGAACGCTAGCCTAGGAGGGAAGCTTTATGCATTTGTCATTGTGGATGATTTCTCACGTTACACGTGAACATTGTTTTTAGCCCACAAAAATGATGTTATTGATTATTTTAAAAATTTTGTCAAACGAGTTGAGAATGAGAAAAATCTTTCAATAAAGCAGATCCGTAGTGACCACGGAACTGAATTTCAAAATGAGAGTTTTACAATTTTTTGTGAAGAGAAAGGCATCGGTCACAATTTTTCTTGTCCTAGGACTCCTCAACAAAACGGGGTCGTTGAGAGGAAAAATAAGACACTTGTGGAGATTGCTAGGACCATGATATGTGAGCATTCTCTACCAAAATATTTTTGGGCTGAAGCAATGAACACTGCTTGTTACATCATTAATCGCGTATCAATAAGGCCAATTCTCAAGAAAACTCCATATGAATTATGGAGAGGGAGAAAGCCTAACATTTCCTATTTTCGAGCTTTCGGTTCCAAATGCTACATACATAATAACGGTAAGGACAACCTTGGCAAATTTGATGTCAAATCTGACAAAGGTATTTTTCTTGGATATTCTACCTCAAGTAAGGCTTTTAGAGTATTTAATAAATGTACCTTACTTGTTGAAGAATCTATGCATGTTGTATTTGATGAATCTATGTCAGTAGTTTCTCGTACTACTAACGATGATGTAGAATTACTCGAAGAAGAGATGGATTCCTCAAGACTAAATGATATAGATGCTTCTGTTGAGGAAACTCCACTTTCGAAGGATTGGACGCTTCACAAAGATCATCCTATGGATCTTATCATTGGAAGTCCTTCGAAGGGAGTAACCACTCGATCTTCTCTTAATAATATTTGCAATCATCTTGCTTTTGTTTCGCATGTTGAACCTAAAAGTATTGATGATGCTTTATTAGATGATTCTTGGATTATTGCTATGCAAGATGAGTTGAATGAGTTTAAACGTAATGATGTTTGGAATCTTGTTCCTAGGCCGCATGATAGATTTATTATTGGCACTAAATGGGTTTATATGAATAAACTTGATGAGCATGGTACGATCACTAGAAATAAAGCTAGGCTTGTAGCAAAAATTTATAGTCAAGAAGAAGACATAGATTATGATGAGACTGAAAGAGTGGGTGCCTGGTTAGCCAACTTGTGGCTAAGGGCTTTTATGACTCTATGTAAAACAATCTTTTGTTTAATATAATTTACACTTTTATAATGGTATTGACTTTATCTTTCTTCATATTGTTATATTATGATATAATATTGTCTTTTTGATAAAGACCTTGAATATACTATACTATATGTAAGATGTGGTAGCACATGGGGATGGCTATCATGAAACACATCTTATAGTCACCGTATATTCTAAATTGTTCCTAGTCAATTGAGCCGTCCGCAAATAAGGATAAGGATCGCTCGAGATTGAGACTAGCATTTGCGATGCCGATTACCACATTTCATTGGTATGGAACATAGAGATGTTCAAAGCATGCAAATGGATATTCATATGATGAATGATCGAACTATCCTATTCGGACTTTTCAAGTGGTTATCACTTATCGAGTGGATAAAGTCCGCGGTTTTGGTTGTATACCATTAGTCCTTATTACTTGAAACATCATTGAGACTCTATACGCTAGTACTGTACTTTGACTCGTTTACCGACTCTATTGGGGTCATCAGGTGTCGAGATTGGGTACAGTTATGACACATATAGGAGTCGATGCTTTGTTGTCAAGGATTCACCACATACTTGCGGGTGTGGATATCCTATGCGATCTGAGGAGATATTAGTGTGACGAATCTCTGGCCAGAGTACATGATGTGTTTTAGGTTAATGTGTTATCCTAGTAACACATGCGATGTCACTATTTGATCTCCAAGATGTAATGCATAGTTATCGAATCTCGAACGACTCTCGATATACCAATGGTTGTTGATTCGATCGGGATATATGGATGAAGGGACCGTACTGTATGCTAACCAAAATCTACTGGTTCTTGCAGGCACTATCAGTAATACCTGGGGAATCATGGGGCGATGTTGCTAGGCGCTCTTACCATGATTCGATGGGTATGTCGGAAATTGTTGTTCCGAGTCACAAGGAGTTGTGAGCCCACGGCTAGCTGTATTCCTGAACCATTGAGGGTTACACAAGTAATGGATTACTAAAACCTCGTAGAGATAGTTAAATTTAAAGAGTTAAATTTAATGAAAGAGAAGTTGGACTTCTTAACTAAAGGGAGTGAAATTTTCTAAAATGACATAGGGATGGACATTTTTGGAAATCACTGAATTCGGATTCAGAAAAATTATCTTGACTCTAAAAGATGCAGAAATGGTTTCTGTGCACATTGGTGAAATCAGTTTATCAATCGGAGTCACGATGAATTTTATATTAATTTCTACAACAACAGGCTTGGCTTGTTGGGCTTAAGTTATGGATTGTGGGCTTTAAGGAGTTAGAGTCCTGATACAATTATAACTGGAAATTATCTATAAATAGGATTGCAGTGTTCGAAAATTGTGTGTGATTTTTAGTCTTGAATTTTCGAAAATCAGTCTAGATTATTCAAGAGGATTTTCGAAATCCTCTGTCCCTTTCGAAGAAAATTCGGCTTGTGATTTTTATGAAAAATTACAATCTGAATTAACAGATCATATCTGTTTACTCTCTACGCAAACTTCTGATTGATTTCTAGTGCATTCAATCAGAGGGTTTTGTTTTCTATTCGTGGACCTGATTGAAGAAACATTCGTTCATCAGTTCCGGGGATATACAACAAGAGCAGATTAAATTCTGTTGGTGTCCATAATCTCGCTTCGAGATTTTAAGGTAAAATATTTAATTGTGATTATTTATTTTACTTACACAAATTTAATCGTAAAAGTTTTGATACCCAGATATGGAATCGTTTCATATTAATAAAAATAAATTTTTAAACTTCCGCTGCACCGGGTATCAATTCTAATTGATCTGAACACAGTTTTCCAACAGAGACATATGCTCCTGTTGCTAGACTAGAATCTATTCGCATGCTACTTGCTTTTGCTTGCTCTAGAAATTTTAAGTTATTTCAAATGGATGTTAAGAGTGCATTTCTTAACGGTGAATTGAAAGAGGAAGTTTACATTGAACAACCTGATGGTTTTGTTGATTCGTTATTGCCTAATCATGTGTATAGACTAAGCAAAGCTTTGTATGGATTGAAACAAGCTCCTAGATCTTGGTATGATAAACTGTCTACTTTCTTGCTTTCAAATGGTTTTTCAAGAGGAAAGATCGACATTACCTTGTTTACCAAGAATGTCAAAAATGATCTTTTGATTGTGCAAATTTATGTTGATGATATAATTTTTGGTTCTACTAATGAAACTCTTTGTCAAGGATTCTCTAAGTTGATGCAGGATCACTTCGAGATGAGCATGATAGGGGAACTTAATTATTTCCTCGGATTGCAAATCAAGCAGTGCAAGGATGGGTTCTTTGTGAACCAAAACAAATACATCAAGGAGATTCTGAAGAAGTTTGGGATGGAGAACACAAAATCATCATCCACACCAATGAGCACAGCAATCAGACTCGACAAGGATGAAAATGGTAAATCTGTAGATCAATCTTCCTTTCGCAGTATGATTGGCTCCTTACTTTATGCTACTGCTAGTAGACCGGACATTATGTTTAGTATTTGCTTGTGTGCACGATTTCAATCATGTCCAAAGGAATCACATTTGTTCGCCTTAAAATGCATTTTCAAATATCTTTCAAATACTCCAAATCTCGGCTTGTGGTATTCGAAAAATTTTTTCTTTGATTTAAAAGCATATTGTGATGTCGACTTTGGTGGATATAAGGTGGACAGAAAAAGCACTAGTGGAACTTGTTTCTTTTTAGGAAACTGTTTAGTTTCTTGGTTTTCGAAAAAGCAAAATTGTGTTGCGTTATCAACAACTGAAGCCGAATATATGGCTGCTGGTAGTTATTGTGCGCAAATTCTTTAGATGAAGCATCAATTGTCGACTATGGCGTCTCTTTTTCAAAAATCCCTATTTTTTGTGATAACACTAGCGCCATATGTCTTACAAAGAATCCGATTCAACATTCGCGCACCAAACATATTGATATTCGTCATCATTTTATTCGTGACCACATCGAACGAAATGAAGTTGAACTTCAATATGTTGACACGTCAAATCAAATTGCTGATATTTTTACAAAACCACTAGATGAAAATACTTTTATTCGTTTGCATGGTGAACTTGGTATGATTGAGTTGTAATCACTTGTGGACATAAATAAATTTAATGCCATATTAAGGGGGAGCTTAATATAAAATTCGAGCAACTTAATTTTGGATAATACAAATTAATTGTATTTATTTAAAGTTATAAAGCTCACATTTTATGTGAAATTTATGTGTTGCATTTTAGAAATTATATTCAATTATCATGTTTTGCATTTACTTTTCCAGTCTTTTTGATTATCACAAAAAGGGGGAGAATTAGTTTGGTTAAATATTTTAACTAAGGGGGAGAGTTAGTTTGCTTAAATGCATAGAGAATAAAACTGGTTATTTGATAAACAAATTTTTAATTCTCTTCTTAACTAATTGTTTAAATTAGGGGGAGTTTTATTCATGCAATTATATTTTACAAATTTAAATTTTTTATTTAATATTGTACATTTATTTCTCCTATTTAACCAAGTTTTGTGATCATCAAAAAGGGGAAGATTGTTACGCCTTAAACGCATACAAATCTCGTGTTATGAGATTAATGTTTTTAATGCATTAACAAGTCTCATAATATTATGTTTTGATGATTACAAAACTCGATTAATTGTTACTAACCGTTTAAAGTGAGATTTTAAAGATTAGATTTATTGATGATTAAATTCTTGGAAGCTATTTTGAAGCTATACATGTATTTATAAAGTCTTTTATTGGTCATTGAATGGATGAAACATTGTTAAGAGATATGAAAAAAAATACAAGAAGAAGCCAAAGTATGGAGCAGCAACTTTCGAAAATTATTGGGAATTTTCTAGGCATTGAAATCCGATCTTCACCAGTCATAACCGTGATGAGGAAGTTTTACATGTGCTGTCCAAATTTGAGAGCAATCCAACGGCTAGATATGAAGCTATGATTTTTCCACAAAAGATGTGCAATACCTATTTCTGCAGAACTTGAAGTGAAGGATGAAGAATAAACTTCTGAAAATTACTGGACGTGCTTGATATATCCAAATCAAATCTCCACCAATAAAAATCAATATCAGGATGTTTTAAAACTTATATCAAAATTTCATATCAATCCAACGGCTAGATATGGAGTTATGATTTTTCCACAAAGGTTGCACAGTACCTATTTTTGCAGAACATGAAGCAAATGATGAAGATTCAACTTCAGAAATTAAATGGGATTGTTTGAGATATCTAAATCAAATCTCCACCGTTCAGATTCAAATTTAGGATGTTTTACAACCTCTGTCAACAATTCCGATCAATCCAACGGATGGATATGGAGATATGAATTTTTCAAATTTGTTGCACAGAACAAGTTTGAAAACGTTTTGATGAAGTGACTTCCGAAAATTACTGGAAATTTTTGACTCGTTAAAATCAAATCTGTACCGTTCCGAATGAAGATCCAGATGTTTTAAAGCTTCTGTTAAAATTTTAGATCAATCCAACGGTTAGATTGGAAGATATGATTTTTCCACAAAATCCGCTCAGTGCTGGGAAAAAGTAGGCAGCGGTGCCGAACACTTTTTGTCACTCCTTGACTTCTTAACACACGCTCCAAGCACTCAAATCAGATTCTAATCTTTTCCAACTATAAATAGAGTCCATACAAGTTCATTTTGAGACATCCCAACTCATCTCTTCTATCCTTTGCAAGCAATTTATCACTATCAAAGTGTTTGTGTGATATATTTGAGAGTGTTTGTAAAAATAGTTTGTGAGTTGGTTGTAATATTGTTGTAAACACTTGAGTGTGAAGCCAAGTGTGTTGTTCTATCGTTGTAAGCACTTTAGTGTGAAGCCAAGTGTTTTTGTTGAGGCTATCCTTGGAGCCCTTAAGGCCAAGTGTTCGAGTTGTATCGGCGCGGTGATCGTGTTGAGTTGTACGGCTATCCTTGGAGCCATCAAGGCCAAGAAGTTGAAGTGCTAGTGGATCCTTGGTTAATAGATCTTAACCAAGAAGGGGAGACGTAGACGATTTATCGTCAAAATTCCATAAACATCTCTTATCCCTTTTACTGCTTTATTTACATTACGCATTTATTTATCGCACTTATTATTAATTGCTTTAAGTCTTCTGCTTGCGTATTTTCATAATTGCTTTAAATTGCTAAAGTTGCCAATAGAACTTAAATTCCCCCCCCCCCCCCATTAGGTTCTAACAATTTATCAAAAAATCATGTTTATCATGCTAGGACGAAGCATATACAGGTTCGGTACCATTTCATCAGATCAGTTTTGGAAGATGAAATCTTGATGCTTAAGAAGATTCTTGAAAGTAAAAATCCAGCTGATATGCTCACAAAGACTGTAACCATTGACAAACTAAATTTGTGTTCAACTTCAGTTCGGATTGCAAGTATAAGAGAGGAGACATGAGCTTGCTGCATTGACTATGTGAAGACATGATTGAAATCAAGTCTTCAAGTGGGAGAAATATTAGGTAGATGGAAAATTGGAACATTTATGAAGTTGTCGGATTTTTTTGTCAAACAAGCTGCACCATGAATTTGTAATATTAAATATGGTAGGTGGTGTGGTTGGTTGTTGGTGGCAACCTTTTGGCCGATTTGTACGAACGGGGAGCTCTATAAATAGATATCCCCTCTATTCGATTTATTCATCCCAAATCGAGAGCAAAAACAAAAAAAGTTTCTTGGGTTTTCTTGAGTGTTTCTCTTGTGTGAGTTATAGAATTATTTATCTGTAATACTCGGGGTTTGAGTTTGGTTAGAGAAAGTGTTTTGTATACACTTGTAATATTTCTCTCGGTAATAAATATTTGCAGTAGCTCCGTGGACGTAGCCTATATTAGGTGAAACAAGTAAATCCTGGGTGTTCTTGTGGATTATTTTATTCCGTAATTTTATTATCATCAAGATCGCTTCGGTATGATCCATAACATGTCTACCCACCATTCTTTAGGGTTATCCATCAGATTGGGTTCAAAAACCGCAGCAAAAAGTCTGTAATCGATTCTGTTAAACTACGTGTTGCGACAGTCATGTTAACTTGGTTTCTATTGGATTTCTTTCGAAGTCGGCAGTCCTTGACCATATTATTTGGCTTGCCACAGTTTTAGCACATTCTGTTGACCTTTTTAGTCTTCAGTGGTGTTTTCCATTTCCCGGAAAACTTTCGCTTTTTGTTAGCATTTGATTCTATCAAATTTACCTTTGCATCCATAGGTGATTTTCCTTTAGGATCAGACTACTTGCGATTGTCTTCTTCAATTCGCAGCCTCACAATTAGATCATAAAGTCCTATCTCCTTTTGTTCACTACAAGAAAAAAGGCAAACCACAATGCTTTTTCCGCGTTGTTGTTCTCCCAGAAAAAGCGTTGTCGTAGGTAGTGTTGTAAAAGACCGCTGTCAAAGACAACGCGGAAAAAACTTTGTGGTATTTAAAAAATAAAACGTTTTAAAAGCGTTGTGGTATTCAAAAAAGATAACGCTTAAAAAGCGTTGTGGTGTACGAAAAATACAACGCTTAAAAAGCGTTGTGGTATTCGGAAAAGACAACGCTTCTTTTTTTAAATAAAAAACAAAAAAAAATTAAATCACAAATTTTTAATATTATAAATCACTCAAAATTCAAAAATTTCTAAAATAAAATTTAATATACAATCTTCCAATGTTATATATAATTCAAATATTAAAAATAATCGAATTCTAAATTAATGAACACTAGGACAAAAATATGCATTAATCTTGAAAAACTTTGATTCCTCACTTCAGCACATGTTAGCATCCCGAGCTTTCATAAAAGCCGCAATAATCTCTTTTCCTTTAATTTGTATCTCCATACTGTAAATTATTAAAAATAAAAACAAATATGAATAGATTAAAATGAAAAGTAAACTTAACACATATTTATCAGTAAAAGAACATGAACTACGAATAATGAAATTATCACTAAGCGGTTGGAATTATCAAATGAACTACGAATTATGAAATTATCAGTAAGCGATTTGAATTATCAAAAGATCCATTTAAACACATATTTACCTCATTAACAGCACAGTCAGTCTGTAAGTATTCTCTTCGGAAGCTTCCTAGACCTAAATCACTGCTCTTCCGATCAACATAACTAAATGTCAGGGTAAATATAGCATAAGGCATAAGGAAATAAACTATACTTCCATGTAGATAGTCTACTTCATTATTTATCTACAAGTACAAACTATTTACATTTACAACACAAAAAGCCAAACCCATAGTAAATCAATCCCTAGGTGGCTGAAACTGTATTGTGTCAGCTCCATGCATGGTCAGAGAACGTACTTCCATGCCATGTCATACAATATTGATATCAAGAGTCAAAGTGTCGTTTTGGCATGTTCATTATTAGCTTATTTGCGCGGAGGATATAAAGATTTAAAATTGATTTGCGAAGATGGCATAAGGTCAGTGGATCTATGAGTTTTCCATATTATAAAAATGCATACGCATATTCTAAATTGAGCAAAGAAAAAATAAAGTATATAGCAATGATGCAAGAGGAAATCCAGTTCACCTTTAACTTACTGAAACATGCTTCAACTAAACTAATGAAATCTTGGCATACGTTTGAGACATCGTAGATTCGGAGTGATTTCTCGGAGATCTCATCTAGACTCTGCAATTACTCGGTTCAGTCAAATGACAGATGAAATTGTGCTAGGAGCATATGTTACATAGCATGAACTTTGAATTAAGGTTTGCACTAGTGTGCCATGTGTGTAGAACAGGGAGTGAATACAGAGCCAAAACCAGTTTGCATAGCCATAACATATTTTCGAACAATCTTTGAGGTGTAGATGAGAGTTCACAAAAAATGCATTTGCATGAGAAGGTCTTAAAGCAAATATTGTCCCGGCATGCTGCAAAATAAAAGTGAAAAAACACCTAAAACCGGAAGCATTTCAAGCCAAAATACCTCTAAGCAGCAATGGAGATGTCGAGTACACTGTAAGAAGCATGAAACCAAACACCTTGTGGGCAGAAGTAGGCTACCAGTGCAGCAGCAGTGTAGGATAAATTGAAGGCTGAAATAATATAAACAGTTGTGAAAAACTTTGTCAAGATATCCACATCAAATTGAACTCATTTCAACAGGGATTATAAGCTTGTGAATAGGATATAAGATAAACTGTAAAAATAATAGTGCAGCAGATTCTTTACTCTTTGATGATAGATGATTCATTCTATTAGTATTGTGTGGATGTGATGCTATATCAGTTCAAACCCCACAAATACTAAAATACATACTTGTTCCATGAACATGCATTATGAAAATTTGTTTCAAATAATGTGCCTCGTAAATATCATATTAGCCATAATTGAAAATCCAATCTAAAAGAAAAACTTCAGACTGAGTTATTCTTAAAAAGGTTATCAAAGATATGGTTAACACACAATATACTTTATCAAAAACACGCAATATAATTATTCTTGTGAATTGACCTACTTCTTTGGGAATTATTTTCAATTGATATAATCACTTGGAAAATAACTACTAAAAAAAATACATACTTATTTCAAGTAACACTATAGTAGGGAATAAAATAGATCATGTCTATTTTTTTTTTTGAAAAAAAATGATTCATTGAAATTTGAAGATTCAAAAGAAGATGAATAGAATAGGCTTGTATTATATCGTTAACTTAACAACAAGTACAACATTTGATATAACGTCAAATAATATATCATTTTTAACCAATAGAGAGCAAAAAAAAACATATTCAAGTTTCCCATTTAAAATCAGCAACACAATAAGCTCTGGCTCTTCTAAATTATCTTGAGGAAGTTGTTATGATTCAAACTATCGATCATGTCCCTGAAGCTTACCTCCACAGGCATAAAATTCAACCCCAAACTCTTTGCTTTCTTCTTGCACACCTTAAAGGTCATATTTCCAGCAACGGTACTACTGCAATCACAATAAAATTTAACAAGTTATAAATAAACAACACAATATTCGCTTTAAGACCTTCTCATGCAAATGCATTTTTTGTGAACTCTCATCTACACCTAAAACCGGAAGCGTTTCAAGCCACAATACCTCTAAGCAGCAATGGAGATGTCGAGTACACTGTAAGAAGCATGAAACCAAACACCTTGCGGGCAGAAGTAGGCTACCAGTGCAAGGCTGAAAGAATATAAACAGTTGTGAAAAACTTTGTCAAGATATCCACATCAAATTGAACTCATTTCAACAGGGATTATAAGCTTGTGAATAGGATATAAGATAAACAGTAAAAATAATAGTGCAGCAGATTCTTTACTCTTTGATGATAGATGATTCATTCTATTAGTATGTGTGGATGTGATGTTATATCAGTTCAAACCCCACAAATACTAAAATACATACTTGTTCCATGAACATGCATTATGAAAATTTGTTTCAAATAATGTGCCTCGTAAATATCATATTAGCCATAATTGGAAATCCAATCTAAAAGAAAAACTTCAGACTGAGTTATTCTTAAAAAGGTTATCAAAGATATGGTTAATACACAATATACTTTATAAAAAACACGCAATATAATTATTCTTGTGAATTGACTTGCTTCTTTGGGAATTATTTGCAATTGATATAATCACTTGGCAAATAACTACTAAAAAAAATACATACTTACTCCAAGTAACACTATAGTAGGGAATAAAATATATAATGTCTATATTTTTTTTTGAAAAAAAATGATTCATTGAAATTTGAAGATTCAAAAGAAGATGAATAGAATAGGTTTGTATTATATCGTTAACTTAACAACAAGTACAAAATTTGATATAACGTCAAATAATATATCATTTTTAACCAATAGAGAGCAAAAAATAACATATTCAAGTTTCCCATTTAAAATCAGCAACACAATAAGCTCTGGCTCTTCTAAATTATCTTGAGGAAGTTGTTATGATTCAAACTATCGATCATGTCCCTGAAGCTTATCTCCACAGGCATAAAATTCAACCCCAAACTCTCTGCTTTCTTCTTGCACACCTTAAAGGTCATATTCCCAGCAACGGTACTACTGCATTCACAATAAAATTTAACAAGTTATAAATAAACAACACCATATCTTATCATATATATATTTAAAACATGAATACAAAGTTGTAGAAATATATATAGTACTTCTTATGAGGATTAATGTCCCGTGAAGGGCTAATTACCTCATGTAAAATCTTCACAGCCTCGTCATGGCTCACCGACGATTCGACTAAAATGTATCTTCCATTAGCTGATGAATTCTCAAAAGCCAAAACATGCACAGTCACCACATCCCTAACATCAACAAATTGATAGTCGGGAAATACATATTTTCCTGCAAATTCATTCAAATAAGATAACCACATACATATATTTTATTAGTTGTTAGTTGTTGCTATTATTGAAGCTTATATATATGTATATGCAGTACCTTTTATGAGGTCCAAGATAAAGCGAGACGAAGTATTGAGAGTTGGCTGAAGGAGAGGACCGATCATGAACCTCGGATTCATCACCACCAAGTCAATCCCATTCTGCTCTGCATACTTCACCGCACTTTGCTCTGCTAATGTCTTGGCAAGCCAATACCATTGCTGAAAGAAATAAAATAAAGGCACTCATAAAAACTGATAATTTTTCACCAAATATATATATATATATATATATATATATATATATATAAAGTGCAGATATATATATATATACAAAAAACCTTTGTTTCTTTGCATAATTCGATGTCCGAAAACCAAGTCTCATCCATTATAGTACCCGGGCTACGGGGATTTTTGTTGAGTGTCACTGCAGCTATAGAAGATGTCACCACAACTCGTTTGATAGACGGCAATTTGGCACATGACTTGAGCAAGCTAAGCGTCCCATTCACCGCGCTGGTTCAATCAGTTGTTCCTGATAAATTTGTGCCACAACTTGAAATATATACTAGCTAGCTAACGACTGGCAACGAAAACAAAAACAAACAAGAACATATATATATATATATGCACGAATGAACCTGTGGATCAGTAATGGAATACAAGACGGGAGATGCAGTGTGAAACACACCTACGCAATCATGTACGATTGAATCAAAAGACCCTTCTTTTATCAAGTCGGCTTCGAACAGCTGCAGTCTCTCTTTAGCTCCTTCCAGTGCTTTTAGGTGCGCAACTTTGTTAGGCTCCCCTGCGTATTTTTTCGAGATGTCGAGTACACTGTAAGAAGCATAAAACCAAACACCTTGCGGGCAGAAGTAAGTGACCCATGCAGCATCAACAGTGTAAGGAAGAAATCTACCACAAACAAATGTAAAAACACCACCACAAGACTCTAAAAGACCACCAAAACCTACGTTCTAGCAGAAAGCAATATCAAAGAAACACAGATCATGCCCTGCACAGATTTGTGCTCCTGCGAAATGGCAGCCCACAACAACTAAGCCCAATAACAGATGGAAAAATTAGCTAATGTAGTGAAAATCAAAACCCACCCTAGTCAAAGCAATCGCAACTTGTTCGTGAATAATAAAAGTTGGAGAATAATAAAAGTTTTCGGGAACATTGGTGGTTTCTTGGCATATTTTGGCACGGCTTGGTGGATGCTCACAACAGTGGAAAGCTCTATGACCCGTCAAAATTTCCCCAATCATTCTCGAAAACAAATCGGCACTCATAATCCCGGTCGTCTTCTTGACTCATTCAGGATGGAACTCGAACATGGAGAGTATTTCAGAAGGCGTACCGATTATTTGATTTTTCTGGTAATTTTTCGCGGAGCAGCAGACGAATTGAAGATCGAGGGGGATGTGACGCGGGCGAATATCACGAAGACGGTGAGAGCTTTGATGGGGATCTAGGGTTCAATCGATTTCTTTGAGAGCAGGATAGCTGTAGTATATTTAATTATATTTATTTCTTTAGATTTTAAACAAATTAAAGAGTTGTAGTATAAAAAGCGTTGTAAAAGAAATAAAAAAAAAATAAAAAAACGCACATCCACAACATTTTTGAATAAAGTTTTGTAAAAGAAATAAAAAAACGCTCATCCACAACGCTTTTTAAAAAGCGTTTTGGATGACAAAAAAAATGTTGTCTTTTATATATTAAAAAAACAAAGACAACACTTTCTCATAAAAGCGTTGTGTTTCTTTTTTTAACAACGCTTTTTGTAAAAAGCGTTGTCTTTCAACTGTTGTCAATGATCATTTTTGTTGTAGTGGTTATTGCTTTAGATAATTTTTGAAATCTTTTCATGAAGGCGAAAGTTTCTCCATTATCGAAGTCACTTGGAAAGCTTCATTTATTTGTAGACCCTCGTCATGCAAATAATGCAGCAAAATTTACAATTCTTGGACTTGGCTCAAAACATATTTAAATTCAATCGTTTTAAAATTAAAAAACTTACCAATAATAAATTTCTTCATTCTGGCATCTTCAGTTCGGCATCATAAGCATCTCATTTATCTTTGTCAGTTTCTTCGTCAATTACAACAGGAGAATTATCTTGCAGAAACTTCATGAGATTCAGTATGGTCAAGTAAAAAAACATATTTTTGTACCATATTTTGAAGTCAACATCAGAAAAATTATCCGTTTTCTCAAAATGTGACGCTGAAATAGTGGGTTGAAAAGGGGCAGTAGATGAGGATGCCATCTCAGAATGCACAGAAAATTCGTCGTAAGGTTGTAGGGATCGGAGTATTGTGCAAAATGAGACTGTTTGGTATGTGCCTCGACAGATATTGCGATACGAAATGAGATAGGACATGAACAGAATGTTTTAAGTCGAGGATAGAGTTAGACTCTATCTCCTTAAGACGAATTTTTCCAACACACGGTTCTAATGGAATATGACAATCATTTTCCAAGATACAATGACTTACGTTTTGTAATAGGAGCACTCCAAATTACAAAACTCGGCGAACATTGAAGTTGATTTTTGAACTTTCTGGTAGAGGTGTCAAAATGGGCTAGGGCCCGTCGGATTGGCCCGCCCCGCCATACAAAATAGGTGGGTTGGGTTGTCATTTTACCAACCCGCCTAGAGGTGGGCCGCCCCGCCCCGCCCCACCCTGCCCCGCCCCGCATAATGGTGGGTTGGGATGGGTTGCGGGTTGGCCCGCCAAAACCCGCCAAATTACACATAGACCCATTTGGTTGGCCCGCCCCGCCACTTAAAATAGGTGGGTTGGGTTGGTATTTTTCCAACCCGTCTAAAAGGTGGGCCGGCCCGCCTAATGATGGGTTGCGACGGGTTGTGGGCTGGCCCGCCCCTCTAGCCCCTTTTGACATCTTTACTTTCTGGAATGAGGAACAAAATATGGATGCAGCAAAATGATAGTGCACGGAAATCTATGTATTTTCGAACTTCCAAACTGAGTAAACTTATTACATTAAGACATATGGATCTATATATAGACATCCAAAGGTTTGAGGGGCCTTTTCGCATATAGGTGTGTCTTTTAGATGAGATTAATATGATCTATCAGATTTGAACTCGTCCGATTGATCGGAGACACTAGATGACATCCTCCTATAGGATTGGATCTTGTGCGTCCATTTCCAGATCAACGATCTAGATCACACCTCTGTCGGTTGATCACATCCCTTAGATGTAACCTTTGATATATACTAGATCTCAACCACCGATCTAGCGGTGTAACCTTTGATAAACTAGATCTCAACCACTGATCTAGCGGTCCCCAGATTCATTTGGATTTCATCCAACGATTATTGATTGCAAACCATAATAATAACCTTTCATCTAGGCCATGCGATCCAACGCATCTGATCACTCCTCAACTAAGTGCAAAGTGCGCCGTCAATGCGCCCTTTGCGTCTGGGCCCGTGTGCGCTCGGGCTCAATCGGAGCATTACCTCTTTCACGTTGGACTTGAATTGGACATTATTTAATTAATCAATATACATAACAATATATATGTTGGAATATAAATCTTAATTCTTTTCATGCGGGACAAGTTTCATCTCACGCACAACACATTGATTGCGCTTTGAACACCAATTTTATATAATTAATTTCTCATTCACCCAAAATCGATTTTGAACAAATTAATATACCAAAATTATCTAACGTAGATTTCAATTTTCAAGTCAATTTTTGGTTTTATTGGATGAGTGATGCTCGAATAATTTTCGAAGTTTATTGGGCCTCAAAACCCATTTTTCCAACAGAAAATACTATTTTCAAACTATATATCTCGGGTTTTGGTCAGTGTAGTGCATTAGAACTTTCTAAAGAGATTATACATTTGCACGACACTAAGAGGTAAAAGCTTCCTTCCACTAGTGCTTGTTTTGAAAGAATTTCCCCTCTATGTTTATGGTTATTTTGAACACCACCCTAGTTTAAAAAGAGTGTAGTAGAAGAAGGGGTCCCTAGATTTGTGAGCTGGTTTGGTTAGAGCTTGACATGGCTACAACAAAACAAGCAAATCCACGGTAGAAAACTGCAAAGTACTGGTCAAAAGTCATTGAATTCACAAAGAGAAGCCGCTTGAATGGCTAAATTTACTGGATCATCAAATGTTTTCACAAATACAAAAACAATTGTATTACATTAACATTTGATGCAGGTGAAAATCATGAAGCAAGCATGAAATGTGTGATACAGCCCAAACCAAAAGCAAAAGGGTCTCAAAACGAAATAGTGCTTTCATATAAAGCCAAGATACTAGAACTTTTACGCTTCCTCCACCTTTTTTATATTAATTAATTAATTAATTTGAGGGTCATGAGTCTCCTCGAATACAACATGGCCATGTGGTTGACCTACAATTCCTTCAATCATGTCTTGAATAGAAAAACTTCTTGGAACCTCTTCTCTCTTCAATTCTTAGAATTTCCTCTTGTCGGTGGCCGGCATATATATTTCGACTATCACTGAACGTGCCAATTTTGAAAGCACAAAATTTGATAATTGCGGGTGTTTCATATTTAAGAGAGTGTTTGCAATAGATTGTTCTTTTGTAGAAGTGATTAATTTATATATTATAAAAAAGTTAAAAAAAATTAATAGTTGGTAGTGTTTGGAAACAAATGTGAAAATCTAAAATTAAAGTTGAGTAGTGTTTGATAAATAAATGATTAGAGTAATTTTAACAATGACCTTCTTATTAGAATCACTTTTGGAGAATTATAATCACCACATGACTAGCTTTTGAATTTCAATTAAGTTAAGCATAAGCTAACACATAATTTAGGTTTAAGAAATACACAAAAATAATTTTTTTAAGCCAAAAGCTAACAATCACTTTTTTTTAATGATTGCAAATACTCCCTAAAAATAGAAGATTTAAATGAAAAACGGTGTTGATACTGAAAAATAAATTCCTAGGCATGATTACCGTATTTACAAAATCAAGAAGAATCAAAACAATAAAAAAAAAAACAATAAAAAGTTACCGCTTGGTTGATTAACACAATTCATTTCAATCAACGTCTTTCAGGTAATTCAGTAATTGAATGTGATTGTTTACTGATATCTTCTTCCGCTAATTTTATCATATTGAGCCTGAGCCAAATCTACGGCCTACGGGGCCAAACATAATTTTTGCAATACATTCATGTGATAAATCAATGAAGAAAAAATGTTTGTGTTGAAATACGGTGGCCTTTCAAGTTTATGCTATAAATATTTTATGTATCTTGGGTTAACTATTGTGCTATGATATTGTTTGGTTTTATGGATGTGACCAATGAAAGATATGTATAAATATGATAAAATTATGTCAAGATATGGATGAATAATTATACAAATGAATAATAGACAGTGTTCTAAAAAGCACAAAAAAAAACGCCTTTTAAGCACAAACAAGCGTTGTTGGTTCCAGGTGCAGCATTACGAGATAGAAACTATGGAAATTGAAGAATAAAATAAACACCAAGATTTACGTGGAAAACCCCCAAAAATTATTAGGATAAAAACCACGGGCAAGACCAAAAGATTTCACTATAATATTTGGAGAATTACAACCTCTCTATGTTTCCAAAGAGACACTCACTCTCTTATACAGGAGAAAACCTATCTCACAAATATATAAAAATAACTAGGGAGAGAAGAAATGCACTCAAGAACAGAAGAATGCTTGAGGCTGAGGGATGATCCTGAAATGCCGAGGGAAGACACCTATTTATAGTGAGGATTCTCGTCTGAACACGGCATAGTCATGAGAAAGGAAATTCATTGTGAATTTCCTTCACACTTTCCGTCCATTTTCTGCCTACCATATTTGATGTAACACATGCATTTAATGCATGTCTCCCATGTGTCTTTTGCCGACAAGCGTAAGCAAAAAGTTTCGCTTTGGGCAAAAGCGTGAAAGAAGCGGTCAACCCTTTGATTGACCACATTAAGAGCGAAAAAGCGTGAAAATGAGTGAAAAAAATATTTTTTTTAAAAAAATTTAATTAAAAATTTAATTTTTTTAATATTTTAAACTTTAAAATTTTATTTTAAATGATAAATATTTAATCATATAAGTTTTTTTAAAAAAAAACATTAAATGCGTCAAATTAAATTTGATTCGTATATTTCATTTTTTTTTTGCCTAAGAGATAAACTTGACCTAACACAAACATTTTACACCAAAAAATTTGTTATTTTGAGACTTGTGTTTTTTATAACTTGAAAATTTATGTATTTATTTTTAAAATCTTTAAGTTTATATATTATTTATTATATTAATTAACTTAATATAACTAAAAAAATGAAAAATGTTTTTTTACGCTTAAGCTTTTTCTAAACTCGCTAAACCTTGTGAAACTTGAAGCTTGACCGCCTCACTTCGTCACGCTTTATGCTTTTTAAAATCTTGATAATAGGTTATTTTATATGTTTTTAATTTTGTAGGATTATTATGTTTACTATTATATTATGTTGTCAATTACAAACAATTGTAGGGAAAATAGTTATATTTTCATGGGAGAGTAATGCATATCCAACCCATATACAATTACATCACGGATCATGAGATGCAATTAAATTAACCAAAAAATGAAACAAACATGCGCTGAATAAAAATTGTTGCTCATCTCGTTTTCATCTATTATATCAAACAATACCTATAGGTATCAGCTAGGTATTGTATCTTATGGAGGGATAGAGAGCCACTTTTAGAGGAAGGTGGGGAAATGCCTCAATTTAATCAGCCATAAGTATTAAGAATAATAAAAGACATGTTAAACAGCGCTGGTTGGACCACCTTGTGTCAAGTAGCATGATGTTTGGTCCAGAAGCCAAATCGGCATGCACGTAGCAAGAACGACGCAGAGTTTAGCATGTTCGTTACTAATGCAACTATCACATTCCAAGGGAGGGTGTGGTATGGAATCTCAATTTTGATATAAAAAAGCCAGTAGATAGTGTTGAACTCATTCCATAACAACATTAGCCCCGACTGCTTTCATTGCCTCGATGATTTTCTCCGCTTCCTCCTTGGATACCCCTTTTTTAAGCACCGCAGGAGTGTTTTCCACCAAGGCCTTTGCTTCCTTTAACCCCAAGTCAGTAAACGTCCGAATCTCCTTAATCACCTTGAGCTTCGAAGCTGCCTCATATGAGTCCATCTTCAACTCAAAAGCTGTCTTTTCAGGCTTCTTTTCTTCCTTGGGGGCCATTGCCGCCTTCACTGCCACTCCTCCACCGGCACCTGCTTTCATGACACCAACCACTGGCATCTCCTTCATACCCAACTTCCTCATCATAATGGAAGACAGCTCGGCAGCTTCAGCCAGAGTGAGTCCAGATATTTCATCAACCAGATTCCATACTCTCTGTGTTGGGGGACTGCGATGCTCTGTTGGATCGAAATTCGAAGCGTCATAATCAGCCGGAAGTCTTCTTTGGTCTATCTCCACTTCCTGCTCATCCTCCTCCATTACAGCCTGAGAAAAGTGTCTACTATGCCTACTTGATTCAACTGAAACCGATACAAGGAAAGGAGAGAAGATACGATGCCGAACCCTTGCAATCAGACTCATTGCCAATGTCTTCTGATAAAACTTGATAGCAAATTTACAGGGAAATTACCATCCAGACATCCTGCTAGATACCGCAACACAGAAATCAAATACAAAAATGGAACACAAGGCAATTAAAATTGCACAAATCTAGTTGGTTTCTTCCGCAGACTCCAAAGTCACCAAACATACTCCCATTATCAATAAAAACCGTTGCGGAAAAACTTGCATATCAGCTATATGAAACATTGACCCTGTTCAAAACGTGGAAGAACATTTCAAGAATCGATCTTTTCTACTCATTAACCTATTCCAACAAAACCGATCTTAACAGCAACTCTATCAATCGATTTCATCTCGATTTATATACGCTATCTACGTGTATTCAATCCACAAAAACATATAATCAGAAATGGATGATTTTGATTCGAACAAAATCGATTGAACTGGCAAAGCCACTCAATTTCATCCATTAATAGAGACATAAATCATAATTTGAAGAAATGAACAAAGATTTACCTCTTACAAGTATCGATTTTTCGTCCGTTGGCGATTGGTATGGATATTTTGGGGATTAGGGCTGGCCGTCTCCAAGAGGAATAGAACGATTGACGAAGGAAGTTGGAAGTCAAACTTCGCTGAAAGACTGAAAATGAAAGTGTTACTCACTGTGACTGTGAGCCCGGTATCAAAGCCCAATACAACAAAGAAAAAAAGAAAAAAGAAAAAAGAAAAATTCTACGAGGCCCTCTCTAATATTATTTTTTAATATAAAAACTTAATCGGTTTAACTTATTTTTAAATTCATAACATAGTTGTCAAAGGAGGCCAGGCGCGCCAAGACCCACAAGTAGAGATATCAAAATAGTTTAGGTCTGTCGAGTTGATGCATCTAGCTATATAAAATAGGTGGATTTTGTTGACAATTTTTTAACCCACTAAAGAGTGGACCGCATCCCGCCCTGTTTAATGGTGAGTTGTGACGGGTTACGGATTGATCCGTCCCAACCAGTCAAATTATACGTAAGTTCACTGTATTGGTCCATCCTATCACTTAAAATAGTTGGTTTGAGTTGGTGTTTTTCTAATAGACCTAAAAATGGGTCGGTCCGTCCCACGTAATGATGGATTGCAGTGGGTTATGGACTGATCCGCTAACCCGTAGTGACACATCTACGCATAAGAGCCCTGGAGCTTGAGGCATAAGGTGAGACACACGTCTTACCGAAGCAAGACACACGTTTTAATTTTTTTGAAACAAATATTTTTGTATTAGAATTAGAATAAATATATTAAAATATGAAATAAAAAGTCACAATGTCACACCAAAAAAAAAATCAATTAACATGATTATAATTATTCAATCATCCAAATCAAATTCATCTTTTTCCATCGAATCATATAGTCTCCAGAACTTTCGAACTTGTATTCTACTTGATCTTCGTCTCTTTCTTGATTAACATCAATCTTCTTCCTCTTCATCCAAAGGATGTGAAATCGGAGTTTTTTTGGTTGTTTTGAAAATAGATGTCTTTACCTAGTTTGAAGAAGATGAAGCACGAGATTTAAAATCGTAAATCTGTTCACCAACCCTAGATGCACGAGCTACATCATCTCATGTCAAATCATCATCCCCAAAGACTATATTATTTTCTTCATTGTCCAATCCTCCCATCAACCATTCAATATTGTTATCATCAATATCATATAATGAAATAGGATCAAGTTTTTCATGCAAATCATATCAACGTTTCAATGCCCTGTTATATTTAATGAAGATCATATCATTCAAACGTTTTTGCGCCAACCTATTTCTTCTTTTCAAATGAAGTTGCAGAAAGCCAAAAAGTTTTAAATAAATTCTTTCTTCATAAATTGTTCATAATAATAAGTATAATTAATATGTAAAGACTTAAGAGTCAAATATTCAATGTTCAAATTTAAATACTTATACATTGAAGCATACTCCAGTTTCTCACAATCAGAAGCACTACGCATAAGGTTGATAATTCTCACAACAAAATCTTGAAATTGTGGGATCGTAGAACCATAATAAAACAACCATTCAACAGTCAAATGAGATATTCAAATTTTCAAAATTCAAATACTTTAAGTTTTCAACAATATGTTATAATCTTGAAATAAAAAACAAGAATTACTTGGTGATAATGCATTTCTATGTCTAATTCTCACAACAAAATCCCATCAGGTTTTTTATATTTTGAGAGTTGATATTTGATTTTATCTTGAAGGTCAATATCTTTACACATCTTTTCAACACACTCGTACAACCTCTTCATAACTTGAAAATCCTTTTTTATATCAAGATTCACATAAAAGAATTCTGGATTCAAAAAGTAACCAGCTGCATGCAAAGGATTATGAAGCTGATTTGTCCACCTTTTATCAATGATTTCAAATATAATTTTGTTCTTTCATTCATTGTTGTTGAAACCCAAAACAATAACATCTTTAGATTGATCGGTAACCTCGTATATGTACCCCCATTGCAGATTTTTTTTTCACCGTCAACTAATCAAAACACTTTAACAATTAGACAACCAACTTTAATACATAAAGAACATGATTCCAAAATGAAGGCATCAATATAATCTATGTTACATGTCCACATTCGACCTCCTTCGCAAATCGACTTGTGTTCCACTTTTCTAAAGTGAACATATTTATTAAATTCACATTTTGTTTTTGAAACCTCTTCAACGTCAAAAAAGCAGTGGCAAAACAAATTTTCTCAGCCCTGGCCATTTCTCTTTGACCTGTGAATTCTCTCATCATGTTCAAGACTTGTGGCCTATTATATATATAGTCATTCACCGTCATGTCCCTCTCATAAACCTTCTTCAGTACTGTAATTTGAACAAATCTTCAATCATTAAATCAAAAAATTTGGGTAGCACATGGAATCCAAAATATGTGTGGAAATCTTAACATCAAACTATTAATTACAAGTAAAATATTTAATACTTATTAGAAATTAACCACTTAAATTCACATTTATACCTGCTGAAATATTTTTCAGAGACATTATTTGTAATCATTTGAACAACATTCTTTGGACCAATTTGCTCCGCATACTTTTCAAATAAGTCAAACAACTTGATATTTATATGAGAAAAACTGAAGGTATGCACAAATTCTAGCAGTGTCCTAAAAATCGGAATAGGCGGTGCCTAAGAGCTAGGCATGGGCTTACAGCACTGAAAAAGTGCTAGTCGACCAGAATAGGCACCCCTAGGCACTGACTAATCGGTTCAGATGGACCTAGATGCTGACTAATCGGTCTAGGAGGCCCTAGGTGCCTAGGAAGACTTTTAGTTTTGGCTTTTAAATTAAAATCCCAATTTAAAAAACTCAAATGTAAATTTTGTTTAACTTTTAAACCTATATTTTTTAAAAATTTATAGGCCCTAAATTAACATCGAACAAGAAAACCTGTTTGTTGGCTTGCCCTAACACGACATTCATATTAATCTTTCAATTTTTTATTGCGCTAAATTTCGACCAATGGGGAGAAATCGATTTGTATGGACATATGGGGTGTGTGTATATGTTAAACGCAAAATAAAATTGATAATGTCATAATAATGCTTCAATTTATACTTAATCCGAGGAATTCGCCTAGGCGGACCCTAGTCTCCACCTAGGCGTCCTAGGTGCTAAGCACTAGTCTCCAAATCCAACGTTCTAAAATTCTCTATCCGCTAGTCTGCCACCCAACTAGCGCCTATCAAATTTTATAACCTTGGATTCTAGAAATATTGTTCAACTTTGACCATTTAGCAAACAATTACCATACTTCTATGTTTTCCATCAGTCCGTTCATCAACCATCAATAAGCATCCATATTTTTTATAGTCTACCTCGTACTCTTTCAAAAAAAAATTCATACTTTGTATTTCTTTATTTAAATAAATTACCCTAACTTCATGGTAACTAGAGGGATTCTATTCATGAGTACAGTAAGATGCAACCCTACAAAATTCCTTAAAGATATCATAATTTATATCGTTGAATGGAATATGTTGTACATCCATTGGTCAAAATACTGCAACACGGACTCTCTCACTTTTTTCTAACTTTCATCATATTTCTTTGAATATTTTTATCTTTTTTTTCTTTCTTTGATTCACAACTTGATCCATATTATTGACAAAGAAATAATCGAATGGACCAACAGTCTTTGTCTTTTGAATTGAGAAAACAAGAGGGATGGCGGCGGAACTTGCCGTTGAACCTGTCATTGGTTTTTTTTTTTCGGGGATTGGAATTAGAAATACATCGTCATCTTCGAAAAGTCTCAATTTCTTAGAAAATTCATCAAAATTATTATTCATGTCCATTTGCTGCTTGACTTCTTTTTTATAACATGTAGACTTGAATTTCAGTTCTAACATGCTCAGGGAATTTCGGACATGCTTTGGCATTTCGATGACGTCCAACAAGATGTTTCTTGAAGAAAAAAATTTCTAACTTGAGAGTTTTGCCACAAAAAACACATTGCACGGAATTAATGTCTTTTTGATTGATGAATTTACTAGTTCTAGCCAAAATCTTTTTGATTGTTTAAATTATCAGAAGTAGACATTAATCTGGAGAAAAAATTGCAGCCATGCATATGTATATTATATCGTAATTCATTATATATAATAATTGATAACATAAATTAATAAACCACACAGAAACAAAAAAAAAACATTACATAATTAAAACTTAAAACTGAAGTAAAAGTGCAAAACTATAGTAAAATTTGCAACCATGAATATCCATGATTCCACGTGTTTGAAATAAATTAATATGTATAAAATAATACTTTAAAAATATCTTACTTGATTATTTGGAGCCTTCACTGCTTGTTGTCTTCTGTTTCTTAGTCGTTTCCTATCTTCTTCTTCTTAGTCGTTCTTCCATTCAGCTTCTTACTCGCTCTCTTCTACTGATTCTAGTGTTGGGGAATTGGGTTTGAGTTTGGGTTTGGGCTTGGGTTTTAAACAAGTAATTAAAAAAATATCATTTAAGCGCGCTTTAACCGTGCCATATTGAATCGCTGCACTTGGGATGCCTACAGGCACAAGGGCCTCGCCTTTGAAAAGTATGATTCATAACTGAATCGAATTAATCGATATTTTTTTAAAAAAAACATGAAATTTTGGTTAAATCAGATTGAATTTTCAATTTAATTTGGTTTTGTTGGTTATTCTGGTTGAACTGAACTTTTATTCATCTCGACAAATTCGAAAACCACAGAATGATTCTGCCACAAACAAAGGTTTTGTAGTGACACGAGTTACGTTTTACAAGATTAAAATGATAAAACATGATTAAGGAATCATTATATGTAATACCCCGTTTTTATCTTAAATGAGTTTATTTGAGTTAATCGAAGATTGCAGAGTTCAAGAGCCGACTTGATTTTGATCAGGGTCCTTTTTGCAAATTTTGGAAATTTCAGGGACTAAAGCGCAATTATGAAGTTTTATATATTATCTACACTTTTGTTGACTATTCTAAGCATCCTCCTTCCTCCTCCAACCGAGAGCCTCCATTGTAGACGCCATATTGAGCTTTTGAGCTTTGGGATTTCAGTCCGAGCTCGATCCGGGCGTTGAAAATTATTTCTGAAGGCAGATTAGTGATCACTACAGTGAGAGCTCCGTTATACCTTAAGTATTTCTCCGATCGGATATGTTTTGTTTTTCGAAGGTTGTTAGAATCGATTTAGATTCTAGTATATTGTTCTTGGCGGAGTTCTTATCGTTTATTATCTGTCGATTTTGAAATAGAGCGACGTTCGGAATTGTTATGATTTTTGGAAACCATTTTCGAAAATGTGGGTTTTGAGATTTGTTGGGATTGCCTTGTTGTTGTTGTATTAGCATTGAATTGAGTTGATATCGGTAATGAACTGCTGTCTGCGTTTCCGGTTTGTTCAGTTTTTAGTCGTTATGCCGT
The DNA here is from genome assembly GCF_033568475.1 of Henckelia pumila. Taxonomy (NCBI): domain Eukaryota; kingdom Viridiplantae; phylum Streptophyta; class Magnoliopsida; order Lamiales; family Gesneriaceae; genus Henckelia; species Henckelia pumila. Next base: position 224,838,604 of record NC_133123.1, on the reverse strand, counting down.
CGGTTTGAGTTTTGAGATTTCGAACCGTTTTTGAGTTGTTGAACTTGGCTTGTAAGTTGATCATGACTATTGATCTTTGATTTGTATCTGAACAGATTCGTTTGGAGTTTGTCAAGTCCAGGGTTAACAACATTTGATCGTCGAGAGTTGGATGAAGAACGGTATAGAGAATTACCTTGAGCCTTGTTGTTGTTTAGATTGGTTAAACTTTGATACAATATTTTGTTGTAGCTTCCCAGAAGTTGGAACTACTGCCTTGAAAGATAAAAGCAGTCATCGTAGCGGGATAGCATACTCGGGACAGTTGGTTCTCGAGTTTCCCTTTCAAATCACATATTGCATCTACACTTGTTCTAGCATGAGGAACTTGTGTCTTGTTGATTTGCTTGAGCTTTTATTATATGGCTATGTTTTATATTCTGTTATGCATTCATCTTGAGCCAACTTTGATTTCAGCCGGTGATAAGTGCATTTTATGTGCATTATTTCATGTTATTTTTATGTCTATTTTATGTGCATTTATATTGCTTTTATGTGTTTTTATGTGTTTTAGTTCATGTGTGTGTATTTGATAAGTGTATTTTATACACTTAATTTATATATGATTTTAATTATTAAATATTTGTTTCGAGCAGATTTATGTGGGTGTTTTAGTGTTTTTGTGTTTATAGGGAATTATGGAATTTTATGGAGAAAAGAATAATTATTGAATTATTTGGAGAGGAGTGGAAGAAGAATTAGAAGAAAAGAAAAGAAACGTACAGAGAAAGAAAAGGAATAGTGATGGGCTTTCTTGTTGGGCCTAAAGTCAGCGCACGTTTGAGCGCTAAAGAATGAAGCTCAAAGAGAGCTATCGCGCAAGAATTGTTTTGGCGTGAGAAACTTGAGATCAGAGGGCTATACGCGGGCGCGTGAATTCTGAGGCGAGCGCGCGTCGCCATATTTTAGCGGAAGGAAATTTCTATATTTTATGGGCATTTGAGTGGGCTTTTGTGCACACTATAAAAGGGAATTGTTTATCTGATTATAGAGGAGAGCCGCCACAACAGAAAACAGAGATCATAGGGTTTGATCGAGAGATTTTTCTTGAAGGATTTCTGGAAGCTTAACTTGAAGAACGAAGACGGAGTTCGATAGTCTAGACACAGCGTCAACGACGGATTTGTTTCTTTTATCTTTTATTTTGTTAATTCTGAATATGTTTGGATTTATTATTTATTGTTTTCAAAATTTTATTATGAACTAATTTTTATAGTCTAGAGGTCGATGTAGCCTGGTGTAGACACTTTTTTGAATTCTTGATTTTATTGGATTGAGTTTCTTCTAGATTAATTGTTTTTTCTAGAATTGATTGTCTTTTCAATTATCTGATCAATAATTGATTTGTTATATTTATTTGAAATCTGGCACTCGGGAGAGGAGATTTTGAATAGGACATTAGAAATTACATTGTTAATTGTTTATCTGACTCGGGAGAGCTTATAACTTTAACAGAGCTTTTAAAAAGAATATTGTTTTGTGATAGATCACTGCGATAAATTCTTAATAGGAATATTGGAATTTAATTGTAGTTGATAAACATTATTTGTTGCTCGGGAGAGGAAAATAATACACGTAAGTGTTCTTGGCTATTAATTCTTTGAAATTCATGAAGATTAATTAATTAGGATTGATTGTTGTTGAAACCAGGTGAAATCTATACCTCTAGACCATTTTTCTCTGATTGATTTTAATCTAAAAGTTGTGTGCGTGCTATTAAAATTTCATTGATTATTTATTTTTATTGCAAAATTCTTAATTATTGATTTTCTAGATAAAGTTTAGACTATTTTAATTACAAGCACTAAAGATTTTCATTTTACTCCCTGTGGGATCGATATCTGATTTAATCACTATATTAAAACTTGACACTCATACGCTTGCGAGGAATTTTCACTACAAGTTTTTGGCGCCGTTGCCGGGGAGTAAATTTTGATTATTTTTTAGTCTTGTTACCAATTAGTCTAGATTTTAATTTAGAGTTTTTTATTTTTATTTTTTAAGTTACTAATTAATTTCTTCTTATCTTTTAATTGCAGTTTATGCGACGATCTCAAAGTGCTAATTCTATACTGTTTGATCCGGAGATCGAGCGTACTGCACGTGCTTTGAGAAGAGCGAGAAGAGAAGAAATTAATAACATGGCTGAAGAGAATGTGAATCAAGCTCCCCTGGTGCCTATCAGAGATCACTTCAGGCCGATGATCCAGGCTCACTACTCTGGAATAGCTCGAGGAACAATCAATGCCAACAATTTTGAGCTAAAGCCGACCTTGATCAACATGGTTCAATCGAACCAATTTAGTGGGAGTGCCACAGATAATCTTCACTTGCATCTCAGGACCTTTTTAGAAATTACGTATACGGTAAAATTTAACGGTGTTCCTGAAGATATTATTCGCTTACGCTTGTTTCCGTTTTCTCTCAGGGATCAAGCCAGAATTTGGTTGCAATCACTGCCGCTTGGAAGCATCACTACTTGGGAGGGGATGGCAGAAAACTTTCTTGCGAAATATTTTCCACCTGCCAAGTCCACCCAGTTGAAGATAGAGATCAGCACGTTCCGGCAGATAGACACTGAACAGCTCTACGAGGCATGGAAAAGGTACAAAAAATTACTTAGACGTTGTCCTAACCACAATTTTGCAGATTGGGAACAGATCGAGTGGTTTTACAACGGACTAAATGCGCCTACAAGGATGAATGTCGATTTTGCTTTTGGAGGAACTATTTTTGCAAAGGACCCCGCTCAAGCCTATGATATGCTTGAACAGATGACGATCAATAGTTTCCAATGGCCATCTGAGCGTATAGGAGTAAAGAAGCCGGCTGAAGTGTATGCTGTGGATCCTCTCACATCCATCACTGCTCAATTATCTGCATTGACTACACAGGTAGCTTCTTTGAATAAGATTCATGTTGCAGATTCAACTGGAGTTGAGGGATCACATACACCAGAGCAAGTTAATTATATCAATCCTAATGGCTACCGAGGTTATGGAGCTTACAAAGGTAATCATGTTCCCAACACTTTTATATCAATCCTAATGGCTATCGAGGTTATGGAGCTTACAAAGGTAATCATGTTCCCTACACTTTTCACCCTAATTTGCGGAATAATGAAAATTTTTCAAGGGTGATGGTAAGTTGTTTTTGGAGGATGTGGTTAGTACTTTTGTGCAGGAGTCAGGTAAGAGGATGGCGAGGACTGAATCTCGTCTTGACAGTTTGGAGACACACATGGCAAACATGGGTGCGGTGTTGCAATCCATGGAAACCAGCATAGGGAAGTTGGCGAACGCACTGAAGGATAATAACAGAGGACAATTTCCTAGCAATACTGAGGTGAATCCCAAGGAACAGTGCAATGCTATCACGTTGAGGAGTGGGAAGCAAATAGATAGAGAAGAGTGCCAACCTGAGAGCAAGATGCCTGAAAAAGCTGTAGTTGAAGAGAAGGAAGTCGAGAAGAAGGAGCATGAACTGGAGCCAAAACCGATGTACAAGCCTCCACTCCCCTATCCGCAGAGGTTCAAGAAGAAGGTGTTGGATGAGCAGTTCTCCAAATTTTTGGAGATTTTCAAGAAAATTCACATCAACATACCCTTTGCTGAAGCTTTGGAGCAAATGCCGAATTATGCGAAGTTCATCAAGGAGGTGATGTCCAAGAAGAGGAGGCTGCTAGAGAACGAGATAGTGAATTTAACGGAAGAGTGCAGTGCGGTGCTCCAAAAAAATATGCAACAAAAGCTTAAGGATACAGGGAGTTTTACTATTCCTTGCACTATTGGCTCTTCTTATTTTAATAATGCACTTTACGATTTAGGAGCTAGCATTAATCTCATGCCTTTGTGTCTGTTTTCAGGAGCTTAGGACTTGGTGAGGTGAAGCCCACCATGATCGCGTTGCAGTTGGCTGATCGATCTATCACATATCCGCTTGGAATCATTGAAGATGTTTTGGTAAAAGTAGATAAATTTATTTTTCCAACGGATTTTTTTGTGTTAGATATAGAGGAGGATGCAAACATGCCCCTGATATTGGGGAGACCTTTCTTGGCCACTGCCGATGCCAAGATAGAGGTGAAGAGAGGTGCATTGTCGATGGGTGTGGACGGTGAGAGTGTAATTTTTAATATATTCATGAAGTCATCTAACACCCCTATTGAAATATTATGCTTGATAGAGCCGGTTATGAAGTTGGAGGGTCGTTCAAAAGCCGACATTGCGGTTGATTCATCGAACGAGAGAGCGCCAAATTTACCACCAAAGAAGGCCACGAAAAAGAGAGCGAAATTTAAAAGGCGTTTCGTGGAATTTATTTGGCGCATTAAAGAGAAAGGAAAAAATTAACACCGGTGAAATTCGAGCTGACACGACTATAAACCAAGCGCTTTTTGGGAGGCAACCCAAAATTTTTTTTTTTATTTTTTTTATTATTTTTTATTTTTAATTTATGCTTTAATTTTTATTCTTGTTCATTAGATTAATTTCTGTTTTTTTTTATTTTGAAATTATTGTTGGGAATTATGGTGATTGATTTTATAAATGTGTTGATTTTTTTCAGGATTTTAAAAGTTTGGGCAGACGCTTATGCGCGCTCGCTCGTGGATCCACCGTGCCCGCCTCTCCTCTACGCATACTTAAATGCACACCATGCGCTATCGCGCACTCCAACAGCGCAAGAACCATGCGCTATCGCGCACTCCAACAGCGCAAGAACTAAGCGCTATCGCGCAATCTAAGGGCGCTGCATTATGCGCTATCGCGCTCTCTAACCGCGCTCCACCATGCGCTATCGCGCAACTTAAGGCCACCGCGGATTAATTCTGATTCAGAGATTTAAAAGCCCACTGCAGTCTGCTCGTTTCCATTCCATGTCTAAATCTCACACTCTCGCATCTTGCCATCATAAATTTTCCCCTGGACAAAACATAACATCATTGGGATTTTGATCTTCAAGGCCATCGCAAAACAGAGATTCCCAGAATTCATCTTGCTCCATCTACGCTTGTCCAGAAACAGGGTCTCGTGAAGGGTTGTCAAGTTCTCCTCTTGAATTGGTAAAAAGCTCTAATTTTCCCTCATATAATTAGCCGGGTTCTATCTAACTTTAAATTCAAAGGACGAAGCTTTCAAAGGAGCCGTCTGATAAAGTAAGAAAGCTTTAAATAGCATTTAATGTAAGCGACACATTGAATAGATAATTAAAGGCGCTTCTAGTACAAGATATTCAAAAGATATTATTAATATCTAACATCAGACGCTTTCCTACCGTTGACAGAAGAGGAATACGTTGGATAAAAATTGATATAAATATCAGAGCCTCTCTACAAAGAATTAGTGCCACGATTACAAAGAATTTGCATACTTGAGCTCTTGAATCTATCTAGAATACTCGACCTCTCATTCAACCCTTAGCTAAAAATCATATCCGATCTACAAGGAGATCTTTTCAAGGGTTACTCAAATCCAGCTGTTGTTTGAAGAACACCATCCGCTACAAGTATTTGAGAGTCTAAGTCCTCAAGAAACTTAGACGTTTATCATCATCAACTGAAGAAAATTTTGATAAGAGCTTTAAATCTTATCACCGTGAATCTAGGTGTTCCATCTTGGGCATTGGACAAGTCCTAACTTGGATCGGGTGTATTGCTGACGTTGTAATAACCAAAGTCTTCTAGTGAATCCTTCCGAGGTGGAAGAAGGGGCGACGTAGGAGATTGAGCTCCAAACATCCAGAAACATATCTGTGCTTACAATATTCCATTACTATCATCTAGCATATTAAGAGTTGTTTCCGCACTATCATAAGTAGCTCTTATACGTCTAGCAAGCTAATAGAAAATCGGTTGAGTAAACTAACATTTGCTCAATCACATTGCATTAAAGTTAAAGATTATCATAAGTGTGTATTCACCCCCCCACTCTACACACACATTCGATCCCCAACAAGTGGTATCAGAGAGGGTTTTTCTATTAGCTACTGATATTCATCATGACTTCTCTAAATAAAATTCCCATGTTCTCTAAAGAATATTATGATGACTGGAAAATTCGTATGCATGCACATCTTTCTGCTCGAGATGATGACATGTGGTACATCATCATTGATGGACCCATGAAGAATCTCAAAGTCAACACTGTTGTATCCATTTCAGGTGACAAACCACATATGGTTGAAAAGCCCAGAGCAGAATGGACTAATGAAGACAAGAATAAAACAAATCTTGATAACGTGGCCGAGGACATAATGAACAAAACTCTGGATAAAAACATGTTCAACAAGATCAAGACATGCTCTACTGCCAAAGAGATTTGGGAAAAATCACTCAACTATGCGAAGGAAACGATCAAACCAAGGAAAACAAACTCACTGTAGCCATTCAAATGTTTGACAATGCCAAAATGAAATTAGGAGAAACCATGGCTGAGTTTGATGAAAGATTTAGCAATATTATTTGTGAATTGATTGCTCTCGGAAAAATATACACTAATCGTGAAATTGCTTTGAAGGTTATGCGATCACTACCCAGATAATGGGATGTCAAGACCATAGCCATGAGAGAATCAAAGGATCTAAACAAACTAGAGCTTCATGACTTATTTGCAGATCTTAAAGCGTACGAGTTTGAACTCGGAATCAGAAATGAGGAAGAACCATTAGTCTCAAACCCCACCAAGGCATTAACGTCAACCGTCTCACCTCAACCAACCAAGGAAGCATCAGCAAAGAATATAGCTGAACAGATGAGTGGCGAAGCAATGTCCCTCTTTATCAAAAGGTTTGGAAAATTTATGCGTAATAATAAAACAAAGTTTAAACCTTATTATAAACAAGACCATACAGAGGATGGTCCTTCGTGCTTTAACTGTGGCAAGCAAGGCCATTTCATTGCAGATTGCACTAAGCCCAAGAACGAAGAAAGAAAGCAGCATTATGAGAAAAAAAAAGGAAAAGAAGAAAGAAGAACGTTCCAAAAGAAGAAGGAACAAAGAGTGTTAGTTGCAGATGAAGGTAAAATTAAATGGGCAGAAACAGAGTCTGACTCATCTGATACATATAGCTCATCCGAAGAGAGCGAGGAAGAGCAAGTTCAGTGTCTTATGGCTAACACTCAACATGAAGAAGATGACACTGAGGTATTTGACTTTAACTCGTCTGAATTTACACAAGAAGAACTCATTCAAGCACTTAATGAGATGGTCACCGAGTATAAAAAGCTTTCTACATCATTCGAGGAAGAAAAAACAGAAAAATCATGTCTTATTGATAAGTCAAGGGAATCTAGCTGTTTACAGCAAAAAGAACTTGATGGTCTAAGGACTAAGCTAAACCTGTTAGCATCTGAGAATGATGATATGAAACGAGTATTCCAAGCCAATTTGTATGAAAATCAAAAGTTGCTTAAAACAATCAACTCTTGGAATAATGCTTCTACCTCATTGGATAAGATACATGAGAACCAGAAACAAGAAGGTGATAGAACCGGTCTTGGATATGGCTCAAATGAATGTACTCTTCCGAAGGAAAATACTCAATCGTATTATAGTGGGAACAATCCTAATGTAATAAGATTTGTTCGATATAGTACGATATACGAACATTCTGAACCAAAGATCTATAATGAACAGTCAAGTCGCTATGAGAGCAAAGGTAAGCATAAAGGACTGGGATATGTGGAGCCTAAGATTCCAAGGAAATGAGAGACATGGAATAAAACTAGATTGAATGAACAAAAAATGGGAAACCAATCTAAGTTCAAGCAGTCAAGGTTTGAACCAAGTCAACCCAAGTACGAGAATCATCGGGTGACACAAAACCAATACTTCAATTGCATGCCTGTTCAAAAACGATACAGACTGGACAACAAAGATCAAAAGTTCAAACAATACACTGTAAGATCCAGATCACACACAAGTGCACATCGCACACCTCGACCGACTTACTTTATAGATGCACACACTGATAAAACTATTAGAGTAATTCAGGTGTGGGTCCCAAAAGTTCTAATCCAGTTCGGACCCAAATTGATAAGGGTACCATGCTTATATGTTCTCAGTCGAGAAGAATAGACCAATGGAAAAGACAATGTGGTATCCAGACAGCGGCCTAAACACATGACCGGAAATGAAGATCTATTATCCAAAACCATACGATACAAAGGGCCTAAAATTATTTTGGTGATAATTCAAAGGGTAGGACTGTGGGTAAGGGTAAGATTACTCACGGTAACATTACTATTAATGACGTATTGCTTGTTGATAACCTATGTTATAATCTGATCAGCATTAGTCAACTATGTGATAATGGTTACACTGTTGAATTTCACAAGCACACATGCATAATCAAATCTAGTAATGGTGATTTTATGTTAACCAGACTAAGAGAACAAAACACTTATAGGCTAAATTGGCAAAGTAAAGAACCATCAGTTCCTACTTGTTTTGTTGCTCAAAATGATAAGCAGTGATTATGGCATAAACAACTCAATCATTTAAATTTTAAGTCCATTAAACATCTGAGTAAACATGATTTGGTTTTTGGCCTGCCCAAAGGTGATTTTAAAAATAATAGAGTTTGTTCGGCTTGTCAGCAGGCCAAACAAGTGAGAGCTACTTTTAAATCCAAAGGGTGTATATCTTCTTCTAAATTATTAGACTACACATGGATCTATTTGGTCTATATCGGTCAGGAGCTTAGGGGGAATGAGATATACCTTAGTGATTGTGGACGATTACTCTCTCTTCACTTGGGTAATTTTCTTATCGTCCGAAGATCAAACAACTACTCACCTGATATTGATTTTAAAGTTTGGAAAATGAGAAACGTACTGGGATATATCGGATCAGGAGTGATAGAGGCACTGAATTTTTAAACAAAACCCTTGAATCCTATCTAGATGACCAGGGAATCAAGCATGAGTTATCTGCTGCTCCGACTCCATAGCAAAATGGTGTTGCTGAGAGAAGAAATTGAACACTCAAAGAAGCAGCTAGAACTATGATTGCTGACTCTAACGTATCTCAAAGACTCTGTGTAACGCCCTGTTTTTATCTTAAATGAGTTTATTTGAGTTAATCGGAGATTTCAGAGTTCACGAGCCGATTTGATTTTGATCAGGGTTCTTTTTGCAAATTTTGGAAATTTCAGGGATTAAAACACAAATTTAGAGTTTTATATATTATCTACACTTAGAATTCATTTGACTAAGTCTCTTATCCTTCCTCTCCTTCCCTTCCCTCGGCTAAACTCCATTGAAGACGCCTCTTGGAGCTTTTGAGCTTCTAGAATTCAGTCCGAGCTCGATCCGGTCATTGGAAATTATTTCTGAAGGCAGTTTAGCGATCACGGCTGCGAGAGCTTCGTTCTATCGTAAGTTTTTCTACGATCAGATACATTCTAGTTTTTGGATGTTGTTAGAATCTTTCTAGATTCGAGTATGTTGTTCTTTACAGAGTTCTGATCGTTTATTATCTGTCGGTTTTGAATTTGAGCGACGTTCGGAATTGTTATGATTTTTGGAAGCCATTTTCGAAAATTGTGATTTGAGATTTGTTGGGATTGACTTGTTTTGGTTGTCTTAGCATTGTTATGAGGTTATATCAGTATTGAACTGCTGTTTGCGTTTCCGGTTTGTTCAGTTTATAGCCATTATGCCGTCGGTTTGAGTTTTGGAGATTTGAACCGTTTTTGAAGTTGTTGAACTCGAATTGTAAGTTGATCTTGGTTATTGATCTTGTATTTCATTTGGACAGATTCGTTTGGAGTTTGTCAAGCCAGAGTTAATAGCGTTTTGTTCGTCAAGAGTTGGACGAAGATCGATAAAGAATTTTCTTTGAACCGTCGTTTGTTTTTAGGTTGTATAGATGTTGATACAATCTTTTGTTGTAGCGTTTCCAGAGTTGGAGCTACTTACCTTGAAAGGTAAAAGCAGTCATCGTCGCGGGATAGCATACTCGGGACAGTTGGTTCTCGAGTTTTCCCTTTCAAATCAGATATTGCATCAATACTTGTTCTAGCATGTGGAACTTGTATTTGTTGGTTTATTGAGTTTCGTTATGTGACTTTTGCTTATATTTATGCTATGCATTTATCTTGAGCCTACTTTGTTTACAGCGGGCAGAACCGCCCTTTTTGTTTTAGATGTTTGGGAACTATGATTGAGTGGCCTAGGTCGTAGTCCTTTCGCCTAGTGCTAGCATACTCATTATGGTTGCTCAAAGTCTAGAGGAGTGGGATACGTGGCACCACCTCGATTGGGAGAGTCGGTGAGTTGTTACGTGATCTCATCCTTGGGATCCCAAAAGCACAGCAGCAATCCCTCGTTTATCAGATTTGATAACCCGTTTTAAAGACATGCATTCATTACGTTAACATTGATTACTTGTTACCTTGAAAGCATGTTTATTGAATTTATTACTTGCTATGTTGATTTTACTGGGATTATCTTTCTCACCGGTTATCTGGCTGTTGCTTTGTTTTGTATGTGTAATTGGCAACAGGTGGGGCAGGACCAAGTCAGCGTAGGCCTGGCTAGCAGCAAGAGGGAGAGCTAGTAGTGAGACTCGGTTTAGAAAGTCGTGTCAGCATGTCTACCTAGTTGTATTGAAACATGTTTAGATATCGAACTTCGTTTTGTTGTTGTATTGATTATGCGAGCTGTGTTTAAAGATTGTCGTTACAATCCATTACTTTTGAGTGGTTGTGTAACCCTAGAACTTCATGTATTAGTTGGAGAACTTGTGATTGCAATGCATGATATTATTTTGTGGGTTTTGGACTCAAGTTTCTAGCATGAATTCTGTTATTTTTTTGCCCTGTTTCTGTCGCCACTCGATCGGTAGAATATCACCGATCGATCAAGGGCAAGCGTTGCAGTTCTATGTTTTAAATTTCATGGCTCGCTCGATCCGCAAGATCTTGCGGATCGAGCGAGGGCTGGTTTTCTCGGGCAGAACCTTTTAAGTTTTTGGCTCGCTCGATCGGTAAGATCTTACCGATCGAGCGGAGCACTGTTTCAAAAAAAAAAAAAATTTGCTTTGATTATTGGATATTAGTTTGGACTAATTGTTGTTTAATTACCGAGATTAGATGTTTAGAATCGAGGTCTCACATTAAGTGGTATAAGAGAATTAAGATTCTTGGTCGATCTAGAGTGAGTGGGGTAAATCGAGTCTGCGTGTATTGGCTCCTCGCATGTGTTTGAATTATTTAAACTGCGTACTTAATTCCATGCGAGCATGCTTTATTGTTGAGAATTATTGAATTACATGGTTTTGTTATTTAAATTTATAAAGCATGATCTACTTGAGATATATTTGTTTCTGTTATCGACTGGTATCCGGTATTCCAAGCGGTTGTAAGGGCACTGATTGTAGCAATTGAGATATATCATGTCCTAACCTTTGATTATCAGATGGGTCCTCGTCGAGTGATAAAAAGAAACACACCGCCAGTTATTCCTACGACTGAGCAAGCTAGCACTGAAGTTGATCAGTTGGATGCTTCAGCGACTCTTATGGAAACCTTGCTGAAGAGGTTTCAGTCTTTCAAACCGCCTTTGTTGTTGGGTTCAGAAAATCCAGTTGACTGTGAGAGTTGGTTGGATGATATGGATCAGTTGTTTGATTCCATTGACTACACCGATGACCGCCGAATTAGGTTAGTAATTCATCAGCTGCGTGGTGGTGCTAAGAGCTGGTGGATCATGACAAAGAAAGCAATAGAGAGTAGAGGTACGGAGGTTACTTGGACTCTTTTTAAATCTGAGTTTTATAAGCGGTTTTTTCCTATCTCATATCGTAAGGATAAGGGAGCAGAGTTTGCAAATCTGAAGCAAGGGAATCTGAACATCGAAGAGTACGTTGCCAAGTTTGATAGTCTGTCGCGTTTTGCACCGCTAATTGCCAGAGATGAAGAAGCTACGGCAGATAAGTTCATAAATGGGTTGAACCTCGACGTCTTCACGTTGGTTAACACCAACAGGCCTAACAACTTTGCGGATGCCATGAATCACGCAAAGGGAGCAGAAGCAGGCTTGTGGAGGCAAAGAGGTAATCAGGTAGCACCTCAGCAACAGAGGCGGTATCAGAACCAACCGTCTCAGTATCAGAATCAACCATCTCAGCATCAGAACCAGCAGCAGAGGTATGAAGGTGGTAGCAGTGGGGGAAACAGAAAGGATCAGTACAAGGCAAGAGGTAAACAGTTCAAAAGGAAGGGGAACAGTTCGTCTAGTTCCAGTTGTTCTCGATAGTTTGGTTCAGGACAAAGCTCTGGATCATCATCCTTGTACTGCAGCAAGTGTGGAGGAAGACACTCATCGGATCAGTGTGTGGGAGTCTTTGGCAATTGTAACACCTGTCAGCAACCGGGACACTTCTCTAAGGTGTGCCCACAGCGTAACAGAGATAGAGCTCAGAGTGGGAGTTCGTCTAGACCTGCAGCTCAGCCTGAGAGGCAGTCTTTTGCAGTTCACTCTTTCCAACCTCAGCAGTAGTAGAACAGACAGGGAGGTAATACTAGTGCAAACCAGCCTCCGAGACAGCAGGCACGAGTCTTTGCTTTGACAGAGGATCAGGCTCAGGCAGCACCTGACGATGTTATAGCAGGTAACTATTCGATTTTTGGTTATTCTGCTCATGTTTTGATAGATACTGGTGCTTCCCATTCCTTTATCTCTGAGAAATTTGTGTTATTGCATGCCTTGCCTACTGAGTTTTTGCCTACTGTAGTAGCTATTACTTCACCGTTGGGTAGAGGAATTGTTTCTGTCAGACTAGTCAGGAACTGTGAACTTTGTTTTGAGGGGAATTTGTTAGAATTCGACTGTATTGTGCTTGGACTGTCAGATTTTGATTGTATTGTCGGTATAGATGCTTTGACCAAGTACAGGGCAACAGTTGATTGTTTTCTGAAGGTTGTCAGGTTCAAACCTGAAATGGCAGACGAGTGGAAATTCTTTGGTAAGGGTTCTCGTTCTAGAATTCCTTTGATTTCAGTGTTATCTATGACTCATTTTTTACAGAGAGGTGCAGAAGGATTTTTGGTTTATGCGGTTGATGTACTGAAATCTAGCCCAGCTTTGGTAGATTTACCTGTGGTTAGAGATTTTGCTGATATGTTTCCGGAAGATGTTCCTGGATTGCCACCTATTTGAGAGATCGAATTCAGCATCGATTTGGTGCCAGGTACTCAACCTATTTCCAAAGCTCCTTATCATATGACACCTATTGAATTGAGAGAGTTGAAGGAGCAGCTTGGGGATTTGATTGTCAAGGGATACATCAGACCTAGTGTATCGCCTTGGGGTGCTCCTGTTCTGTTTGTTCGGAAGAAGGATGGTTCTATGCGACTCTGTATTGACTACCGTCAACTGAATCAGGCTACAGTCAAGAACAGGTATCCTTTACCCAGAATAGATGACCTTTTTGATCAGCTGCAGGGTTCTTCTGTCTATTATAAAATTGATCTGAGGTCAGTTATCACCAGCTGAGAGTGCGAGAGGAATATGTTCCTAAGACCGCATTCAGAACGAGGTATGGTCATTTTGAGTTTATAGTCATGCCGTTCGGTTTGACTAACGCTCCAGCGGTTTTTATGGGTTTGATGAACCGTATCTTTCAGCGTTATTTAGATGAATTCGTCATTATATTTATCGATGATATTCTTGTCTACTCGAAGAACCGTACTGACCATGCAGAGCACTTGAGGACCGTACTGCAGATTTTGCGAGTTGAGCAGTTGTTTGCCAAGTTGTCTAAGTGTGAATTCTGGTTGGATCGAGTCGTATTTCTCGCTCATATCATTTCAGGAGATGGGATTTCTGTCGATCCCAGCAAGATCGAGCGGTTATGAATTGGCCTAGACCGACATCAGTACCTAAGATCCGAAGCTTCATGGGTTTAGCTGGTTATTATCGCCGTTTCATCAAGAGTTTCTCGTCTATTGCCAAGCCGATTACCCAGCTGACTCAGAAGAATGCGCCTTTTGTCTGGACATCAGATTGTGAGGCTAGCTTTGTTGATCTGAAGAGGAGACTGACCAGTGCTCCAATTCTTTCTATTCCGAAGGGTACTGGAGGTTTCACAGTCTATTGTGATGCTTTTAACCGAGGCTTGGGTTGTGTTCTTATGCAGCATAAGCATGTGATAGTGTATGCATCGAGGCAGCTGAAACCGCACGAGACTCGTTATCCGGTTCATGATCTTGAACTAGCTGCGATTGTATTTGCTCTGAAGATCTGGCGTCACTATCTTTATGGTGAGTTTTTGAGATCTTTTCTGATCATAAGAGTCTTAAGTACTTGTTTTCACAGGCAGAGCTGAATATGAGACAAAGAAGATGGTTAGATCTGTTGAAGGATTTTGACTGCGAAATCAAGTATTATCCGGGAAAGTCAAATGCAGTTGCAGATGCCTTGAGCCGAAAGCTTTGTTCTCTATCTCTTTCGACTATCGGTGTTTCTCAGTTGATCGATGATTGTTGCACTTCTGGTTTAGAGTTTGAAACATATAGGGAGACTATCAGAGTGTTTGCTATTCAAGCCGAGCCAGAGTTGTTTGTTGCAATCAGAGAAGCACAGAAGTCTGAGCCGAGCATTCACGTTTCAGTAGAGAAAGTCAGATCGGGACATCAGTCTGAATTCCAGGTTAGAGATGATGTTTTGTTGGTGAATAACCGTATTGTTGTGTCTGATATTCCGGATTTGAGACAGCGTATTCTCTGAGAGGCTCATTGCAGTCGGTTCAGCATTCATCCTGGAGGTCGTAAGATGTAAAACGATTTGAAGATTCAGTTTTGGTGGAAGAGAATGAAGAGCGACATCGCGAGGTTTGTATCTCGGTGTTTGAACTGTCAGCAAGTGAAAAAAGAGCGGAAATGACCGGGTGGTCTGTTGCACAGCCTATCTGTTCCTGAATGGAAATGGGATCACATTTCTATGGATTTCGTCACGAAGCTACCACGATCCGTTCAAGGATGCGATGCCATTTGGGTAGTAATCGACCGATTGACTAAGTCTGCATGTTTTATTCCTTATGGGATGACGTATCGTCACGATCAGATGGCTGAATTGTATGTTAGCAATGTTGTGAGATTGCATGGGGTGCCGAAGTAGATCGTTTCAGACAGAGATCCTATATTCACTTCGCACTTCTGGAATAGTCTTCAGGAGGCACTTGGTACTCGATTGCATCTGAGTACGGCTTATCATCCTCAGACGGATGGACAGTCAGAGCGGACTATTCAGACGTTAGAGGATATGCTGCGAGCGGTAGTGCTAGACCTTGGCACTAGTTGGCAGGATTCTTTGCCTCTTGTCGAGTTTTCTTACAACAACAGCTTGCAAGCGAGTATCGGTATGGCGCCTTTTGAGGCTTTGTATGGCAAGAAGTTCCGATCTCCGTTGTTTTTTGATGACTTGTCCGAGTCACCAGATTTGGGACCGGATATGCTTCGAGATATGGCAGAACAGGTTAAGGTCATTCAGTCGAGAATGAGGTCCGCTCAGGATAGACAGGCTAAGTATGCGAACGTCAGGCGTAGACCTCTGAGCTTCGAGCAAGGAGACCGTGTTTTCCTTAAGATTTCTCCGTTCAGAGGCACTGTTAGATTTGGAAAGAGAGGTAAGTTATCTCCGAGATTCATCGGGCCGTACGAGATTCTCGAGAAGATAGGCAATCTTGCCTACAGACTTGCACTTCCTCCGTCTTTATCTGGTATTCACGACGTTTTTCACGATTCTATGCTGGGGAAGTATCATCCAGATCCTTCTCATATCCTTCAGCCTGACGAAGCCGAGTTAGACGAGACTCTGAGCTATTTTGAACGACCGATTCAGATCCTTGATCGAAAAGAAAAGCAACTCAGAACCAAGTTGATTTCGTTAGTGAAAGTGCAATGGAGCCGTCACGGTGTTGAGGAAGAGACTTGGGAGACAGAATCTGACATGAGAGCAATTTCCGGAGTTTTTCGGATGATGTGAGTTCTTCTTACTATCTTTAGTTCTTTATTCTATCTTATGAGTTGTGGTTCTCGTTGATTTCGAGGACGAAATCTCTTCTTAGTAGGGGAGAATTGTAATGCCCCATTTTTATCTTAAATAAATTTATTTGAGTTAATAGGAGATTTCAGAGTTCACGAGCCAATTTGATTTTGATCAGGGTCCTTTTTGCAAATTTTGAAAATTTCAGGGACTAAAACGCAAATTTAGAGTTTTATATATTATCTACACTTAGAATTCATTTGACTAAGTCTCTTATCCTTCCTCTCCTTCCCTTCCATCGGCTAAACTCCATTGAAGACGCCTCTTGGAGCTTTTGAGCTTCCAGAATTCAGTACGAGCTCGATCCGGCCGTTGGAAATTATTTCTGAAGGCAGTTTAGCGATCACGGCTACGAGAGCTTCGTTCTATCGTAAGTTTTTCTACGATCAGATACATTCTAGTTTTTGGATGTTGTTAGAATCGTTCTAGATTCGAGTATGTTTTTCTCTACAGAGTTCTGATCGTTTATTATCTGTCGGTTTTGAATTTGAGCGAAGTTCGGAATTGTTATGATTTTTGGAAGCCATTTTCGAAAATTGTGATTTGAGATTTGTTGGGATTTTCTTGTTTTGGTTGTCTTATCATTGTTATGAGGTTATATCAGTATTTAACTGTTGTCTGCGTTTCCGGTTTGTTCAGTTTATAGCCGTTATGCCGTCGGTTTGAGTTTTGGAGATTTGAACCGTTTTTGAAGTTGTTGAACTCGAATTGTAAGTTGATCTTGGTTATTGATCTTGTATTTCATCTGAACAGATTCGTTTGGAGTTTGTCAAGCCAGAGTTAACAGCGTTTTGTTCGTCAAGAGTTGGACGAAGATCGGTAAAGAGTTTTCTTTGAACCGTCGTTTGTTTTTAGGTTGTATAGATGTTGATACAATCTTTTGTTGTAGCGTTTCCAGAGTTGGAGCTACTTACCTTGAAAGGTAAAAGCAGTCATCATCACGGGATAGCATACTCAGGACAGTTGGTTCTCGAGTTTTCCCTTTCAAATCACATATTGCATCAATACTTGTTCTAGCATGTGGAACTTGTATTTGTTGGTTGATTGAGTTTCGTTATGTGACTTTTGCTTATATTTATGCTATGCATTTATCTTGAGCCTACTTTGTTTACAGCGGGCAGAACCGCCCTTTTTGTTTTAGATGTTTGGGAACTATGATTGAGTGGCCTAGGTCGTAGTCCTTTCGCCTAGTGCTAGCATACTCATTATGGTTGCTCAAAGTCTAGAGGAGTGGGATACGTGGCACCACCTTGATTGGGAGAGTCGGTGAGTTGTTACGTGATCTCATCCTCGGGATCCCAAAAGCACAGCAGCAATCCCTCGTTTATCAGATTTGATAACCCGTTTTAAAGACATGCATTCATTACGTTAACATTGATTACTTGTTACCTTGAAAGCATGTTTATTGAATTTATTACTTGCTATGTTGCTTTTACTGGGATTATCTTTCTCACCGGTTATCCGGCTATTGCTTTGTTTTGTATGTGTACTTGGCAACAGGTGGGGCAGGACCAAGTCAGCGTAGGCCTGGCTAGCAGCAAGAGGGAGAGCTTGTAGTGAGACTCGGTTTAGAAAGTCGTGTCAGCATGTCTACCTAGTTGTATTGGAACATGTTTAGATATCGAACTTCGTTTTGTTGTTGTATTGATTATGCGAGCTGTGTTTAAAGATTGTCTTTACAATCCATTACTTTTGAGTGGTTGTGTAACCCTAGAACTTCATGTATTAGTTGGAGAACTTGTGATTGCAATGCATGATATTATTTTGTGGGTTTTGGACTCAAGTTTCTAGCATGAATTCTGTTATTTTTTTGCCCTGTTTTTGTCGCCGCTCGATCGGTAGAATATCACCGATCGAGCGAGGGCAAGCGTTGCAGTTCTCTATTTTAAATTTCGTGGCTCGCTCGATCCGCAAGATCTTGCGGATCGAGCGAGGGCTGGTTTTCTCGGGCAGAACCTTTTAAGTTTTTGGCTCGCTCGATCGGTAAGATCTTACCGATCGAGCGAAGCACTGTTTCAAAAAAAAAAAAAAAATTTTGCTTTGATTATTGGATATTAGTTTGGACTAATTTTTGTTTAATTACCAAGATTAGATATTTAGAATCGAGGTCTCACACTCTGGGTAGAGACAATTAACACAACATGTTACACTCAAAACAGATCTATGATTAACACGAAGCACAACAAAACACCATATGAGATCTGGAATGACGCAAAACCGATGTTTCTTACTTCAAAGTATTTGGTTGTACTTGCTACATTTATGATAATGGAAAACACTGCTTAACAGCTTTTGATGCTAAAGCAGTATAAGGCATATTCGTTGGATATTCCTCTGTCATTAGAGCTTATCGAGTGTTCAACAAAAAGTCACTGACAGTAGAGAATCCATTCATGTTATTTTTGATGAAACTACTACATGTGCAGATAAATCCCTAACCGATATCAAAGATCTAGAAAAAAGGCTGGAATCAAGTGTTATAGATGATGATAGTGACAGTGATGAATCTCCTGTAACAAGAGATGAACCAGTAGAAGAGATCGTTCAACCCAATGAAGGAAGAATAGATCAAGATCATGACGAACAAAGAATCGGAGAAGAAGTTATTGAACCTGATAACCTAGTCAGGAATGAGGACGACATTCCAATAGGAACAAATCCCCTTGGACCAAATCTTCAGTGGAGTGAAAATCATCCACCCGAGCTGGTCATCGGTAACCCTATTGCCCCTCTCTGTACACGTAATTAGATGATTAATGAATTATTGCATGCATCATTTATTTCACAGCTAGAGCCTAAACACATAGATGAAGCATTACAAGATGCTAGCTTGATTGAATCAATGCAGGAGGAACTAAATCAATTTACGAGAAACAAAGTTTGGAATCTAGTTCCTCGACCGGAAAATCAAAATATCATAGGCACCAGATGGGTATTTCAAAACAAATTAAATGAGGATGGAACGGTGATTAGAAATAAAGCCAGACTGGTTGCTCAAGGCTTTAGACAAGATGAGGGTATTGACTTTGACGAATCATTCGCTCCAGTAGCAAGACTTGAAGCCATCAGGATATTTCTTGCCTATGCCGCTTACAAAAACTTCAAAGTTTATCAAATGGATGTTAAGTCAGTTTTCCTCAATGGATTAATTCAAGAAGAAGTGTATGTTGAGCAACCACCGGGTTTTATCAACCCCTTGACTCCTAATCATGTTTTTAAACTTGATAAAGCTCTTTATGGTCTAAAACAAGCACCACGAGCTTGGTATGACACATTATCACAGTTTTTATTGGATCACAATTTTGTCATAGGAACAGTAGATAAAACTCTCTTTAAATTTTTCAAAGGAGATCATATTTTACTTGTTCAAATATATGTAGATGATATCATATTTGGATCAACTAATCCTCGTTTATGCGAGAAATTCTATAAGTTGATGCAGGAACAATTTTAGATGAGCATGATGGGAGAATTAAATTTCTTTCTCGGATTACAAGTAAAGCAGGTGGACAATGACATTTTCATAAATCAGGCTAAGTATACCAAAGAACTTATCAAAAATTTGGTATGGAGAACTGCTATGCCATCTCCACCCCTATGAGTGCTTCTATCAAGCTTGATAAGGACGAGGCAGGAGCACCAGTTGAGGTAACAATGTATCGAGGTCTCATAGGTTCATTACTTTATCTCACTGCTAGTAGGACTGATATCATGTTCATCGTATGTCTATGTGCAAGATTTCAAGCAGCCCCTAAACAATCTCATTATATTGCTGCCAAAAGGATTATTAAATACCTTAAGGGTACTACGAATGTGGGTCTTTGGTACTCCAAAGACTCAGAATTTAATCTTGTTGGCTATTCAGATGAAGATTATGCAGGTTGCAAAATTGACAGAAAAAGTACTAGTGGATCTTGTCAATTTCTGGGAGACAGACTTATTTCATGGTTTAGTAAGAAGCAAACATCTATTGCCACCTCTACCGCTGAAGCCGAATACCTAGCAGCTGCAAGTTGTTGTGCTCAAATACTTTGGATACAACAACTTTGAGACTATGGAATACAGTCAAGTGAAGCCCCTATATTTTGTGACAACACTAGTGCCATTGCAATCACTCAGAATCCAGTGATGCATTCAAGAACAAAGCACATTGATGTACGACATCATTTCATACGAGAACATGTGCTCAAAAAGGAGATTCAGATGATTTATGTATCCACTGACCAGCAAGCAGCAAACATCTTCACCAAGCCACTACCAGACGCTAAGTTTTTTTTTATTTTCGTAATGTACTTGGCTTAATAGAGTTATGTTAAGATAAGCATGAGTTTAGGGGGAATACTGTATTTCATTAGAATAATTTCATTACATTCGGCGTATACAACATTTCACATTAACCCCTACTGCATCTATACTCATAATTATCAGCAGAGATTCTGGTCCTCATCTCGTGACTCCACTCGATCATCCAGCGAGAGAGTGAACCTTGACCACTGCAGACATCATCCTCAAAACAAATGTTCTGCATCTCATCTCTCTCTGCCAAAAGCATCAAGAGTCTCATAGCAGAAGGCCTTAGCACATCTCGAGTGCTCTGAATACGCAAGGTAAGTTTGCATCGCAGCAAACCCTCAGCAACTCGTGGATCCAAAAGAGCTAAGCCATTCGGCAGGCTGCGACGTATCCCCTCCAGAAGAAGCCAGATACGCATGCCTCTTGCTATGACTCTAGTTCTGTACAAAGCTTTTCTTCTTTCAAAATCAGACTCATCCATTGCTATATGCTTTATGTTTTGAACTGAGTTATATTTTCTTTCTTTCTCAAAAGCACAGTATTTATAAGCAAGGAAATCGGAAAACCAAAGGTCAAGTAGGCCAACTGTAACGCCCCGATTTTATATTATTTGACTTTATTTGAGATAATCGGAGATTACAGAGTTCAAGAGCCGACTTGATTTTGATCAGGGTCCTTTTAGCAAATTTCGGATTTTTCAGGGACTAAAATGCAATTTTGGGATTTGTTATATTATTTGGCACTTGGTTGACTTCTCCATCACTTCTTCATCTCCCCCATTTCGTTCCTTCACCATTGAAGTTGCCTCAAACGCCTTCCCATCTTTCAGATTTGAGTTTTCGGTCAATCCGTCCGCTAGAATTTAATTCTGAAGGCAGATTAACGATCACGGCTGCGAGAGCTTCGTTCTATAGTAAGTTTTTCTTCGATCAGCTAGACTTCTATTTTTGGATGTCGTTAGAATCGATCGAGTTTCGAGTATATTGTTCTTGGCTGAGTTCTGATCATTTATTCTCTGTCGGTTTTGAAATAGAGCGTCGTTCGAAATTGTTATGATTTTTGGAAGATTATTCAAGAATTTGGGTTTTGAGATTTGTTGGAATCAGATTGTTTTAGTTGATTGTTGGTTGATTTGAGTTTATTGGATTGATATTATGTTGTCTGCAATTTCGGTTTGAATAAAATATAGCCGTTATGCCGCCGGTTTGAAATTGGGATTTTTGAACCGTTTTGAGTTGATCGTCGTTGTTGATATTCTCTTGCCTCTGTATAGATTCGTTTGAAGGCCGTTGAGTTGCGAGGTTGCAGGAGTGCATCTCTTTGAAGATTTTAGCCGGTATAGTATCGATTTCTTATTATCGATTGAGGTAGTTTGATTGAATCTTGTTTGAGGAATCATTGTTGTTTCCAGGTTTGGAGCATCGACGTTTGAGAAAAGGTATAAGATGACTTAGACTGGAATGGAACGAGTGACTCGAATCCGACTTGTTTCGAGTGTTCTGAAGAAATCACATACTTGCATGTTAATTGAATTACTTGAATTTATTGAATGAGTTATGTTTTGCATTGCATTCACATCTTGAGCCAAGAATCCTTGATTTCAGCGAGCAGGACGGACCTTTTATGTTAGACGTTTTGGGGGCTTTTAAGCGAGTGGCCTAGGCGTAGAGGTTCGCCTAGTGCTAGCATACTCCTTATAGTCGCACCAAAGTCTAGAGGATGGAGATACGTAGCACCACCTCGATCGGGAGAGTCGGTGAGTTGTTTACGCTCATCCTTGGGATCCCAAAAGCAAAAGCAGAAATTTCTTGATTATCCGGACTTGATAATCCCAGAGTTTTAAAGACATGCATTTCATTTGATTTCTCTTTGAATTGCATGGTTGATATTTGAATATCTGGAAGTTGATGTATTTCATTTTGAGATTCTTATCTGATATTGCATGCTAGTCTCTTTTACTGGGAATATTATTCTCATCGGATTATCCGGCTGTGATCTTGTCTTTGTATGTGTGCTTGGCGACAGGTGGGACAGGACCGAGTCAGAGATCGCATGGCTAGGTGGTCGAGTTGATAGAGTGAGGCCTTGGTGTGTAGAAGTCGATTTTTGTAATCGAACTTAGATTATTTCAAACTCGATTTGTATTTTGGATTATAAACTTAGATAGAAAGCACGTTCTATTAGTTTGGATTGGATGTATAACTCTAGAACTACCTTGTTTTGTAATATGCATGTTGGAAGTGTTGATGCATGTTTTAGATTGAAGATTTGAATGGGTTTTGAATGGTAGCAAGCTTGCCCTGTTTCTGATTTTTTTCTGGGCAGAGGGCGCTCTCGATCCCACGAGTTCGTTGGATCGAGCGCAGCCCTTAATTCTGTTGAGGCAGCAACTTTGCAAAAATTGGTGTGCTCGATCCTACGAGTTCGTAGGATCGAGTGCGGCACTATTCATCCAGAAACACTATTCAAAAAAAAAATTCTTTTATTTCTTTTTCTTTTGGCTTTTGATTAATGATGTTTAATTATTGATTATTCGATATTAGCCGATTAGAACCGAGGTCTTCACACCAACAGTTACCTACACTGAACCATCGATAATATCTTTACAAGATATTGGCATAGACCTTGAATAAACATACTTTATCGATATTTGTGTACCATGCATTTATTGAGAGATTAAAGTAGTCACTATTTGCATCGTACTTCTTCTGATTATTATTATATTTTCTCGACTTTCCCGACTTTAATTCATAAACATCTATATCCGCCCTTTTAATTTAGTCACATCGTTTTTAATGCTAAATACATCTACTATGTGAATCGGCATGATAATAATATCTTCTACCATATTTATACTTATAATCAGCAGATAATGCACAAAATATTTTACTTCACTTTAATTTGGATTTTTACAGGAAGAATCGATTACATTAAAGCTTCGAAGGCTGCTACTGCCTTAGTTATCTCCATCTTCACTGCATTCTTCCATGAGAGCATGAAGAACGTAAGCTCTCTGGTAGGAGAGCGAACGTAGCCAATGTCCTCCGACCGAATGCTCTCCAGTCCGTTCCGCTCCTTATAGAGCAAGAGCAGGAACACGCCCTCAGGACTGAAGATCTTTACCGGATCAGCCGACCCAAGCTTTTCTTCATACTGCCACATCTAGGCAGCATAGTCTCTCTCTGGATCCATCAAATCTTGTGAATGAACAGCAAAGAGATAGAGACGCAACTCCTCAATCCCCTCCCACTCTTCAACGACTTGACCAAACATCATATCTTCATATTCCCTAGATCTCACCCAGGTCAAATCAGCGTTGAACTCTTCAGCCAAATCTCCTCCAGGGCCCGACATCTTATCGCTCTATAGATTATGATTGTGTTTTGGTTGCCCGACTGATTTCTTGATTTCATATTTATAGGCACCCAAGGAAGATGAAGAGTTGGCAGATATCAATTACATTTATCTACTGATAAGCCTACACGTCAAATCATTTTTTCTGGCCCTGACGGCGTATTCGAAATGCCACAAATCCTGATGTCAGACATTGGACTTTGGAACAAACCGCCTTTTATTTATTATATTATATTTATTTTATCTTACCGCGTTTTTCTTTAATTTTAAAAATTCCAAAATCAAAATCTTCTGTGACGTGTACAACACTCACGGTGACTCACACGTAACGCAAACTTATATGTTTTTACAGCAAATCTCATATCAATCCTTTACGCTCTTGTTCCAAAAATATTATTCATACTCTTTGATTCCAGAACTCTACAAGATGTCCATCCAGAAAACTTTTCTGGCAATCAACTTCGACGAAGTGCACTCCATCAAGAACTCCGAAATTTCCGCAATGTTCAACATGATTGAAGCTTCAGGACTTAGAAAATTTCTCAGTTTTGGTTCTACGGTCAACTACGATCTAGTCAAAGAATTCTTTGAATCCGCCGAACTGCATCATGGAAGAATCATTTGCATCATCCAGGGACGCAAGATAGAATTCAATCAGCACTTCTTCGGTGACACTTTTGCCTTGCCCACCAGTGGTTTGATGAAATGCGCAGACCTACCGGATGGTAATACCGATCATTGGGCAGCTTATTTCACGTTAGATGGAGCACCTATCAAAGTCAACGGTCTTAAGCAGAGCTTGAAGCCAACATATCGACTGTTAGCCAACATAGTCGCAAAGACACTCTTAGCAAAGGCTGGATCTTATGACAAGATCACTCTCAAGAAACTTCAGTACATGGCTTCCATTGCCTCCCAGTTGAACTTTAACTGGTCATCTATTCTCTACTCCACTCTCTGTGAGATGATTCGAGGCAAAGGACAATCCGAAGGCTTTGCACTACATATTTGTCATCTTCTTGCAGCATTAGGTGTGGACTCCTCAACTTTTGAAGCCTTACATGTCTCTAAATGGCTCAATGCAGTCACTATCCCCTTATTCTTGCACAAAAATCAAGTGACTACTGATCAATTACGGACTATCAAGAGGGAGATTGGGGTAGAAAAACAAGCTATTATGAGTACTGTAGCTCCTCAACTCAAGCATCCTCGACCTACCAGACGCACTATAATCGTGGACTCTGACCTTGATGATGAGGTTAGTGACAATGCTCCTCTGGTCCAGGTTTTTGCTAGCTCTTCTCCCTCTCCAAAGAAGAAAATGACCTTCAAGCCATCTCAACCGAAACCAAAGAGGATCAAGCTGTTATCAACCGTTCACACTCCAACTTCTCAGTTGACAGCAGCATTGGTTGAAATCTCCGCATCCATGAAACTTCCTACTCAAACAATCCCTATTCCTCAGCCGACTTTTGAGCCAGCTGAAAGCACCATAGTTACTGTTGTACCTATCTCGGTGGCAATACCCACTTCATCGGTCAAGGCAGTCTCCATCATCAGTCAGCAAATTCTAAGGACTCAGGATCTGGTTGTAAGAACCCAAGTTCCTACACTAAAAGGAATCACCTTCAACGAACCTTCGTCCTCAGCACTCAATAAAACCTCTACCGACCTTCAGGGAAAAGGAAAAGGAATCTTCATCCCACCTCCAAAAGCCCAATCAGTAGGCAAAGTGTAGGTCCTCATCATTATGTTCAACATTCTTTGTAGTAACCCGGAACTCATTTTAAGATAATAATATGTTAAACATAATTAAGGGTTGGTAATTGATCTATTTTCAGAGTGTTATTGGACTTCGGAAGAGGAATTTGGGCTTTTGACTTCGGGCCAGATCGGAAGCTCCGATCCCAGTTCGGAAGCTCCGATCCTGACCACTTCGGAAGCAGATCGGATGCACGGTGATCGGACGTTCCGATCAGGAACGGAGGTTCCGATCTCAGACAGCCAGCAATGCTCGATGACTCAGCCGTGAATTTTGACAAGTGTTGATCGGGGGTTCGATCGGAAGTTCCGATCCCGGAACGGTGGTTCCGATCCGGACGTGTCGGACATGCACAGAATGAGCTGGAATCGGAAGCTCCGATCCCGAGATCGGTGGTTCCGATCGTTGCCGAGATTTTGGCTATAAATAGGGCTCATTTGCTTCAGTTTTGAAATACGAATTCCCGAGTTTCCTTCTTCAGTTATATAGTGTGAGATATACACTTGAGGGCCCTTTCGATTATAATAGAGGTTCTGGAATAACCAAGGTGTGGTTATAGTCATCCGGGACTAGCGACTCCAAAGGGCTAACTACGGATGAAGGTATGGTTCGGGAATCTATTTAAGTTTTGAGAGTACTTATTAGCTTAGTTAAGGCATATAGAATTTATGTAGTGATACGGTGAACTTTTGAATATAGGCTTGGAACCTAGGATCCTATTATACTTGAACTAGCCTAGAGGTACGTATACATTGACTGAGATTGCCAGCGAGTATACATGTTTATATATTGCATTTATTTGGCATTATTATATGGCATGAGATATGATTTACCGTTTTTTATACTCATATGTCATGTGCATATACACGTTGAGCCTATTCTTTGTTATACCTGATTATAGAGCCGCTCTATACTCGATAGTCTGTCACTGAGAGTACCGCGACGGCGGGGGCATTTATGTCTGTCTACTCTGGTGTACTAGACGAGTGTGGTTGCACCCAGAGGTTGATCCGTGCGGTGGCAGCACTCATGTGGCGCCGGTTCTGAGCATGACTTTTCAGATGACCCTGTACCAGTCATCATGTTGCATGCATTATATACATATGTTTACTCATGTCTATGTACTGGGCGTAGCGCTCACGTCCTAGTTGTTATCTTGAACACCCTATTCCATGGGGCAGGTCGCAGGATGGACGGAGCTGGTAGTTCAAGGCAGGACTAAGGAGCAGGAGCTTTGAAAGTTTTTATACAGCACGATTTATTAACTGTATAATGTTTACTTTTAAGAATTTCGATATGGTTGTATCACTACAGATTTAAGCCTGGATTATATTACTAAGCTGATATGTAAATTATGGATTACGTTTCCGCACGTTTTTACTCTGTTAAGTATTTTTGCTGTATTAAGTTTAATGCATGCTATTAGTTGCCAGTTAGTAGGTGATTCCATGCAGGGTCACTACATTTTTGGTATCAGAGCATGCATAGATTTTGGGATTAGTACTTGGGATTTAGTTTAGTTTTGAGTAATTCTTGCGCATTTGGGATTTTAATGTGCAATTCTTTTCAGGATATGGCTGACGAGAGTCACGGTAGTGTTGGCCAGGGAGGTGGTCATCATCATCGTCGCCATCATCATCATCAGGATGATCAACATCGTCCTCATGAGGGTCGACGTCGCTATACTATTAATAAGTTTATGCAGGTAGGACCGAAACCCTTAGTGGGAGGCGAGAATCCTGAACAAGCTAGAAGCTGGATGTCTAAACTTGAGAGCACGTTCCGAGCTTTTGAGTGTACTGAGGAGCAGAAATTGGAAGTTCTAGAATTCGTTCTAGAGGATAGAGCACGTTTTTGGTGGGATGCCAAGGTTGCTCAGGCACGTACTGAGAGAGGACAGGTGACTTGGGGGGATTTCTGTCGGGAGTTTCAGAAATTATATTTTCCTCCGGCTGTTTGCCAAGCACGATCTATGGAGTTGCTTACTTTGAGGCAAGGATCAATGACTATTGATCAGTATCAACAGCGATTTCTTGATCTGCTACCTTTCAGTCCTCATATCAATGAGAGTGATGCGTCGAAATATGATATCTTTCTACAAGGCCTGAACCAAGATATCTACTCTCAGGTTGTCGTCTGTGATGACCCGGTATCTTATGAGACTTTGGTGAACCGTTGCCGTCTTGTGGAGACTAGCAACAGGCGTGCACAGTTGATGATGCCAGCACAGCCTAGTGGATCTTTTGAGCCTCGAGCTCAATCTGTTGTGCCATCTGTACCTACGTCTTCTTCTACTCCTACTAGTTCGTCTGGTTCTCGTGGTTCACGAGGTACTTTTCGCTTTGGGAAGAAGAAGAAGAAGGAGGAGTTTTGTAGCCACTATGGTGGGAAGCATCCTGCAGCTTCATGTCGGAGAGCTACTGGGGCGTGTTATATTTGTGGTCAGCAGGGACATCTGCGGAGAGATTGTCCTCAGCGTATGGGTTCTGCTAGTGGATCGGGATCACAAGTTGGATCTCAAGCTTCTATTTTTCCACGTCAGCAGCCAGCACCACAGAGTTCTTCTGGTTTTCGTCCCCAGACTCAAGGGCAGGTGTTTGCTCTGTCTCAGGAGCAGGCTACTGAGGGAAGCGATCGCATGTTGGCAGGTAACTTCTTGTTATGTGGTATTCCTGCACTTGTATTAATTGATACGGGAGCATCGCATTCCTTTATTTCTAGTCGCTTCGTTAAGAGACATAGATTACCTTACGTATCATTAGATATGGATTTAGTTGTATCTACTCCGTTGGAGCAAGAGATAGTAACTAAGTGTCTAGTGATGGGTTGCCTTCTGGAGTTTGAGGGTAATGTGTTATCGGCTAATTTGATGATATTAGCGATGACGGATTTTGATTGTATTTTGGGAATAGATATGCTAACTTTGTATCACGCTACTGTGGATTGTTATCAGCGTCTGGTACAGTTTCATCCCGTTGAGGGTGATAGCTGGTATTTTTATGGTGAGGGTGCGCGACCTCCGATGCCACTTGTTTCGGCTCTGAAGGCATGTCATGTCTTGGAGTCAGGTGGGGAGGGCTACCTCATCTATGCAGTTGATATGTCCATGAGTAGTACGGGTATTGATCAGCTACCGGTTGTCAGCGAGTTTCCTGACGTATTCCCTGATGAGATTCCTGGTTTTCCTCCGGTTCGAGAGGTTGAATTTGGTATTAATCTAGTACCAGGAACTACGCCTATATCCCGAGCACCTTATCGTCTGGCACCGTCAGAGATGAGGGAATTGAAACAGCAGTTGCAAGATCTGCTTGATAAGGGATATATTCGTCCGAGTGTTTCTCCGTGGGGAGCACCTGTTTTGTTTGTCAAGAAGAAGGATGGATCGATGCGATTATGTATTGATTACAGGCAGTTGAATCGTGTCACCATCAAGAATAAGTATCCTTTGCCGCGGATTGATGATCTGTTTGATCAACTACAGGGTACTTCTGTTTATTCGAAGATAGATCTGAGATCTGGATACCATCAGATGCGGGTACGAGACTCAGATATATCTACGACTGCTTTCAGGACCAGATACGGGCATTATGAGTTTCTGGTGATGCCATTCGGTTTGACGAATGCACCGGCAGTCTTTATGAATCTGATGAATCAGGTATTTCGAGATTATCTGGATAGATTTGTCATCGTCTTCATAGATGATATTCTTGTCTATTCTCATGACAAGGATGAGCATGCACAGCATTTGAGAATTGTTCTACAGACGTTACGAGATAAGCAGCTATATGCGAAATTGAGTAAGTGTGAATTCTGGCTTGATCGGGTAGTATTTCTCGGTCATGTGATTTCTAATGAAGGGATATCTGTTGATCCTAGTAAGTTAGAGGCAGTGCTGAACTGGTCTCGACCGACGACGGTTGCTGAGATTCGTAGTTTCTTGGGTCTAGCGGGATATTACCGTCGGTTCATCGAGAATTTTTCACAGTTGGCCAGGCCTTTGACTCAGCTTACTCGGAAAGATGTTGCCTTCATTTGGTCCTCGGATTGTGAGGAGTCATTTCACGAGCTGCGTAGACGTCTTACTACTGCACCTGTGCTAGCTCTACCTTCTGGATCAGGAGGTTATGTTGTTTATACTGATGCCTCTGGTCAGGGGTTGGGATGTGTTTTGACACAGCATGGACATGTTATTGCCTATGCTTCTCGACAGTTGAAGTTGCATGAGAGTAATTATCCAGTGCATGATCTCGAGTTAGCCGCCATTGTATTTGCGCTCAAGATTTGGAGACATTATCTTTATGGTGAGAAATTTGAGATATTTACGGATCACAAGAGTTTGAAGTATTTATTCACTCAGGCAGAGTTGAATATGCGACAGAGACGCTGGATGGATCTCCTGAAGGATTATGATTGTGAAATCAAATATCATCCAGGTTCTGCTAATCTTACTGCTGATGCCTTGAGTCGGCAGGTGAGACTGTCTGAACTTCAGACTAATGAAATATCTCATATGATTCAAGAGTGCTGTTCATTGAGTTTTACGCTCAAGCACAAGAAAGGGAGGAATGGGATTCATTTGTATACTATTCTATCTGAGCCAGAATTGTATTCTCGGATCAGAGATGCTCAGATATCTGATGATAAGACTCAGCGATTGGCACGTCTAGCCAATGGAGTTAATACATCTGGATTCCATTTTCAGGCAGATGGTTTATTGTGCCTATCCAATAGAGTGGTTGTACCTAATGTTGCGGAGCTCAGGAATGATATTCTATCTCAAGCTCACAGGAGTCGATTATCAGTTCATCCTGGAAGTATGAAAATATATAAGGACTTGCGAACTAGATTCTGGTGGAAGGGAATGAAGCGAAGTGTTTATCAGTTTGTGTCGAGATGTTTGGTTTGTCAACAGGTCAAAGCTGAACATCGACGACCAGGTGGATTACTGCAGAATCTTGAGATTCCCGAATGGAAGTGGGAGCACGTAACTATGGATTTTGTCACCCACTTGCCTATGACGTCACGTCAGTGTGATGCTATCTGGGTCGTTGTTGACCGTTTGACGAAATCAGCACATTTTTTTCCTTATAACCGGGAGTATTCTTATGATCGCATGACACGCTTATATATCCAGGAGATTGTGCGATTACATGGGATTCCAGTGAGTATTTTCAGCAAGCATTGGGTACCACTCTGAGTTTGAGCACGGCGTATCATCCGGAGACTGACGGGCAGTCAGAGCGCACTATTCGTACGCTGGAGGATATGCTACGTTCTTCTGTCATGGACTTTGGCTTATCTTGGCAGGATCAGTTGCCTTTGATTGAATTTGCCTACAATAACAGTTATCATCGTAGTATTGATATGGCACCTTTCGAGGCATTGTATGGTCGATGGTGTCGTACTCCGTTATTCTGGGATGAAGTCGGGGAACGGCAAGTTGAGGGTCCTGAATTGGTGCAGCAGATTGTAGACAAGGTAGATTTGATCAAGCATAGGATCAAAGTTGCTCAAGATAGACAAGCCAGTTATGCGAATATTCGCCGTAGGCCACTTCAGTTTGAGCCTGGTGAATATGTTTTTCTGCGAGTATCACCTTTCAGGAAGGTGATGAGATTTGGTGTGAAAGGCAAGTTGTCTCCTCGTTACATTGGGCCTTTCCAGATACTGGAGAAGATCGGAGATGTTGCTTATCGTTTGGCTTTACCGCCATCTCTTTCCAGTATACACAATGTTTTTCATGTGTCGTTGCTTCGACAGTACATAGCTGATAAATCTCATGTGATTCAATCTACTGATATTCAGCTAGAGCCAGATCTGTCTTTTGTTGAACGACCAATCTGTATCCTAGACAGGAAGGAGAAAGTTCTTCGGAACAAGACTATACCACTTGTGATGGTACAGTGGCAGCGCAGAGGCGTTGAAGAAGCAACTTGGGAAACTGAGAGTCGTATGCGAGCAGAATATCCTGAGTTGTTTGCTTTGTATTTTTAATTACCATATAAGATGTAATTACCGTTGTTGTAATAAGACATGATTTGTTGTTTCATATTGTTATCTTGATTTATCTTTAGATGTTATTTCGCGGACGAAATATCTAAAGGTGGGGAGAATGTAGTAACCCGGAACTCATTTTAAGATAATAATATGTTAAACATAATTAAGGGTTGATAATTGATCTATTTTCAGAGTGTTATTGGACTTCGGAAGAGGAATTTGGGCTTTTGACTTCGGGCCAGATCGGAAGCTCCGATCCCAGTTCGGAAGCTCCGATCCTGACCACTTCGGAAGCAGATCGGATGCACGGTGATCGGACGTTCCGATCAGGAACGGAGGTTCCGATCTCAGCCAGCCAGCAATGCTCGATGACTCAGCCGTGAATTTTGACAAGTGTTGATCGGGGGTTCGATCGGAAGTTCCGATCCCGGAACGGTGGTTCCGATCCCGACGTGTCGGACATGCACAGAATGAGCTGGAATC
Source organism: Henckelia pumila (assembly GCF_033568475.1). Lineage (NCBI taxonomy): Eukaryota > Viridiplantae > Streptophyta > Magnoliopsida > Lamiales > Gesneriaceae > Henckelia > Henckelia pumila. The sequence continues at coordinate 224,806,628 of NC_133123.1, read as the reverse complement.
GGAAGCTCCGATCCCGAGATCGGTGGTTCCGATCGTTGCCGAGATTTTGGCTATAAATAGGGCTCATTTGCTTCAGTTTTGAAATACGAATTCCCGAGTTTCCTTCTTCAGTTATATAGTGTGAGATATACACTTGAGGGCCCTATCGATTATAATAGAGGTTCTGGAATAACCAAGGTGTGGTTATAGTCATCCGGGACTAGCGACTCCAAAGGGCTAACTACGGACGAAGGTATGGTTCGGGAATCTATTTAAGTTTTGAGAGTACTTATTAGCTTAGTTAAGGCATATAGAATTTATGTAGTGATACGGTGAACTTTTGAATATAGGCTTGGAACCTAGGATCCTATTATACTTGAACTAGCCTAGAGGTACGTACACATTGACTGAGATTGCCAGCGAGTATACATGTTTATATGTTGCATTTATTTGGCATTATTATATGGCATGAGATATGATTTACCGTTTTCTATACTCATATGTTATGTGCATATACACGTTGAGCCTATTCTTTGTTATACCTGATTATAGAGCCGCTCAGCTCTATACTCGATAGTCTGTCACTGAGAGTACCGCGACGGCGGGGGCATTTATGTCTGTCTACTCTGGTGTACTAGACGAGTGTGGTTGCACCCAGAGGTTGATCCGTGCGGTGGCAGCACTCATGTGGCGCCGGTTCTGAGCATGACTTTTCAGATGACCCTGTACCAGTCATCATGTTGCATGCATTATATACATATGTTTACTCATGTCTATGTACTGGGCGTAGCGCTCACGTCCTAGTTGTTATCTTGGACACCCTATTCCATGGGGCAGGTCGCAGGATGGACGGAGCTGGTAGTTCAAGGCAGGACTAAGGAGCAGGAGCTTTGAAAGTTTTTATACAGCACGATTTATTAACTGTATAATGTTTACTTTTAAGAATTTCGATATGGTTGTATCACTACAGATTTAAGCCTGGATTATATTACTAAGCTGATATGTAAATTATGGATTATGTTTCCGCACGTTTTTACTCTGTTAAGTATTTTTGCTGTATTAAGTTTAATGCATGCTATTAGTTGCCAGTTAGTAGGTGATTCCATGCAGGGTCACTACATTCTTAGAGCTGTACAGTTCAGACTTCAGGAATTTGATGAATGGATGAACTATCACATCAACGCTTCATATTCTCAGATTTTGCAGGTGAACAAGCTGGAACACCTCTCCAAGTTAGAGGACAAAATGTTCATTCTTACAGCTACCTCAAATCTTGAGACCGCACTTAGCAGATACAAATTGGTTGACGTGCAACTCCGTGATAGTCTCGCCCGATATATTCTTTCTAAAAGAGAAGAGAACTATCAACCAATGAGCAATACTGCCAAGGATGACAATGAAGTAATCTTACGTCTTAAGCAGTCAGTCGATGTCACTGACACCTTTCTACGGGAATATCGGCTAAAGCACTCCATTACTTTACCAAACAATGAATATGAGCGCGCATATCAAGTAGAAGTTCAGGCGATGATTCCGATCCTGGATTCTCATGACAACTCATAACCGTCTGAATTCATATTCACAGCAGAGGAACAGGACTTCATTGCGGCACAAGAAGAATGTCCTTCGACATACTTCTCCTTTGCCTCCTCCTCTGCCGATCACACAACATCTAGTACTGATCATGTTTCAGAACCTCCACTGTTTGAAACAGTACATCAGTTGCTGATGATTCTCTTCTTGAGATTCACTCACCTCAGTCTCAGACGTTATGAAGGAAATATTTGACGAAGTTCAACCTACATCTCCTCTTCATGAGATTCACTCGACTGACTCATCTCCGAACCCAACTGTTACCGCATCTCAGCCAACTAGTCCGGTCAGTCCAGTTGACTAGGAGATTACGGTCGATGTATCATCATCTTTGCACAAAACAACTGTCACACCTCCAAGCACGGAGCATCTCATCTCATCCTCTGTTACGACTACTGCCAATGATCAAGCAATTACGCTCAATGCGTCAGGTGATGAATTAATTGAAAATGCTTAAGCTTCGGTTGTTGAACCAGAACCTACAACCTATGCTTTGGAACGCATAATAGACGAACTTCGCTCCACAATGCAGAGTCTTAGGAATCGCATCCAAGGACAAGTTGCTGGCATTGCAAACTCCAGATCCGCAATTATGTCTCATCTAAATAGTCTATCATCTGAGCTCGGTCGATGCGTTACTGAATTATGAAAATACAAAGAACTCAATCTTCGAACTATGGATACCATTGCCGAACAAGTATCACAAACTGTTTGTCTCACAAATGAGCATACCTCAGCTCAAACATCAGTTCTTCAGGCTGATTTGACTGCTCACATTGACTCCCGTATTGACTTATTCCAAACCACCGTCGGTGCTCAACTTGGAGAGATTATCTCTCATCTTAACCGTGGTGATGTCAAAAAGGGGGAAGTATCCAAAAAATCAGTTGACACTGAATGCCAAAGAAAATGAGGTATATTTACTTTTTTGCAGCAACGTAGGTGTAATAACTTTTTATTGCATTTTATCAACAAAACTTGTATCAATGCAATTCATCTTCGCAATGAATTCTTTTCGTAAATTCTCTTCACATATGATTTTTGGGGCCTAGGTTTTGTCATCACCAAAAAGGGGGAAATTGTTGAATCCTGACTCTTGGTAATAACAAAACAATACATCGTTGTTTTAGGACGGCCGCAATTTACTTGTATGCACAGGTAATCTACCGACGTCAAGACATCAGCTGACCAAGAGATATCAACTCGAATTATAAGTATCAGCTGATCAAAGCATGTCAACCGTTACTTGTCAACCGAGCGAGACATCTCTACCGGCTAAGATATCTACTGTACTTCGAAGGTGGTTAGCTACACGCTACATTTAGAAGTCACAAATTCCCAGTTCTCGAAAAGTTGAAAAGACAACTTTAAATACAAAGGACAAAGCATTCAAATGAGCCGTATGATAAAGTAAGAAAGCTTTAAATAACATTTAATGTGAGCAAAACATTGAATAGACAATTAAAGGCGCTTCTAGTACAAGATATTCAGAAGATATTATTAATATCTGACATCAGACGCTTTCCTACCGTTGACAGAAGAGGAAGACGTTGGAGAAAAATTGATATAAATATCAGAGCCTCTCTACAAAGAAGTAGTGCCACGATTACAAAGAATTTGCATACTTGAGCTCTTGAATCTATCTTGAATACTCGACCGCTCATTCAACCCTTAGCTAAAAATCATATCCGATCTACAAGGAGATCTTTTAAAGGGTTACTCAAATCCAGTTGTTGTTTGAAGAACACCATCTGCTAAAAGTATTTGAGAGTCTAAGTACTCAAGAAACTTAGACGTTTATCATCATAAACTGAAGAAAAGTTTGATAAGAGCTTTAAATCTTATCACCGTGAATCTTGGAGTTCCATCTTGGGAATTGGACAAGTCCTAACTTGGATCGGGTGTATTGCAGACGTTGTAATAACCAAAGTCTTCTAGTAAATCCTTCCGAGGTGAAAGAAGGGGTGACGTAGAAGATTGAGCTCCGAATATCCAGAAACATATCTGTGCTTATTTACGTTATTGCATTACAATATTTCATTACTATCATCTAGCATATTAAGAGTTGTTTTCGCACTATCATAAGTAGCTCTTATACGTCTAGAAAGCTAACAGAAAATTGATTGAGTAAACTAACATTTTCTCAATCACATTGCATTAAAGTTAAAGATTATCATAAGTGTGTATTAACCCCTCCCCCCTCTACACACATATTCGATCCCCAACACAATCATAGTTTATGAAATTTTACGATAAATTACAGGTCAAATGCCAAAAGATAATATTAATTAAATAAATCGGTAGTAAACCTCATGGAAGGAATCTCACCTTGTAACTTACTGTTTGAGCTCGGTTGGTATTTTATGTATTAGAGTCATAAATAGATGTTTGATCATTTTTAAATCATTTTTGTATATAATTTGGTCCGGTAAACTTTTTTTATTCCATAAAAAAATCATAGTAAATAAAATATATTTACGAAAATTACGAAAGTTGGTCAAAAGGTCATAATCAACCTTTGAAAGCTTCGAAAGTCAGAATAATTCTGATCTGGCGGTGCGTGTGGTACACTCGGCGCTTGTGTCGGTGCATGACCGGCCCTCCATTGGCCACACGCAGCCGGTCCTTTTCCAATAGATGTAATTTGTAAATATCTACAACTTTTATGTCAAACACTTTTCCAAATTCTCAACCGATCAATACCAGAATTTAAATTACTAAAATGATAATCAGTGTACTTCAGACGTTCAAAATGGGTACTTCCGGCCATGTTTTTTGACCAACGGTCGACATGTACATATTCTATTCTATTTTATTAGATGAACATCTTTCATGTTGTGATCAACTTAATAAAAGATCAAATAACACAGGAAAATATGGTTAGAACATCCAACCTTGGAACTGTTTTCTGCTTGGCCTAGAAAACAGGTTTTGGTTTGGATTTTGAAGTTTTTGATCAACTTTGGTTGAGTATTTTCAGACACTTTTTTGACTCAATGTTTCTGCATATGAGAGGAGGTATTGAGAAAATTTTGGTAATTTTATAGGAGTTGGTTTCCTATTTTTCCTTCCTTTTTTCCCTCTTTCTCTTCCTTTTCTTCTTCCCCTCCTCTTCTACTTTCTCTTTCCATTTCGATTTTCTTGTGGATTTTTTTGATATAATTAGAGGTATATATAGCGAAAAAGACCAACAAAATAATGTCAAGTTGTCCAATCATTTATTTTGTTAATTTTTAAGATTAAAATTTAATTAATTAGATAATTAAGAATCTTATATTATATTTTATTATTTTTAATAATTTTATTTATTTTATTTATTATTTAATATATATTTATTATTATTTTATTATTTTGGGTGTTTTAACTTGGAATCAGATCATCAAATTTAGTTACATAAATTTTTATGAAGTTTAAGTGTATGATGATGTATTTTGATGTATTTCTAAACATTTTAAACAAATAAATTAAAATTTATGCCCCAAAATAATGCGGTCAAAAGTTGTAAATCTAAAAATTTATAATTTATTATTATTATTATAGATAAAATGCATGAAAATTCATGTACTTTTATGTTTTCAAGAAACCATTATATGTCTACTAATTTCACTAAATCATTTTCCTACTTTAGATTTTAGAGGTGTTACAACTGGACACTCACAACTAAATGAGATCAATTGAGTTAGTCAAGAAGATCAATTGAAGTATATGAATTGGACGAACTTAACTGAATATAGAAGAACCAGTTGATCTCAACTGAAGTCAACCAGTCAAGAGCAGAACTGACAAAGAGCTTGACTGAGGATAAGCTCAACTGAACGTAAAAATCAACTGATCCTGAACAAAAGATAAACTGGAACAGTTGAGCAAAACTGGTCAGTGTACTTGACTGAAGATTTTCGAGGTAGTTCTCAAGATATCAGTCGAGAAGTACAATCATTCAAAGCCAACAACATTTGTATAATGTTTTTCGTACACCATAGCAAAGCAGAATGTGCAGACGCACAACATTTTAGTACGGATGTCAGGAATTGTTAAAGTTGAAAAAAGACAAGGAAACTGCTTCTTTTTGTACGTAGCTTTTTGAATCATTCTACCATTGCATTATCATATATAAATAGGGGGCCAAGACCAGTTGAGAAAGCCCCCGGCTCGAAAATAACTATGTTATCTTATTAAGTCAACTGAAAGTCATTTTCGAAGAGTTTACGCTTACTTTTAAGAATCCTATTGAACCGAAGAATTCAAGCACATGCATAAAAATTTCATCAGATCATTGAGGATCATGTCATTCTAAGCTTTGAGTTGTAATACACTTCGTAAAAACATCATTTGAAATATTGTTATTTATTAGTCGATAACTTATTTGTATTGTTGATGTCTAGGAGTTTTAGTTTTGGCGGTGTTTAAGTCCAAAGCTAAAGTGGGATATTGCAAGGAGTTGTAACATTCAAAGTGTTCTAGCAATCTAGGAGTTCCAGGATAGACAGTGAGGTAAGTTCTAGTCTTGGAGTGGTATGTTGCAGTGTCGTGATACTCAATGTCTTCTAGTGGATCGTAGGAGTCTCCGAAGATACATAAAAAACTTTGCCTTATTTACTTACAAGAATTGCATCTAGTCAACCCACGTAATTGTCATTCAGTCGACCATCTTGATTTATATTGTTCAATATATTAGTTGAATTCATTCCGCACTATCAATTAGTCAGTGGACATAGACAAACGATAAAGAAGCAGTTCAGTTGCCAACCCAACTTAACTCAGTTTTGCAAAAAACAGAAAAATTTGAAGTTTGTATTCACCCCCTCCTCTACACACGTTCATCGATCCTAACAAAATTTATCGATTAAACAATCATTACATGGAAAAAAAGTAATGTGGCCCGATTCCTCCTTATTGAATTCTAATAATTTATCTATATTCTATGCTTGAAGTATTCTTTTGTAGTCATGGATGTTGCCAATCATTGTGAGCTGCAAAAAAATATTATATTGATTAATTTGTCGGTTACATAAATTATATTATTATGTCCAAATATAGAAGAGTATATATAGGGATAAGAAGAGGATTATATGCATCATGTGACATTTCCATCGAATCGTTCAATTGCAACAGTCGGACGCATGATCATACACTGTGTTGGGTTCAAAACACAGTCTTCTTGGTTGGATATGCCCGCAGTATGAATTTTCTCAAGCATAGTCTATAAACCGTTGGAGATTGTCATGCGCGGAATCATAATTGTGGCTCACACTAATCCTTAGGACACTTAATTCACTAAAAAAACATATATACTAATTGATACATAAAAATTAATATAAAAAATTGAATCTAGTTGACATACTACTGTGCCGTCGGTGTCGAAATAGGGACGAGATGCGAATGCAGCTCCGATCAAACAAGAAGCAAGGAAAAAAGTAAGGACAATCTTTGCCATGACTTCTGATGTTCCCGAAATTTAATCCTTCTCAAGCCATAATCCTATCTGCCCGGGCGAGCCCATGGTCAACCGAAGCCATACATTCTCGACCGAGGTTTCACCTGCTCGGCCGAGGTGAGACCTACTTGGCCAAAGTTTTGCTCATTCGGAGTCCAATCATATGTTGGATCCCTTTTCAATTTACTGTTCATATACAAAGTCTCTTTTCCTTAGGCTTTAGATTTGGGGGAATATGCTATAAAATATGGCACGAGTCCTACTGGGATGGTGGTTGATAAGTGTATTTTATACACTTAATTTGCATATGATTTGAATTGGATTTTGTGATGTATCGAGCGGATTTTATGCATATTTGTTTTTGTTTTTGTGATATGCGAGGATTGGAGGAAAAGTACCGAGAAGAATTTTAAGAAGGAATTACGAAGCCGCAAACTTCAAAAATTTATCTGGGATGCTAGAGAGATCCAAATCCGATCTCTACTGTTTAGAATGAAGTTTAAGATTTTTGATAATAGAGAGATCCAAATCCTATATCTAATGTTTAGAATTAATTTTAAGATTTTTAAAGTTGCTGTAAAAATTTCAACTCGATCCGACGGTTAGAACGTGAGATATGATTTTTTTAAAAAATGTCGCGCGCCTTGGACACAAAGAACAAGCGCAACTATGCAAGAATGAAGAGCAGTGGCGCATGTTGTTCGAAAAAGAAGCGCCTCTACACTTTTTGGAAGAGAAGTTGCGCCTTGTATGATGAAAGAAGAGCAGCAACGCTTAAGAGAAGGGAAAAAGCGCTTGAGCTTCGAAACAATGAAGAGCAGACGCGCATGGATAAGAGTAGCAGTGCTATGGAATGCACAAGAAGAAACGCACCATCGCAAATGTGGAAGAGATTCTGCTCTCAAGGATCGCATATGGAAGAGCAGTAGCATAACTTTGGAAGAGCTTTTGTGCTGCTGCTGCATGAGAATAAAGGAAACAAAACTTGCAGACTTTTGGAACTCCGAAACATTCGATTTGTTGGGCTTCGATAGACGGGCTTTGAGCTGGACTCTAACCTATATAAAACCAAACAGAAACACATAAAAAAGGGGGCTGGAGAGCCGCACGATCAGAAAAGAAACACAACATCAAAAGAGAGAATTGAGAGGGAGAATAAGAGCTACACACACACGAAAAAGAAAGTTGGAAGAGAAAACTTCGAAGACGAGGGCGCGTGTAGTGATAAGTATCCGAAATTAACGATTAATGAGTAGTTAATCGTGTGATCATGTGGAGATAAAGTAAAACATAACTAATGGATAAATCAATCAGATAAGGCTTGAAATAGTTCAGAAGTCTTGATAAGGAGATCAGAAGCTCCGGTGAGATCGGAAGCTCCAATCAGAGGTTAGGAGGTTCCGAACAGTTCCCTGATTATTATGTCATGCGTGACGTCAGGCTGGGAAATCGTAAGTATCGAAGTGGGATCGGAAGCTTCGATCGAACTGTCGGCAACCAGCCAAAAGTTGACACGTGGTTGGTCGTGAGGGATCGGAAGCACAGGATCGGATCGAAAGTTCCGATCGCTGTCTATAAATATGGGATCGTGGGTCTCATTTCGTTGCCAATTCCTAATTCTCTCCTTCGCCCGCGTGGCTTTATTTTAGGGCTTTGAGTACTCTTCTTTTAGAGTTGGATTAGGAAATATATTTTAGCATAGTCAGACAGTGTCTGACATAGTTGCAGAGCGGCATCCGAGTAGCGGAGCGGTGCTTGAGGCTATGGAGTTGCAGCAAGGGTGTGCCCCTAGTTGCGGGATAGTTGCCATCAGTGGGCTAATGATGGACGCAGGTATAGCTATGGTCTCCTTAAATTATTTAGGAGTATGCAATAGCTTAATTAAGGCTTTTAGAGCATATTGAATGATGCATGGGTATTTGCATTGTAGAGTTGATGATATAGGCTTGGAACCTTGAGTGGGACTGCTAGGGACTGCCTGTAGTAAAGGTACGTAAGTACTGACTGAGATTGTCAGGGGATATGCATGCTTATATGTTGCATTTATGTGTTTGCATGTTATTATGGTTATGTGGCATGTGCATATCATCTTGTACCTGTACATCTTTTGAGATGATCCAGTTAGGGTTGCTCAGCCCTGTTTGAACATTTTGATGTCGATTACCCTTAGGTATTGGTATCTAGAGGACTCCGTGGTCCGCGTCCGGGATTCGGGAGTGAGTGGTTGCACACAGTGGTTAGCTACCTTGATGTGACGAGCTCATGTCCTATGCGCCAGTCTGAGCAGTTTGTATACAGTTATCCCAGATATGGATACCCTGTCATTTGCATGTATCATATTTGTATGTTTATCCGTATTTGCGTATTGATCTTAGAGCTCACGTCCAGTATTTTCTGTGTATCTGGACACCCCATTCGATGGGGCAGGTGTAGGTACGCGATTGAGCACCAGGAGCTTGGAGAGGCCAGTGACCCTTGAAGACAACAAGATTAGCTGTAGGTTTTATTTAAGTTTATTCGATTGAGTTGTATAATGCATGCTTAATTATGCTCTAAACTCTGATTAGGTAGTGGATCCGGATCGGATCGCTACATTTAAGGTATCAGAGCTGCATGCAAGAGACTTGGGAGATAGTAATCAGACTTTTGGGTTATCCTTATAGGATTGATGAGACCATGGAAGAGATGATGACGTAGCGATTAGGTCGCCCGAAGACTATCATCATCGGCATGATTTCTGAAGATTCGGCTTATGGGGTTCCAGCAAGTGCCGACAGGAGCGATGGATCGTGTCCGAGTTTTCAAGATTTCTACTCATGTGGATCCTAGCTTTGGATCGAGTACCTGATGCCAGAGGCAGTGGCAGAGGATTGGTTGGGACGCACTTGATGCTTGCATCTATATCATCCTTACCATGATGACACTACTCTGAAGATTCTCCAATCTTAGTTGAAAATATTGTCATATAGACCTTAATCAGGAAATGCCTCGAGTGGCTAAGGCATGAATGGTTTCGAATATAAGGTATTTTAACTCATGCAGAACATGGTTTTGCCGGTATGCATGTATCGATGCGTTCGGTGGATATACGGGAAACTTTATGTCCAAAAGCATGATACGGATACAAGAAGAAAGCTGACGGTAGATCGTGAGCAGAAAAGGTCGACTGATAGGCACTGATGCAGAGCATAGCTGGTTAGCAAGCACGGATCATTTCTCCGGATGTCTTTGCAGGAGGACGGGTAGAGAGATTTGGTCAGGAATATGCTAGCATTGATGCGTGTGTCTATTAGAAGCTTCATGCTCAAGGAACAAAGACTAGTACGATGGTTTAAATACTGTATTTTTTTAATTGTAAACAGTATTTCAGTTGTAATGAATCATCAGAATCCGGTTGTATCATTCAAGTTATTAGTTGTAAATTTTTGTTGTAGTTTTGGAATACTATAATTGTATTTCATGGGATTGTAATAAAGAAATTGTACATAACTTGAAGTAATGATACATGTTTTATTTATCCAGCAATTTGTGAATGATTGCAAGTGATTTTGCTAAGTTTGGCTTGGTTCTATTTGATTAGTGTTCAACTATTTTAGCTCATGGTTTTGGAGTAAGCCAGCTGTAACTGTTTGAATTGCGGTTAGTCTAAGCGTTTCCTAGGATTGACCTAGTTAGTCAGTGGACTAAGTTAGTGCCAGTGATGAGGTGATTCATCTAGAGGCATGGGAATATTGTTCGATTGGAACTTTGGGCTTTGTTCTAAGTTGTTTTCTTAGAATAATAGTCTGTTTGACCTTCGTAGGTTGAGACTTCGTGATGATGGGATTTCATCGGGATACCAGGTCGAGTATATGCCAACAGTTTTGGGCTATGACTATGACTAGATGTGATGGGGCGCGACCCTATGACAGTGTTACTCTGGGAGTCTTTGTACTTCGGAGGTTTCCTGGGAGCCTTCGTGCTTCAGGATTGGCGGTGGGAAGGATACTCAGTCTAGAGTTTTTTTGTAACAGTCACGACAGGGTATGACCTTGGATTAAATGCCAGGTTAGGTATCAATGGTTTAGATATTGTCTGGCTGTCGTCGGAGATATTGGTTTTGAGTTCTGCCGAGAGGACCAGTCTTGGAAATATTTCCTTGACAAGTGTGTACTCTGAGCATTAGGTTTTGACCTATGAAATACGACTAGACTAGTGGAACTAGTATATGATTATATTCTCTTGGGATAGGATTTATCCAGGAGAAGGGATTTTAGTCTGTCTGGAACATTGACTCGGGGGTGAGTATTTTCCAGCAATGATGGTTTCCTTCAGTAATGGATTATATCCGATGCTAAGGATTGTACAGGACTATCTGAGGCATGAGGGAAGCATGACTTCTGCTAGTGTACACTTGGTGGTGATTCCAGGTGGGACATCGTGGTAGGCTACCTCAGTCTTGATTTGTTTCAATCTTAACGAGAGATATAATTATCAGGAGCATGTTCAACGATAGTTGGAATCTTTCGGACTTGTATTGCGTCTTGGGTTTGGCAAGTCCTAATGATCTTGAATGAACATAGACAGTGGATAATATGTATAGACTAGTGCAGGCTTGGAACTAGTAATTACTGGTAGCCGTTGTTTGACTCTGTCAGAGATAGATGATTGAATCAGGTGTGATTCTTTTGGACTCCCAGTATTTGGGATTAGAGGACGTATGGTGGTGAGATCATCGATATTGATCGAGCCACTGGAGTTTTTCATTTATCAGTGGTTGTCTGATTAGGGTTGATACCGTCAGGCAGAGCGAGAGCCACAGTAGATCGACTTGATCAATCAGATTATTCCAACCGGTGCTGAGTTGGGATATAGCGAATCAGGAAGTACTGGAGATAGTACTACAAGTATGGTATGCTTTGATATAGCGATTCAAGTGCATTTAGGGAATTCTTCAGTCGTTAAGGATCTCCAGGAATGCAGGGATCGGGACTTCTGGATTCTGCGGATCACGAAAGTGGTCATATGTTGACTCTTGTGATCATATTTCGTTGGTGGCATTGCTGAGATTACCAGTGACGGATTTGATCTGATCATTGCTTGGTGTTAGCAATGATTGACCCAATTTGCAAAAATGGGATTTAGTGATTGTTAAAGGATTGTCAGTGGACAATTTTTGGGGGACTTTTAGTCGGAGTGTTTTGCTTGGGTGCTTCCAGCAGAATTCTTAAGAGTTGTTCTTGAGAAGCGATTCGACAAGTGATTATGGATTTCAACGAGCTTTAGTAGGTTAGCATCAGTTGTTTCATGGGATGAGACAGTAGCTAAGACTTGTGTCTTTTAGTCTGGCGGGATTGTTGTCGCTAATGTCCCAATGTGTTCTGATGTGCTGTGTCATTAAGAGATTGAGATAATGGGATCGAGGTGAACCAGTTTGGTTATTCCAATTAGCGAGTCAAGGATTTTCGTTATCTAAGACAGGATAATCGGAATCATTTTCGTAGATACTATCTCTAGTGACGAGATAGAGATAAGAGTTCGGTACAGACTACTAATGCTGGGTATGGTGTTAGTCCGTCTGAGAGTTTCAGCAGGATGGTAGTGTATTTTGAGGCGACGACCTCAAAGAGTGCGTTAAGACAAGAAATTGTGTACAATGATATTGTCACAATTGAAGTTAGTAAACAGGTGTTCTTTGGGAACATTCGTTGGCATCGGGTAGGGTAAGTACTGGAGGTACGTACTATGATGCTAGGAAATTGTCAGGATTTAGTTGTATCCATGGCAGGATGACTAGTATGATCGAGTAGATGCTATCTACGATAGCGAGATTCGGATCAAGGTTGATCTAAATCAGTCTGAGAATTTCAGATGGTTAGAGTGGGGTCCAGCGATGCGATTGTTTTGCGAGTTGGTGGCCGGTAGTTGCCATTTCTATTCGCAGAAGGTACTGTTTTGGGAATAAATATTTTATTCTTAGTGATAAGGAGTAACTCGGACAAGTTCTTGGAAAAGATCTCTAGGACTTGACCAAGAGTCGAATCTAGATCGATTGTTTAGCGCTCTGTGATAACATCCAAGGGATGCGATGTTAGTGTTAGACCAGTAAGATATAATGTGTTGTATCTTGTTTTCTCATTGGGCAACAATGGAGTTCGCGCGTGTCTAGAGATAACTGATGACTAGTTACAAACTTAGCAGGAGTGTCATCGATAAGATTTTTAGTCAGTGTGGCAGATACAGTCGGTAATTGGATCGAATGTGCCATGTCGTTTGCGGATAGCAATGAATAACTGACGATAGTCAGTAGTGTTACACAATTCTAGCGGGGTTGCGGATAAGAAGACTGTGGGGACCTTGGGTTGCTAATCTCATCTTAGGGCAATTACCGATTAATACACAATTAATCATGTATTTAAAAGAATACTCAAACCAAATAAATTATTATTTTTTTAAAAATCCTGCACCTCGCTCGATCGGTTAAATCCTATCGATCGAGCGAGAAGAAAATATCTCTTCTCGGGCCTGAGCACATTTTGGTCTCGCTCGATCGGTCAAATCCTGCCGATCGAGCGAGCAAAAAAAATCATGTTTCTGTTTAAGAAAAAAAGGCCTCGCTCGATCGGTCAAATCCTGCCGATCGAGCGGGCTTCATTTCCAAAAATACACAGCAGCTTCTTCTTGCTGTCAAAACTTGATGTTATGGCAAGAACTTCATTAAAAATCAATTCCAACCTGTTATAAAAGCTAAGAACATGAACATATACATATAACCAAGTTCAAGCATAATATACTATCTTTTACAACCACTTCTAGATCACAAACTAATTAAAAACATGAGATTACACAACTTGTTCAAAAGTTCTTCCAACATATCATACTAAAGTATTCTATCATGCTTGCCAAACTTCTAAATGCATCTACAACCCGAGTCCTCACGTGCTAGACTCTATCCCAGCTGTCAATGACGTCGATGGCTAGCTTCTGCCCCATCTGTTGTCATGCACACATATAAAACAAGACAACAACCGAATAAACTCTGGTGAGAAATCATTCTCAGTATAATCAACATATATAAAGCGTTAATGAAATCATATCAACTCTATTCATACTCGACTCAATAATAGAGTAAATAACGCATATATAGATTAAGAATTGATTAATAAAACATCATTGCCATCAAGATTCGTAACTGATCTTGACATGGATATCCATCTATCGTAGCCATCCCGGCTAGAAAATAAGGTTAACCGTAACCTTGGCATAGAATCAATTCAATATATTATCATATCGACTCAAACTCAAAGATCCACTACCTGAGATTGATCGACAACATCAAACATAAATCACAACATAACAAGTATGTGGTTTTTTTGCGGGCCAACTCAAGAATAGTCGTTCTTGAGTTTCAAAGTTCCTAACTCGCGATGTCATCATTATACCTTCGAATATCTCGGTTCTTAATTCTTCAATCTCAACTTCTTCTTATTCGATCCAACACGGCATCTTGTATCATTAGCCTTCAAACTCAACTGAAACTGAAGAATAAAAATGTTATAACATTCATAACATCTAGATAAATACTTCAGCTCAAACATAGGCTATCAAAAAAGTCTAAAAACTCGCTTTAACGGCGTAGCAATGGAAAATCGGTAACCGACGAAATATCGAACTCATTTCTAATCATTCAAATCATTCGGTCATTATATATCAGCTGAATTCATCACCCCAAACATCATATTAGCTGCTATAATTCTCAATATACATGCTAGAAGTCATAACCAATATATTCCATTATCCAACTTCGATCCGATATAGCATAAACAATCGATAGAATGCTAAGAACATGACAAAAGCATGAAATCTGATCTCTTCTCAATAACTGATTTCGAAATCCAAATAAAACAACACAAAACTTACACGAAATCAAAGCCCTCGTCGTAAGGATTCTAGAACAATTTACGAAATCAAAATCGGATATCCAGAGCAAAAGTTATAAAGATTCAAAGATCAATCAAATGAAAAAGATAGGCTCTCGGCTTTGCTCTGTTTCTGAATTCTGAATTGTCTATAAACAATACACATTTCAAACTGATAATATATATATTAAATTGGATAACTTCAAATAAAATTGCAGTTTAGTCCCTCAATTCTTCCATAATTGCAATTCAGTCCTCGGCCCTCTTTTTAATTCAATTTCAATTCTAAATAATTTATGAATATTAGAATTTAAATCGAAACTCTAAATATTCCCAAATTAAATATACTTGGATTAAAATCAAATTAAGTTCGGATTAATTTAATTAATCCCAGACCTTACATTTCTCCCCCACTAAGACATGAGTTCGTCCTCGAATTCATAAGCAGTTTAGATATGCAGTCCGTATACTCATAAGAATAAAGAATAACTAAAAACTGAATAAGAACTCACATCAGTGAAATAGATAAGAAAATCTCTGTCTCATGTCATTTTCAACTTCCCACGTCGCTTCTTCAACTCCGTGCCTACTCCATTGAATCTTCACCAATGGAATGGTCTTCGTTCGGAGTTTCTTTGTCTTCCTATCGAGAATCTGAATAGGTTGCTCGAAGTATCTAAGAGTATCATCCAATTCAGCTTCATCAAAACGAATCACATAAGACGCAGCAGATATATACTTCCTCAACATTGATACATGAAAGACATCATGTATTCCAGATAAAGACATAGGAAGAGCGAGTCGATAAGCTAGATTGTCTATCTTCTCGAGAATCTCATAAGGCCCAATATATCGTGGAGATAACTTTCCTCGTTTGCCAAATCGTACTGTGCCCCTGAACGGTGAAATCTTTAGAAACACTCTATCTCCATGATCAAAAGATAATGGCCGTCGTTGTATATTCGCATATCTGGTTTGTCTATGCTGTGCTGTTCTCATTCTCTGTTGTATCAGCTTCACTTTCTCAGTCATCTGTCTAATCAAATCTGGCCCTAATTCAGGTACCTCAGAAACATCATCCCAATACAGTGGCGATCGGCACTTCTTTCCATATAACGCTTCAAATGGAGCCATCTCGATACTCGTCTGATAACTATTGTTATAAGAAAATTCCACGAGTGGTATAGAATCTTGCTATGTAATACCAAAATCAAGTACTATAGCTCTCAGCATATCCTCCAACGTCTGAATAGTTCGTTCAGATTGACCGTCAGTTTGAGGATGGTAAGCAGTACTTAAATGTAAGCGCGTACCTAGAGCTTCCTGTAGGCTATGCCAAAAGTGCGAAGTGAATCTCGGATCTCGGTCAAAAACTATTGACTTTGGCACACCATGTAGTCTTACCACTTCTCGAATATAGAGATCTGCCATTTGATCATGACGATAAGTCATTCGATAAGGAATAAAGCATGCAGATTTTGTCAATCTGTCGATGATCACCCAAACAGCATCGCATCCTCGAGATGATCGTGGCTACTTTGTTACAAAGTCCATGGAAATGTGGTCCCATTTCCATTAAGGAATCGATAAACTCTGTAATAGGCCACGTGGTTTCTTTCTTTCAGCCTTCACCTATTGGCAATTCAAACATTTGGATACAAATTCAGTCACGTCAGACTTCATTTGTTTCCACCAGTACTGATTCTTTAAGTCGTTGTACATCTTTCTTCCTCCAGGGTGAACACTGAAGCGACTACAATAGGTTTCTTTCAAAATATTCTGTCTTAAGTCTGCAATATTGGGAACAACTATTCGGTTATTCACATACAAGATATCATCGTCACTAACCTTGTACTCAGACTGATGTCCTGATCGAATCATTTCAATTGATTTTCGTATATTCTGATCGGATTTCTGCGCTTATTTGATACGAATCAGCAATTTTGGCTAAGCACTGATTGCATATACTCTCATCAGCCTTCTATCTATCTCAAATACATATCCAAAAATACAACAATCCTCAATCAAACTAGATACACCTACCGTAGACAAGGATAGAGCACACACCTTTCTACTCAGGGCATCCGCTGCTGCATTAGATTTCCCTGGATAGTATTTGATTTCACAATCAAAATCCTTCAATAAATCAAGTCATCGTCGTTGTCTCATATTCAATTCGGATTTTGAGAACAGATACTTCAGACTTTTGTGATCAGAAAATATTTCAAACTTCTCGCCGTATAAGTAATGTCTCCAGATCTTCAATGCAAAGACAATTGCAACCAATTAAGATCATGAATTGGATACCTGACTTCATGTGGTTTCAGTTGTCGAGAAGCATAATGAAACGAACCAAAACTCGAAGGAAATTTTTTTTTTTATTATTATTATTACATATATGCCCATACATATATGCATCTATACTTAAAATAAATTTTCATAAAATTTAATGCATAGTAAGAATTGATTGCATCTTAAAAGTTAAAAAAAAAACTCGAACAGGTTAAAATCCATGCAAACGGCTATAATCTCAAAAGTATGCAAACTAATGAGAAATAGTAAACATGTGCGAAAAATAGCTCAATACATAAAATATCTCATCATAAACTAAATCAACTGAAATATGAGCTAGCGAAGGTCACGGGTGTGCTAGCTCGCCATGGATGCACAGAGGTCTTCACCACCAGTCGGGACCACAACCTCATGAATAACATAAAACTCACCTGCACACCATTTAGATCTAGTGAGCCCAAAGGCCCAGCATGCTCTACCTTTAATAACGAGTACTACTAAATAAAACCAAATGCAAGAACATAACGTATATAAAAATAACCTGAGGATTCTAATGCATGCATGATCGTAAAATCGTATGCATAAATTGCGTCGTAATCTAAATCATAACATAATACGTATCATAATATGTAACATAAGCATTGGCATGTCATAAACATAAAAATCATTTTCTGTGGGTCATATCAGTGAAGTGTAACCTAATTCGATTGATCAATCTACATCCATCGTACATGGTGGCGGCCTGTGGGGTATAACCCCTAATGCCCTATGCCACTTCACCCAACCTTTGGGGATCCATAGGCTCATAATCGTAAGTGGAAAGGTCATCGGGCCCGGTATCCCGACCTCCAGTCCCATGTTTGTCACAAATCACTTCAACTTCCCAAAAATATTTTCTTTATGTAGTGACCCTGCATGGAATCACCTACTAACTGGCAACTAATAGCATGCATTAAACTTAATACAGCAATATACTTAACAGAGTAAAAACGTGCGGAAACTTAACCATAAATTACATATCAGCTTAGTAATATAATTCAGGCTTAAATCTGTAGTGATACAACCATATCAAAATTCTTAAAAATAAACATTATACAGCTAATAAATCATGCTGTATAAAAACTTTATTAGCTCCTGCTCCCTAGTCCTGCCTTGAACTACCAGTTCCGTCCATCCTGCGACCTGCCCCATGGAATAAGGTATCCAAGATAACAACTAGGACGTGAGCGCTACGCCCAGTACATAGACATGAGTAAACATATGTATATAATGCAACATGATGACTGGTACAGGGTCATCTGAAAAATCATGCTCAGAACCGGTGCCATATGAGTGCTGCCACCGCACGGATCAACCTCTGGGTGCAACCACACTCGTCTAGTACACCAGAGTAGACATACATAAATGCCCCCGCCGTTGCGGTACTCTCAGTGACAGACTATCGAGTATAGAGTTGAGCGGCTCTATAATCAGGTATAACAAGGAATAGGCTCAACGTGTATATGCACATGACATATGAGTATAAAAAACGATAAATCATACATCATGCCATATAATAATGCCAAATAAATGCAACATATAAACATGTATACTCGCTGGCAATCTCAGTCAATGTGTACGTACCTCTAGGCTAGTTCAATAAAGTAGATCCTAGGTTCCAAGCCTATATTCAAAAGTTCACCGTATCACTACACAAGTTCTATAAGCCTTAACTAAGCTAATAAGTACTCCCAAAACTTAAATCGATTCCCGGACCATACCTTCGTCCGAAGTAAGCCCTTTGAAGACGCTAGTCCCGGATGACTATAACCACAACTTGGTTATTCCAGAACTTCGATTATAACCGATAGGGCCCTCAAATGTATATCTCACACTATATAACTGAAGAAGGAAACTCGGAAATTCGTAATTGAAAATGAACTCTGAACGGCCCTATTTATAGCCAAATTTCTCGGCCAGGATCGGAACTTCCGATTTCGAAATCGGAGCTTCCGATCCAGCTCATTGCGTGCATGTCTGCCACACCAGGATCGGAACTTCCGATGCTTCCGATCTGCTCTATGATCGACACTTGTCAAAACTCGCGACTGAGTCATCGATCATTTCTGGTAGCTGGGGATCGGAACTTTCGTTCCAGGATCGGAGCTTCCGTTCCGATCGGAGCTTACTATCTAGGATCGGAGCTTACTATCCGGGATCGGAGCTTACTATCCGAGATCGGAACTTACTATCCGGCCCAAAATTAAAAAGCCCAAATTTTACTTCTGAAGTCCGATAACACTCCGAAATTGGTTAAATACCAACCCTTAATCATGTTTAACATATTATTATCTTAAAATGGTTTCTGGGTTACTACACTTTACATGCCCGTTCTCTCATCATAAAAATACATGCATGAATCATGAACTTAGAAATATCATTTTCTTAAAACTTTGCCCGTAAATATATATTTAATTCATTTTTCATAATAAAAATAATACTTATATCAAAATATACATATACATTTATTAAATATATATTTACGGACTATTTTGTTTTCCACTGGCTAGTTCGAGTTGCTGCCCTTAACTAAAGCCCATAAACTTAGACTGGCTCATTAACATTTATACTGGCCCAAAAATACTTATACTAGCTCAATCACACTTAAAATGACCCAATCAGACTTAGATTGGCACAATAGTACTTAGTCCAACTTTTAACTTAGCTCAACCAAATAATTAAACAACTTAGGTTCATTAACATATTTAGCTCTATTATTAAATTAAACCTCCAATAAATATCTTAAGCCCAATAAATATCTTAAGCCCAATAAGCTTGAACACAATAAACATTTTAGACCCAATAACTAAATTAAGCCCAATGAACATCTTAGGCCCAATAACAAAATCGACCCAATGAATAAACTAAACACTTAGACTCTTAAATAAATTACCCATCCCAAAATAAAATAATCCGGAACCAAACCATAACATATGACCCTAGTACACATTACCCGATCCGAACAACCCACTCGCCCGAGCCCTACCTGAGCTGCCTGCTAGATATACCATCCTTACAATCATCCAACTGTTCACCTAGCCGACACTATTTCAAGACATTTTAAACCAACACCCAAAGAGACCTAATCCAACCATCAACCAGTGAACACCAACTAAGACCTAGCCATGGCAGAAAAAATCATCCACAATACATAAAAACGTGAATAATGCATGAGTTAAAATTTGAGCTATCATATCCACATACATATGCAACAACATAATTTAATAACCAAAACAGTGAATATACTGATCTAAACGGTGTGAGCAAGAAAAGGTATAACATGCCTTTGTGTTTAAAACGCACGAAAAACTAATACGGTTGCGGTTGCGCATATCGAGACTCAGAAATCTCATAATTATCCAATTCTGGAAGATCAAATCCATAATCTGCTTATTTCTGCCTCTAATTATCCTCAACGGGCTTTCGATCTGCGAAAAATCATATGATGGTCAAAAGTCAACCATGGTCAACTCTGGTCAAACTTTGACCAAAAATTATCAAACTTAATTGCGCTCTCACCGCTTAACGATTTCGAATCACGACTCGAAACTTGGATATTCGGATCTATCACATCGAGACGATCAAAAATGGTTAACTCATCGGAGATCGCCGGAAAATCGAAGAAAACGGCGACGACGCGGCGGTCCGGCGGCGGCGATTCAAACGTGCTCCAAAAATTATGAAATTTGGGAGTCTTGTAGCTCTCGACGAGATGATTCCAACCATATAAGCTACGACAAGAATGGTGATCCGACGCGCCGTAGATCGGCGATTTATAGTCCGATTCCGGCGACTTGGTTTTGCTCCGATCTGCACAATTTACGTCGAAATAAGCTACCAAAAGCTAGGGAAATGTTCTACCGATCTCATATAATCGTTTAACAGCTTTAAAAGCAACAAAAACGAGCTCGAATCGCGCATTTTCAGACGAAGAAGATGATGAATAGTACCTTCGCCGAACTCGTCAGCTCATCGTCAATTTTCCGGCGATCCAACCATTGGATTTTTTATTTCTTTATACCAATAGACTCGTCTCGATAATGGCTACAAAGTGAACGGTCAGATTTTTTATCGGAGCTCCAACGAACGGCCGGAGACGGAAAAACCTGAGGACTGCTATAGTAAACTCGAAATATTGGGGAAAAAATATCGGGAGAAAATCTTTGATCTGTGTTTTCTTGAGTGTGTTTCGGTGTGTGTTTTGCGATTTATAAAAAGTCAATAATTTTTTGATCCGGACTAATTTATTTGATATCAACTGGTAAAATTAGTCCCTATTCCGATATTTTTCTGGTACACACATTCCATAACTATTAACACTATTTTTTTGAAATTGTTGACTTTGACCAGTCAATTAGACTTATAATTTTTTTTAAATTAATTATTGAGTCTCACTTAGACCATGACCAGTCAATAAAGACTTTTACCAGTCAACTCGGTCAAATATACTTCTAAATTAAA
Source organism: Henckelia pumila (assembly GCF_033568475.1). Taxonomy (NCBI): domain Eukaryota; kingdom Viridiplantae; phylum Streptophyta; class Magnoliopsida; order Lamiales; family Gesneriaceae; genus Henckelia; species Henckelia pumila. The sequence goes on along the minus strand of NC_133123.1, from coordinate 224,784,932 downwards.
TTATCTGTCATAAATAATTATTTTTATTTTTATTATCTCAATAATTATCTCAAAATGCCAATATTATCAGATATTTAGAAATAGTCAAACTCATTGACTAATTGTCACATGTATTTTGTAAATACACTCTATAACTCATTTGGCAGTAATAATTATTTTTTTAACTCAATAATTATTTTAAATTGTCAATTAATTCGGTAATAAATTTTGGACGTTACACATAAGCTACAACATGTCCTTTCTGCATTAAAATACATCCCAAACCCTGGTGAGAAGCATCACAATATACAACAAAATTATCAGTACCTGTAGGGATTTTCAAAACCGGCGCTGTAGTCAATCTCTTCTTTAGTTCGATAAAACTCCTTTCACGCGCCTCAGACCAAATAAATGGTGCATTCTTCTATGTAAGCTGTGTAATAGGCTTCGCTATCGATGAAAAATCTCGAATGAATTGACGGTAATAACCAGCTAAGCCCATAAAACTTCAAATTTCTGGCACAGATGTCGGTCTCTGCCAACTAATCACAGCTTCAACCTTACTTGGATCAACTGAAATGCCATCTCCTGAAATTATATGACCAAGAAAAACAACCATCTGCAACCAAAATCCACATTTGGATAACTTGGCATACAATTTCTCTTCTCTTAATGTTCTCAGTACAATTCGGAGATGATCAGCATGTTCACACAGATTCTTAGAGTATATCAAAATATCATCGATAAAGATAATCACAAAGTCGTCTAAATATCTTTGAAATACTCTATTCATCAATCCCATAAAAACTGTTGGTGCATTCGTTAGACCAAAAGGCATGACTATGAATTCATAATGGCCATACCTGGTTCTAAATGCAGTATTAGGAATGTCCTCGTCTCTAACCCTCAACTGATGATAACCGGATCGAAAATCAATCTTTGAATATACTGACGAACCCTGCAATTGATCAAATAAATCATCGATACGAGGTAAAGGATAACGATTCTTTACTGTTGCTTTGTTCAATTGCAAGTAGTCAATACATAATCTCATTGATCCGTCCTTCTTTCTAACAAATAATACTGGAGCACCCCAATGGGAAACACTCGGTCTGATATATCCTTTGGCCAACAAATCTTCAAGTTGATCTTTCAGTTCTTTCAGTTCAATCGGTGCCATTAGATATGGTGCTTTCGATATCGGATGTGTACCTGGCATCAATTCAATACCGAAGTCTACCTCTCTGAATGGTGGCAATCCCGAAATCTCGTCAGGGAATACATTGGCAAACTCATTTACCACTGGCAGATCAGTCAATTTTGGACTATTCTTCAGTACATCAACTGCATAGATCAAAAATCCCTCTGCTCCATTCTGTAACAAATCAGTCATAGCAATAACAGATATCAAGGGAATTTTAGATCTAGCACCCTTACCATAAAATTTCCATTCGTCAGCCATCACTGGTCTGAACCTCACTATCTTCTGAAAACAGTCAATTGTTGCTCTGTACTTGGTTAACATATCAATACCAATTATACAGTCAAAATCAGACAAACCAAGAACGATACAGTCAAGCTCAACTTCATTACCTTCGTACTGTAGTACACAGTTTCTAACAGACTTCACTGATACTATACCTTTTCCCAACGGTGAAGATATAGACACTACAGTAGTTAATGACTCAACAGGCAATGAATACAATGTAACAAATTTTTCAGAAACGAAGGTATGCGACGCACCAGTATCAAATAAGACATAGGCAGGATAACCATAAAGAGAACAGTTACCTGCAATCACATCGTCCGGTGCTGCTTGTGCTTGATCCTCTGTCAATGCAAACACTTGTGCTTGTTTCCTCGGAGGTTGATTCACCGTCTGACCTCCTCCTCTACTCTGTTCTGCAGGATGTGGTTGGAAAAAGTGTACTGAAGTTACTTGTCTATCAGTCTGAGCTACTGGTCTAGACGATCCAGTACCTTGAGCACCTTCAGAACCTCGTTGTGGACAGACTCTCGCAAAGTGTCCCATCTTGTTGCAAATATGACAACTTCCAAATACACCTCGGCATTGTTCATTGGTATGTCGACCACCACACTTGGTGCAATAAACATCTGACCTCTGTCCAGCTATAGACTATCAGGAACTACTTGAACTAGAAGAGCTACCACCACCTGATCTCTTGAACTGTTTGCTCTTACCCTTGAAGAAGCTTTTCTTTCCACTACTGCTACCTCCAGCTTCAAATCGAGGTGGCTGTGGAATCTGTAGCTGTTCTTGTGGTTGATTCATAGGTTGGGGAACAAACTGATCTCTTTTTTGTTTCAGTATTCCTGCTTCTGCACCCTTTGCACGATTCAGAGCATCAGCAAAGGTATTTGGTCTTCCCGAATTTACAAGAGTAAACACGTCAAGATTCAAGCCATTTATAAATTGATCGGCTTGAGCTTCGTCACTGGCAGCAACATGTGGAGCAAACTTCATCAAACTCGTAAATTTTGCAACATAATCTTCAATATTCATTTGGCCCTGTTGCAAACTTGCGAATTCCGCTCCCTTGTCCTTCCGATAAGACACAGGAAAGAAACGCTGATAGAAAGCAATTTTAAATACAACCCAAGTAATAACAGTACCTCGGTTTTCAAATGCTTTCTTTGTCGCTACCCACCAATTCTTCGCAAGGCCATGTAGTTGATGGATTACCAATCTCACTCGTCGTTCATCCGCATAATCAAGTGACTCAAATAACTGCTCTATATCCTCCAGCCAGTTCTCACAATCAACAGAGTTCTCAGTCCCTTGCAGTGTCGGTGGTTTGAAGGACTGAAATCGCTTCAAAAGCTTTTCCATCGGATTGGCATCACCAAACAAATCAACAGAAGTACTACTCTGTCCATGTTCAGTTGCTGTTACTGGAACCTGTGCAGCATTTGTCTGTTCTGGTTCATTCACTGCCAATGTCTGTCTAACTCTCGGTGCTGGTCGGGGAGGCATATCTGATAAACAAACAGATTAGTGCACAATTCATCATATCATAACACATTTCTGTTTCAGTTCCTCCTCTGATTAGCACAATTATTCCTTCTCAAGAGATCGAGTTCTGATTCATACTCATTCAATACATGCTATTACTTCGATCAAATAATTAGATAGCATGTAATTCAAAACATTGTACAGCATATTCTTCACAAATTATCACAGCATCATGTGACAATTTAACATCTGTAATCAATGAATCATATACCATACAAGTATGAAAGCAATAAATAAATCAAAATAGATGACGCGATCTACCCCGCTCATCTATTCTCAGTCCGAGAAACTTATCGCTCTGATACCACCTGTTGTGGTGACCTCGGGTTTCTAATCTCATCTTAGGGCAATTACCGATTAATACACAATTAATCATGTATTTAAAAGAATACTCAAACCAAATAATTTTTTTTTAAAATCCTGCACCTCGCTCGATCGGTTAAATCCTACCGATCGAGTGAGAAGAAAATCTCTCTTCTCGGGTCTGAGCACATTTTGGTCTCCTCGATTGGTCAAATCCTGCCGATCGAGCCAACAAGAAAAATCATGTTTCTGTTTAAGAAAAAAAGGCCTCGCTCGATCGGTCAAATCCTGCCGATCGAGCGGGCTTCATTTCCAAAAAAACACAGCAGCTTCTTCTTGCTGTCAAAACTTGATGCTATGGCAAGAACTTCATTAAAAATCAATTCCAACCTGTTATAAAAGCTAAGAACATGAACATATACATATAACCAATATCAAGCATAATATACTATCTTTTACAACCACTTCTAGATCACAAACTAATTAAAAACATGAGATTACACAACTTGTTCAAAAGTTCTTCCAACATATCATACTAAAGTATTCTATCATGCTTGCCAAACTTCTAAATGCATCTACAACCCGAGTCCTCACATGCTAGACTCTATCCCAGCTGTCAATGACGTCGATGACTAGCTTCTGCCCCATCTGTTGTCATGCACACATACAAAATAGGACAACATCCGGATAAACTCTGGTGAGAAATCATTCTCAGTATAATCAACATATATAAAGCGTTAACGAAATCATATCAACTCTATTCATACTCGTCTCAATAATAGAGTAAATAACGCATATATCGATTAAGAATTGATTAATAAAACATCATTGCCATCAAGATTCGTAACCGATCTTGACACGGATATCCATCTATCATAGCCATCCCGGCTAGAAAATAAGGTTAACCGCAACCTTGGTGTTGTGAAAATTCCTCGCAAGCGTACGAGTGTCAAGTTTTAATATAGTAATTAAATCAGATATCGATCCCACAGGGAGTAAAATGAAAATATTTAGTGCTTGTAATTAAAATAGTCTAAACTTTATCTAGAAAAATCAATAATCAAGAATTTTGCAATAAAAAATAAATAATCGGTGAAGTTTTAATAGCACGCACACAACTTTCAGGAAAAATCAATCAGAGAAAAATGGTCTAGAGGTATAGATTTCACCTGGTTTCAACAATAGTCAATCCTAAATGATTAATCTTCATGAATTCCAATAAATTAATAGCCAAGAACACTTACGTATATTATTTCCCTCTCCCGAGCAACAAATAATGTTTATCAACTACAATTAAATTCCAATATCCCTATTAAGAATTTATTGCAGTGATCTATCACAAAACAATGTTCTTTTTAAAAGCTCTGTTAAAATCATACACTCTCCCGAGCTATATAAATAATTAACAGTGTAGTTCTAATGTCCTATTCAAAATCCCCTCTCCCAAGCAATGATTTCAAATAAATATAATAAATCAATTATTGATCAAATAATTGAAAAGATAATCAATTCTAGAAAAAACAATTAATCTAGAAAAAACTCAATCTAATAAAATCAAGAATTCATGAAAGCGTCTACACCAGGTTCCATCTGACCTCTAGACTCTAAAAATTTAGTTCATAATAAAATTATGAATAAACCAAAACATGTTCAAAAATCCAAACATATTCAGAATTAAATAAATAAAAGATAAAAGAAACAAATCCGTCGTCGACGCCGTGTTCGGTCGATCAAATTCCGTCTTTGTTCTTCAGATAAGCTTCCAAAAATCCTCCAGAAATCTCACGATCAAATCCTTGTTCTCTGATATGCGTATGATTTGTTGTGGCGGCTCTCTCCTTTCTCCTCTGATAAGAATTCCTTTTTATATTGCGTACAAAAGCACACAAAACCAAGCCCATAAAAATTGCCCGAAATAATAAAATCTTTCCAATTCAGCAACGGAGCGGGCGCTCAAGTGAAGGCGCGAGCGCGTCTTGATCTCGAAATCTCAATTCTCTCGCTTTTCCAAATCTTGCGCGATAGCTCTTCTTCCCTTCCTCATCAGCGCTTGTTTTAGCGCTAAAATTTTAAGGCCCAATAAGAAAGCCCATTTTCTTCCTTCACTTGATTTGATCGTTCCTTTCTTCTCTTCAATTTTCTCTTCTTTTCTTTTTCCTTTCTTTTATTCTTCTTTTCTCCTTTTTCCTCTCATTTCCACATAAATTCAATAAATCACTGTAAACACAAAAACAACAAAATAACCACATAAATATGCTCGAAACAAATAATTAAAAATTAAAATCATATATAAATTAAGTGTATAAAATACACTTATCAAATACCCCCAAACTTAGACTTTTGCTAGTCCCGAGCAAAACTATTTAAAACAATAACTTCCAAAAACTCAAATCATCATAAACTCACAAGAATAGTCAAGAAATATTATGGAGCAATGGCCTCGACAATGATTTCAAAGAATTTTCAAATCCAATCTCATCCAACCTACTAACACTTGAAAGTTTCAGTCATAACAAAATAACCGCATAAACTCACAATCTCCGCAACTCAAGTTCAAAACACCATTCTCCAAATTCAATTCAAACATTCATAGATCATGAGGACTTTTCAAGGATAACATAGGATCTAATATAGGATAATTATCAAAAACGCTCACAATCAGGTAAATGCAATGAATAAGCATGTGTGCGTGTTTCGATCAAAATTCATAATCATTAAAAGCATCAATCAACAGTCCATAGGCTAAATTCTCGCAACTCTTCTCCACTAGTATATTGGGCAACTGAGACTCGGTCAATAGGACTTATTCAGCTTATAATGTAAGGTCTGGCTCATGGCTACAAATGAAAGATAAGAATTCAAAACAAGGAGTAATTTATATTTATGCTCTAATTTCAACTCCTTTTCAATCACAATTTCACACTTTTTTCTTCACTTAATTTTTCAACTTTTTCTCACAACTTCTTTAACAATTTTTTCAATTTTTTTTCTTTTTTTCTACTACCTCTTTTCATCTTTTCAATTCATCCACCACACCATTCCATTTTTCACAAATAAAAGCATTCAAATTACTCCCTTAAAGGTAGAAAATAGTGTATAAGCTATTCAGGTAATTAATGTAGGACCTTGAAATAATGACGAATGGGGGTTTAATCACACGTTTACACGCATCCCATTCGATTTTCAATAAAGCTCAAACAAGGTACTAGGGATAAAATATATAAGTAGGTAGCTTGAAAGGCTCAAACGATTCAGAAAAATCGCCTAAATCATTCCTAATCTCAGTATTGCCCGTATTTCGCCTCGAAGAGTGTTCGAACTAGTTCTAGACAAGTCTCAATTCACAATTAATTCATACAAATATCAATCAGTGCAGAAAAGATAATCATCAGCAGTAAACGATGATTTTCACAAAAAATTCAGATCATGTACCTCAAAGTACTCATATAAGTATAGCTCAAATAGGCAACTAAGGATAAAATTTTTCAATAAAAATTAGGCCCAAAAATTCCAAACAATGCCTCAATCATATCTATGTTTGTATATCTCAAAAATCAGATTCAAGTATTAATCACAGAGTATATAGGAAATTATTCATTCACTTGGTTCCATTTTTTCAAAAATTATTTTTCAGATAGGTGGACAGTCATGAATTTCAGTTATAGCACAAAAAATATTTTTCATTAGCCATGCGTCCATTTTTTTCTCAACTTATTTTCAACTCAACTCTCAACTAACACAACTAAACTCAACAAAAATTTTATCTAATAACCACACAATAAAATTCAACTACTCAACTATCAACCAAACAACTAAATCAAACATTGATTCACCCCCCCCCAAACTTAATGTAATCATTGTCCCTAATGATTAAAAATCAAGAAAATGAACAAGGGACTCGTACCTTCGACACCGAGCATCAGTACTCGGCGTCATAATCTTTGTCATGAGAAGAAAAAAATTTCCAGCATGTAAAACACCATCTGAAGCCGATCATCGGAGGAAAGTGAAGCCACACAACATGAACATCCAATTATAATCATGAGCATCTAAGGAACGTATAGCATGAGATGGAGCTATTCATATGCAATTGTAGAGCAGCTGGTTGTCGCATATGCATGTGCAACTGAGAATCTTAATAACCAAAGGATTATGAGCAGGTGATGAGCGAGGTAGCAGATGAACATGCGCTACTGATGCATAGGTGAAAAGACTGGTGGAAGAACTAGCTGCACGGATGGGTAGCTGTTGACTCAAAATTTGCGGACATGGGATACTGGACTGCGCAATCGCGCAAGGTGAGGTGCTCGTTTGCGCAGAGGGAAGGGAATGGGACGCTGCGCTTTTGGGGCTGGGATGTGCGCGTTAGCGCTATAGGGCGTGCTGTTGGTGGGGTTTTGAAGCACGATAGCGCATGGAAGAAGCGCAGATGGTGATGGTAGGGCTGCGCGTTAGCGCTCATAGAGGCACTGATGTAGTTGGTTTGCGCAAGGAGTTTGCGCTTGAAGATGATGCGCGATAGCTCTTGAAGTAGCGCAGATAGGAGTGGTTGGCGCGATAGCGCTTGGTTGAGGGCTGTTGGGGATTGTGGTAGCGCGATAGCGCTTCATGTAGCGCCTTTGAGCTGCGCGATAGCGCTAGGTAGTGCGCTGTTCTTGAATAAGTGTGGCGCAGAGGAAGCGCGGGCGCTCAGCAGGGGTGGCGCGGGCGCGCCTTTAAGTCGCAAAATAACTCCAATTTCGTCCAGGTAAGGTGCGGGCGCTCCGATAAATGGGGCGAGCGTGCCCCTTGCTCGAATTTGAGATTTTTGGAGCCTGCAAATTTTTGAAAATTAAGAAAAATTAGCTCAAAAATTTAAAATAAATAAAAATAACAAAAATTAAATAAACTAAAAATAAAAGCAAATAAAAGAAAATGCTTGGGTTGCCTCCCAAGTAGCGCTTGGTTTAAAGTCATCAGCCCGACTTTCACCGGTGTTAAGTCTTTCCTTTCTCTTTCACGTGCCAAATAAATTCTACGAACCGCCTTTTAAATTTTGCTCTCTTTTTCGTGGTCTTCTTTGTTGAACTTGGCGCTTTACTCTTTGCTGCAACCTCAATATCGGCTCTTTGACATCCCTCTAGTTTCATAATCGGCTCTATCAAGCACAATTTTCAATAGGGGTGTTAGATGACTTCATGAATATATTAAAAATTACACTCTCACCATCCACACCCATCGACAACGCACCCTTCTTCACCTCTATCTTGGCATCGGCAGTGGCCAAGAAAGGTCTTCCCAATATTAGGGGCATATTTGCATCCTCCTTCATATCTAACACAACAAAATCCGCAGGAAAAATAAATTTATCTACTTTTACCAGAACATCTTCAATGATTCCAAGCGGATATGTGATAGATCTATCAGCCAACTGCAACGCAATCATTGTGGGCTTCACCTCACCAAGTCCTAAGCTCCTGAAAATCGACAAAGGCATGAGATTAATGCTAGCTCCTAAATCGCAAAGTGCATTATTAAAATAAAAAGAACCAATTGTGAAAGGAATAGTAAAACTCCCTGGATCGTTCAACTTTTGTGCATCTTCTTTTGAAGCACGACACTGCACTCTTCAGTTAAGCTCACCACCTCGTTCTCTAGCAGCCTCCTCTTCTTGGACATCACCTCTTTGATGAACTTTGCATAGTTTGGCATTTGTTCCAACGCATCAGCAAATGAGATGTTGATGTGAATTTTTTTGAAAATCTCCAAGAACTTGGAGAACTGCTCATCCAACGCCTTCTTTTTAAACCTTTGCGGGTAGGGAAGTGGAGGCTTGTACATCGGTTTTGGCTCCAGTTCAGGCTCCTTCTTCTCGACTTCCTTCTCTTCAACTGCAGGTTCTTGGACTTCAACTTCTTTTCCACTCCGCAACTATATGGAATTGCACTGCTCTTTGGGATTTACCTCAGTGTTTCTCAGAAATTGGCCTCTGTTATTATCCTTCAGTGCATTCGCCAACTTCCCAATGCTAGTCTCCATGGATTGCAACACCGTGCCCATGTTGGCCATGTGCATCTCCAAACTGTCAAGGAGAGACTCAGTTCTCGTCATCCTCTTACCTGATTCCTGCACAAAAGTACTAACCACATCCTCCAAAGATGGCTTACCATCACCCTTATTAGTATTTTTAGCATATGAAATATTTTCATTATTCCGCAAATTAGGGTGAAAAGTATTAGGAATAGGATTACCTCTGTAAGCTCCATAACCTCGGTAGCCATTAGGATGGATATAATTAACTTCCTCTGGGTTATGTGATCCTTCAACTCCAATGGAATCTGCAACAGTGATCTTATTCAAAGAAGCTACCTGTGTAGTCAGTGCAGATAATTGGGCCGTGATAGATGTGAGAGGATCTACTGCATACACTCCAGCTGGCTTCTTGATTCCCACACGCTCAGATGGCCATTGAAAACTATTTATCGTCATCTGTTCCAGCATATCATAGGCTTGAGCGGGGTCCTTTGCAAAAATAGTTCCTCCAAAAGCAGAATCCACGTTCATCCTCGTAGGCGCATTCAGTCCGTTGTAAAACCACTCGATCTGTTCCCAATCTGCAAAATTGTGGTTAGGACAACGTCTAAGTAGTTCTTTGTACCTTTCCCACGCCTTGTAGAGCTGTTCAGAATCCATCTGCCTGAAAGTGCTGATCTCGATCTTCAACTGGGTGGACTTGGCAGGTGGAAAATATTTAGCAAGAAATTTTTCTGTCATCCCCTCCCAAGTAGTGATGCTTTCAAGAGGCAGTGATTGCAACCAACTTCTGGCTTGATCCCTGAGAGAAAACGGAAACAAGCGTAAACGAATAATATCCTCAGGAACACCGTTAAATTTTACTGTATCAGTAATTTCTAAAAAGGTCCTGAGATGCAAGTGAGGATCAGTTGTGGAACTCCCATTAAATTGGTTCGATTGAACCATGTTGATCAAGGACGGCTTTAGCTCAAAATTGTTTGCATTGATAGTTCCATGAGCGATTCCAGAATAGTGAGCCTGGATCGTCGGCCGAAAGTGATCTCTAATTAGCACCAAGGGAGCTTGATTCACATTCTCTTCAGTCATGTTATTAATTTCTTATCTTCTCTCTCTTCTCAAAGCACGTGCAGTGCGCTCGATCTCCGGATCAAAAATTAGAGAATTAGAACTGTGAGATCGTCGCCTAGACTGCAATTAAAAATAAGAAGAAATTAATTAGTAACTTAAAAAATAAAATAAAAAAAACTCTAAATTAAAATCTAGACTAATTGGTAACAAGACTAAAAAATAATCAAAATTTACTCCCTGGCAATGACGCCAAAAACTTGTTGTGAAAATTCCTCGCAAGCGTACGAGTGTCAAGTTTTAATATAGTGATTAAATCAGATATCGATCCCACAGGGAGTAAAATGAAAATATTTAGTGCTTGTAATTAAAATAGTCTAAACTTTATCTAGAAAATCAATAATCAAAAATTTTTCAATAAAAAATAAATAATCAGTAAAGTTTTGATAGCACGCACACAACTTTCAGGAAAAATCAATCAGAGAAAAATGTTCTAGAGGTATAGATTTCACCTGGTTTCAACAACAATCAATATTAAATGATTAATCTTCATGAATTCCAATTAATTAATAGCCAAGAACACTTACGTATATTATTTCCCTCTCCCGAGCAACAAATAATGTTTATCAACTACAATTAAATTCCAATATCCCTATTAAGAATTTATTTCAGTGATCTATCACAAAAAAATGTTCTTTTTAAAAGCTCTGTTAAAATCATACACTCTCCCGAGCTGTATAAATAATTAACAGTGTAGTTCTAATGTCCTATTCAAAATCCCCTCTCCCAAGCAATGATTTCAAATAAATATAATAAATCAATTATTGATCAAATAATTGAAAAGATAATCAATTCTAGAAAAAACAATTAATCTAGAAAAAACTCAATCTAATAAAATCAAGAATTCATGAAAGCGTCTACACCAGGTTCCATCTGACCTCTAGACTCTAAAAATTTAGTTAATAAAATTATGAATAAACCAAAACATGTTCAAAAATCCAAACATATTCAGAATTAAATAAATAAAAGATAAAAGAAACAAATCCGTCGTCGACGCCGTGTTCGGTCGATCAAACTCCGTCTTTGTTCTTCAGATAAGCTTCCAAAAATCCTCCAGAAATCTCACGATCAAATCCTTGTTCTCTGATATGCGTATGATTTGTTGTGGCGGCTCTCTCCTTTCTCCTCTGATAAGAATTCCTTTTTATATTGCGTACAAAAGCACACAAAACCAAGCCCATAATAATTGCCCGAAATAATAAAATCTTTCCAATTCAGCAACGGAGCGGGCGCTCAAGTGAAGGCGCGAGCGCGCCTTGATCTCGAAATCTCAATTCTCTCGCTTTTCCAAATCTTGCGCGATAGCTCTTCTTCCCTTCCTCATCAGCGCTTGTTTTAGCGCTAAAATTTTAAGGCCCAATAAGAAAGCACATTTTCTTCCTTCTCTTGATCTGATCGTTCCTTTCTTCTCTTCAATTTTCTCTTCTTTTCTTTTTCCTTTCTTTTATTCTTCTTTTCTCCTTTTTTCTCTCATTTCCACATAAATTCAATAAATCACTGAAACACAAAAACAACAAAATAAGCACATAAATCTGCTCGAAACAAATAATTAAAAATTAAAATCATATATAAATTAAGTGTATAAAATACACTTATCACTTGGCATAGAATCAATTCAATATATTATCATATCGACTCAAACTCAAAGATCCACTACCTGAGATGGATCGACAACATCAAACATAAATCACAACATAACAAGTATGTGGTTTTTTTGCGGGCCAACTCAAAAATAGTCGTTCTTGAGTTTCAAAGTCCCCAACTCGCGATGTCGTCATTATACCTTCGAATATCTCGGTTCTGAATTCTTCAATCTCAACTTCTTCTTATTCGATTCAACTCGGCGTCTTGTATCGTTAGCCTTCAAACTCAACTGAAACCGAAGAATAAAAATGCTATAACATTCATAACATCTAGATAAAGACTTCAGCTCAAACATAGGCTATCAAAACAGTCTAAAAACTCGCTTCAACGGCGTAGCGATTGAAAATCGGTAACCGACAAAATATCGAACTCATTTCTAATCATTCAAATCATTCGGTCATTATATATCAGCTTATTTCATCACCCCAAACATCATATCAGCTGCTATAATTCTCAATATACATGCTAGAAGTCATAACCAATATATTCAATTATCCAACTTCGATCCGATATAGCATAAACAATCGATAGAATGCTAAGAACATGACAAAAGCATTAAATCTGATCTCGGCTCAATAACTGATTTCAAAATCCAAATAAAACAACAAAAAACTTACACGAGATCGAAGCCCTCGTCGTAAGGATTCCAGAACAATTTACGGAATCGAAATCGGATATCCGGAGCAAAAGTTATAAAGATTCAAAGATCAATCAAATGAAAAAGATAGGCTCTCGGCTTTGCTCTGTTTCTGAATTCTGAATTGTCTATAAACAATACATGTTTCAAGCTGATAATATATATATTAAATCGGATAACTTCAAATAAAATTGCAGTTTAGTCCCTCAATTCTTCCATAATTGCAATTCAGTCCTCGGCCCTCTTTTTAATTCAATTTCAATCCTAAATAATTTAAGAATATTAGAATTTAAATCGAAACTTTAAATATTTCCAAATTAAATATACTCGGATTAAAATCAAATTAAGTTCGGATTAATTTAATTAATCCCAGGCCTTACAAAGACAGTGATTTCCAGAGTGATCGTAAAGGCGTGCGAGTTTAGAATTAGCGCGGATTCTAAACAAAGTAGAAGTTCTGATATGGTTCAGTGATTAAACAAATCCTACAGGTTGAGCGAAGTTTGGGGTTGTCGAAGGTTATTCGACCAGATGATTCAAACCGGAACTGGGCCGAATAGGTGGCAGTTTCTGTGGCTCCATAAACACGGCCTTGTATTCCTCGAGAAGCTGCTTACTCTGCTCATAATCATCCCCGATTGCGTTGTGTGGCTGGAACTCGAGGCACTCGGTACCCACGAACATTCTCGTAGGAGCTTTGGTGATCGCATAGCAAGCCTGAACAACACCCTTATGAACCATAGTGCACAGCCGGTGATAAGACAAGGACTCAGGAGTCGCAGGTTTATCACCTACTAGGAAAACTCGCTGCCCTTTCCAACTGAATTCCATGGTGAGAGTTTCATGGTTATGCAAGCATGGCCCCAATGTTCGTACCCAATGCATGCCCAATACCATATCTAACCCCCCAAATAGGCAAAACATACATATCAATGGCAAACTCATGACCCTGCAGAATCAGAGGTACCTGAGAACACATCCGATCACACCAGAGATACTGACCATTGCCCATGTAGACCCTGAAATGCCTGGATGCATTGTAAGGAATCCCTAGTGAAACATCTAGGACTCTTTAAACTTAAATGCGGAAAGTTTTTTTTTTTTTAAATAATACTACTATACATACATGCCCATACATATATGTATATAAAAATAACATACTTTTTCTTAAATAAACTGAAAAATATTAAATAAATAAATCCTTAAAAATGTTTCATGCATCAATTTAAAATAATAAACAATGCTGCTGAAAAATCTCATATGCGGAAACAATAATAAAATAAAACTTGTTTCAAAATTCAACATAATAAACTAAATAGCTGCGACGGTCACGGGGTCCACTGCTCCGTGAGCTCATAAGTTCTCACCACCGGTAGGAGCTATATAAACGTCATCATGCTCACCTGCACCATATAAGCGTAGTGAGCCTAGGGGCTCAACATGTCTAATCCTTTATAACAAGGTTAAAAATAATGCATCACATAATTACTAATACATATACATGTACATGAGCATGCATGGAAATATTTTCATCACATCATAAAACTGCTGAATCATAATCTGTACCATAACCATAATCATAACCATATTATTTCTTCATCATATATAACATAATTGAGCAATGCTTTTGAAACCTGCAGATGGTCCTATCCATAAGTGTGATGCTCATGTGTCGACTGATCAGTCTCATGAACCAACGTACGATGGCGGTGATAAATCACCTCCTATGGTAGTAACCTACCGAATCATATGGTGGATAACCACCCCTATGGTAGTAAAACTACCGAATCATATGGTGGAAAACCACTCATATGTCACACATACTTCAATTTCCACCAAAATATTTTATTACTCATCATTTACATAATTATATACATAAGAAATTTCATGAATGCATGCACTGAAAATATGTCCGTAATATATATTTAATTTATTTTCATAATAAATATACTTATACTTAAAATATAAACTTTATGCATAAAATAATTAAATATATATTCCGTACTTATTTATTTTTCATGGGTTGGTCCAGACTGCTGGTCTCTCTAATAAGCCCCTTAACTGACTTAAAGCCCATTAACTAACTTAAAGCCCATAATTAAATAAATAATTTTAAAAATTATAATTTTTACAAAAATAAAATACTTGAATATTTTTGGGCTTAAATAAAAATATTTAGGCCCATTAACTAATTAATTCATAAAAATTCATTGACTGGCCCATAAAAGCACTGACTGGCCCAAAAATTCCTATGGGCCCACGAGCCCATAAAAATCATTGGGCTAACTTAAAAATAATTTTGAAAGCCCAAATAAAATTATTTGGAGGCCCAAATAATTTTATTTCAATTTAATTGGCCCAAAAACCAATTAAAACATTAAACACTTTAAAATTAAAAATACTCGAGCCCGACCCACCTAACCCGGACCCAGACTCACTTGACCCGAACCACAACACCCCAGACCCGACCCATACCCCCAGACCCGACCCAGCAACCCCCAAACCCCAAACCCGATCCAAGCCCCCCTCCCCTCCTTCAGGTGCGCGAGCAGCAGCCCTTCATGGCCTGCTGTCGCCTGGCTCCGGCCGCCCCTGGCCGGAGCACCACTGCCCAGACGTAGCCCACATCTGGGCGGTCCTAACCTGACCACCGCCCGGTCCTGGCCCAGCCCTGCATGGCCGGGCGATCACCTCTTCCCCAAAACCCTAAACTGCACACCAGCTGCCTATCCATGGTGTTTCTGATCGGCCAGCCCCTAACCAACCTATAACCTGGCCATGATTCAATCCTTAGGACCCTAACTCACCTTTGACCCGAGCCCTAAGCCCCTGGACCAAGCCATGCTGAAGAAAACGTGAGTCATGGCAAGAAAACACCCAAACATGCATCAAACATAAATAAACTAGCATAAATTCGAAATATTCATATGAAATCTGAAAAAAAAAAACATCATGTCTGATTAATAGCTTATATGGTGGCCAAAAGAAAGATTTAAACATGCCTTGATAATTAAATCGACGAAGATAGATGCGTTTACGGACTCCGGGACGACGAACGGACCAAAATCTTCAAAGATGGAGCTTGGTTGGATCGGCTATGGGTGTTTTCTGCTGAAGAAAGAGTGAACAAGGTTGAAGAAAGGGGTTGGAGGCAGCTGATGGTTTTTTAATCGGTCATAGGGATTTAGTTTAGGTTTAAATTTGAGTAGATAATAGGGTTAAAATCCCATTAAATCAATATATAGATATTATATCTTAAAGATAAAAATTTTAAGCTCCTAAAATATTAACAATCTGATAACAAATCAAAAATCCCGAAATAATAATATAGATGTTGGAACGCGGTGTTCTTCGGATCGAAAAAGAAAGTGATACCCGACGCGGTGGAAGTTTTAAAATTTTTTATATGGAACGATTCCATATGGGTATCAAATTCCTACGATTAAAATTGATAACATAAAATTTAAACAATATAAATTTTACTATAAATCTTGAAGCGAGATTATGGACACCAACAGATTAATATGCTCTTGTTGTATATCCCAGGAACTGATGAATGAACGTTTTTTCAATCAGGTCTACGAACAGAAATTTAATCCCTCTCATAGACTGCACTAGAAAATCTATCAGAAGTTTCTACGAAGAGAAAATTAACAGATTTGATCCGTTAAACCACACTGCAAATTTGAAATTCACAGGCTGGATTTTTCGAACAGAGAGAGGAGAGAGGGCGGCCACACCTAGAGAGAAAAACTAGGGTTTTCGAAAATTTTGTGACCAGTTGTGTGTAATTTCTGTACTGCAATAACTTATTTATAATGTGGGCTGCTAACAGCTTAGGGCCCATTAGTCATAAGTTCAAGCCTGAAAAGCAAAGCCCGTATGTTCAGAAATTAATATAAAATTCATCGTGACTCAGATTGATAAACCAATTTCACCAATGTACACAAAAACCATTTCTGCATCTTTTAAAGTCAAGATATATTTTCTGAATCCGAATTCAGTGGTTTTCAAAAATGTCCATCACTATGTCATTTTAGGAAATCTTACTCCCTCTACTTTTAAATAAGAAGTCCCACTTCTTTATTCACTAAATTTAACTCTTTAAATTTAATTATCTCAACGGGGATTAAAAATCCATTACTTGTGTGACCCTCAATGGTTCAGTGATATAGCTAGCTGTGGGCTCACAACTCCTTGTGACTCGGAACAACAATTTCCGACTTGCCCATCGAATCATGGTAAGAGCGCCTAGCAACATCGCCCCATGATTCCCTAGGTATCACTGATAGTGCCTGCAAGAACCAATAGATTTTGGTTAGCGTACAGTACGGTCCCTTCATCCATATATCCCGATCGAATCAACAACCATTGGTAAATCGAGAGTCATTCGAGATTTGATAACTATGCATTACATCTTGGAGATCAAATAGTGACATCGCATGTGTTATTAGGAACACCAAGTAACCTAAAACACATCATGTACTCTGGCCAGAGATTCGTCACACTAATATATCCTCATATCGCATAGGATATCCACACTTGCAAGTATATGGTGAATCCTTGACAACAAAGCATCGACTCCTATATGTGTCGTAACTGCACCCAATCCCGACACCTGATGACCCCAACAGAGTCGGTAAACGAGTCAAAGTACAATACTAGCATATAGAGTCTCAATGATGTTTCAAGTAGTAAGGACTAATGGTGTACAACCAAAACCGCGGACTTTATCCACTCGATAAGTGATAACCACTTGGAAAGTCCGGATAGGGTAGTTCGATCATTCATCATATGAATATCCATTTGCATGCTTTGAACATCTATATGTTCCATACCATTGAAACATGGTACTCGGCATCGCAAATGCTAGTCTCAATCTCGAGCGTGTTGGAAAACTGTGTTCAGATCAATTAGAATTGATACCCGGTGCAGCGGAAGTTTAAAAATTTATTTTATTAATATGGAACGATTCCATATCTGGGTATCAAAACTTTACGATTAAATTTGTGTAAGTAAAACAAATAATCACTATTAAATATTTTACCTTGAAATCTCGAAGCGAGATTATGGACACTAACAGAATTTAATCTGCTCTTGTTGTATATCCCAGGAACTGATGAATGAACGTTTCTTCAATCAGGTCCACGAATAGAAAACAAAACCATCTGATTGACTGCACTAGAAATCAATCAGAAGTTTGCGTAGAGAATAAACAGATATGATCTGTTAATTCAGATTGTAATTTTTCACAAAAATCACAACCCGAATTTTCTCCAAAAGGGACATAGGATTTCGAAAATCCCCTTGAATAATATAGGCTGAAATTCGAAAATTGCAAGACTGAAAATCTTATGGAATTTTTGAACACTGCAGTATAATTATAGATAATTTCTAGTTATAATTGTATCAGGACTCTAACTCCTTAAAACCCACAATCCATAACTTAAGCCCAACAAGCCAAGTCTGTTGTTATAGAAATTAATATAAAATTCATCGTGACTCCGATTGATAAACTGATTTCACCAATGTGCACAAAAACCATTTCTGCATCTTTTAGAGCCAAGATAATTTTAATGAATCCGAATTCAGTGATTTCCAAAAATGCCCATCCCTATGTCATTTTAGGAAATCTCACTCCCTTTAGTTAAGAAGTCCAACTTCTCTTTCATTAAATTTAACTCTTTAAATTTAACTATCTCTACGGGTTTTAGTAATCCATTACTTGTGTAACCCTCAATGGTTCAGGAATACAGCTAGCCGTGGGCTCACAACTCCTTGTGACTCGGAACAACAATTTCCGACTACCCATCGAATCATGGTAAGAGCGCCTAGCAACATCGCCCCATGATTCCCTAGGTATTACTGATAGTGCTTGCAAGAACCAGTAGATTTTGGTTAGCATACAGTACAGTCCCTTCATCCATATATCCCGATCAAATCAACCACCATTGGTATATCGAGAGTTGTTCGAGATTCGATAACTATGCATAACATCTTGGAGATCTATTAGTGACATCGCATGTGTTACTAGGAAAACCCATTAACCAAAAACACATCATGTACTCTGGCCAGAGATTCGTCTCACTAATATCTCCTTAGATTGCATAGGATATCCACACTCGCAAGTATGTGGTGAATCCTTGACAACAAAGCATCAAATCCTATATGTGTCGTAACTGTACCCAATCCCGACACCTGATGACCCCAATAGAGTCGGTAAACGAGTCAAAGTACAGTACTAGCATATAGAGTCTCAATGATGTTTCAAGTAAAAGGACTAATGGTGTACAACCAAAACCGCGGACTTTATCCACTCGATAAGTGATAACCACTTGGAAAGTCCGAATAGGGTAGTTCGATCATTCATCATATGAATATCCATTTGCATTCTTTGAACATCTCTATGTTCCATACCAATGAAACGTGGTACTCGGCATCACAAATTCTAGTCTCAATCTCGAGTGATCCTTATCCTTATTTGCGGAAGGCTCAATTGACTAGGAACAGTTTAGAATATACAGTGACTATAAGATGTGTTTCATGATAGCCATCCCCATGTGCTACCACATCTTACATACACTATAGTATATTCAAGGTCTTTATCAAAATAACAATAGTATATCATAATATAACAATATGAAAAAGATAAAGTCAATGCCATTATAAAAGTGTAAATTATATTAAACAAAGATTGTTTTACATAGAGTCATAAAAGCCCTTAGCCACAAGTTGGCTAACCGAGCACCCACTCTTTCAATCTCCCACTTGCTCTAAAGCCAACTAGTCATACTACATAATCCCATTGCTTCGCGATGTTTGTCAAACAATGGTCCTGGCAAGGGCTTAGTAAGCGGATCAGCGATATTGTCTGTAGAGGCCACTCTCTCGACACTGATGTCTCCTCTTTCCACGATCTCCCGGATGATGTGGTATTTCCTCAGTACGTGTTTGGACTTCTGATGAGACCTTGGTTCCTTTGCCTGAGCAACGGCACCCATGTTGTCACAGTACACCGGGACTAGACCAACAGCTTCAGGAATTACACCCAACTCTTGGATGAATTTCCTTATCCAAACCGCCTCTTTTGCAGCAGCTGATGCTGCAATGTATTCTGCCTCAGTGGTGGAATCCGCTGTGGTGTCCTTCTTGGAACTCTTCCAAGAGACAGCACCGCCATTGAGCAAGAATACAAATCCAGAGGTTGATTTCGAGTCATCCACGTCACATTGGAAGCTAGAGTCGGTATAGCCTTCCAACTTCAATTCTCTCCCTCCATAAATCATGAACAAATTCTTAGTCCTTCGCAAGTACTTAAGAATATCCTTCACGGCTTTCCAATGCATTTGACCGGGATTGGCTTGGTATCTGCTCGTGACGCTCAGAGCATAGGCCACATCCGGTCTGGTAGATATCATCCCATACATGATACTACCTATGGCTGACGCATATGGCACGTGCGTCATCTTCTCTATCTCTTCGTTAGTCTTGGGACACATAGACTTGGATAGAGAAACTCCATGACACATAGGTAGATGTCCTCTCTTGGACTCATCCATAGAAAACCTTTTCAATATGGTGTCGATGTAGGTTGATTGAGTGAGTCCTATCATTCTTTTAGATCTATCTCTATAGATCTGAATTCCTAGAATATAGGATGCCTCACCTAAATCCTTCATCGAAAATCTCCTTGATAACCATATCTTTGTTGACTGCAACATCCCTACATCATTCCCCATGAGTAGGATGTCATCAACATAAAGTACTAAGAATGTTACCGCATTCTTAACTACTTTCTTGTACACACATGGTTCCTTCGGGTTCTTGATAAAACCAAAATCCTTTATCATTTCATCAAATTTCTGGTTCCAACTTCTTGATGCTTGTTTGAGACCATAGATTGATCTCTGAAGCTTGCATACCTTATGCTCGCTTCCCATGGATGTGTATCCCTCAGGCTGCATCATATAGATCTCTTCCTTAATGTTTCCATTAAGAAATGCAGTCTTTACATCCATTTGTCATATCTCATAGTCATACCATGCTGCTATGGCAATAAGGATTCTTATGGACTTGAACATTGCGACTGGTGAAAAAGTTTCATCATAGTCAACTCCTTGTCTTTGAGTATAACCTTTTGCCATCAATCGTGCCTTGTAGGTCAATGCCTTTCCATCAGGCCCAAGCTTTCTCTTGTAGATCCATTTGCACCCATTTGGAACAATTCCATCGGGAGGATCTACTAAAGACCAAACTTGGTTAGAATGCATCGAGTCTATTTCCGATTGCATAGCTTCAAGCCATAAATTCGAATCCGCATCAGAAATTGCTTCCTTGAAGTTTCTTGGATCACATCCAATGTCGGGTTCACTTTGATCCCCTTCAAGAAGAAGATCATATCTAATAGGAGGCCTAGAAGTCCTCTCGGATCTCCTAGTAATAGGCGTGTCTTGTGATGATTCTTTAGGTGTAGGATCACTATTTTGTATCTCGGGTTCTTCTCGAATTTCTTCGAGTTCCATCATCTTGCCTTTCTTATCCAATAAGAACTCCTTCTCCAAGAAGGTGGCATTCCTTGAAACAAACACTTTTGTTTCAGCAGGATGATAGAAATAATATCCGATTGAATTCTTCGGATACCCTACAAAATAACATAAAGTGGATCGACTATCCAACTTATCTCCCACTGTCTGCTTCACGTAAGCAGGACATCCCCAAATCCTCAAGTACGAATACTTAGGAGCTTTGCCATTCCATAACTCGTATGGTGTTTTATTTACTGCTTTAGTGTGGACATTGTTTAACAACAATACCGCCGTTTCCAGCGCGTAGCCCCAAAACGAAGGTGGGAGCTCAGTGAAGCTCATCATGGATCGAACCATGTCCAACAAAGTTCGATTGCGACGCTCCAAAACACCATTAAGCTGAGGTGTCATAGGAGGAGTCCACTGAGAGAGAATCCCATTCTCTTTTAGATAGTCCAAAAACTCGGTACTTAAGTATTCTCCACCTCGATCCGATCGAAGTGCCTTAATACTTTTACCTAGTTTGTTTTCTACTTCAGCCTTGAATTCTTTGAACTTTTCAAATGCTTCAGACTTATATTTTATTAAATATAAATACTCATACCTAGAATGATCATCAGTAAAGGTAATGAAGTAGGTGTTGCCACATTTAGTACCAATCCTAAATGGACCGCAAACATCTGTATGGATCAAATCCAACAGATTTTGACTACGCTCAGGTTTCCCTTTGAAAAGAGATTTAGTCATTTTTCCCTTTAGGCAGGACTCACAAGTAGGTAGAGAGTTAATATCAGACATATCAAACATGCCCTCTCCCATTAGCTTGTTCATCCTCCTTGAGAAAATATGACCTAGCCTAGCACGCCAAAGGTTTGCCGGGTTTTGACTATCGTCCTTCCTTTTAATTGTTGTTACCGGTTTATCAACATAATTAATTGGAACGTCTTTTAATTTTAAGTTATATAGATCGTTTTCAAGTTGTCCATTTCCAATCAAACATTCATTCTTGTAAATATTGCAAATCTCATTCACAAAATTGCAAGAAAAACCATATCTATCAAGCATAGAAATAGATATAATATTTTTGACCAAATCCGGAACATATAAAACATCTCTTAAAAATAACTTAAAATTGTTCTGCAAAACTAAATAAATGTCTACTATAGCTTTGTCTTCGACTCTAGAACCATTCCCGAGCCTTAGCTGGGTGTCACCCATCCTTAGCTTATGACTTCTTGTCATCACCTGCAAATCATTACAAATGTGAGATCCACATCCGGTATCCAATACCCAAGAAGAAATATTAAGAGAAACATTTATTTCAATATAAAACATACCCTTTGCAGTTCGCAACTGTTCGAGGTATTCCTTGCAGTTACGTTTCTAATGACCGGGTTTCTTGCAGTAATGGAAAATGTTTTCATCTTTTATCCCAATTGAAGTCTTGGCCTTTCTCTTCTTATTTGGTACAATCTTCTTGGGCGGGGCAGAACGTTTCTTACCCTTTCCACTTGGTCCTTTCTTAGAGTTAGAAGAGGAGCCAACCAAGAGTACCGGTTTATCCTTCTTTAGTGTGGCTTCATATGTGACAAGCATATTGACCATCTCTTCAAGGGTGGCCTCTATCTTGTTCATATTGAAGTTCATCACAAAACCGTCAAACGATGAAGGAAGTGATAGAAGCAACAAGTCCGCGCTAAGTTCATGCTCCAAAGTCAAGTCGAGTGTTACCAACTTTTCAATGAGCCCAATCATACGCACCCCATGCTCACGGACCGAAGACCCATCTCGCATGCGGCTCGTCATGAGCTCTCTGACGGTGGCATACCTCTCCGATCTTGACTGAGCTCCAAAGAGTTCCTTGAGGTTCTTGTGAATGTCAGCAGCATTCACGGTATCCTCGAATCTCCTTTGAAGCTCATCAGACATCGAAGCCTGCATGTAGCATTTGGCCTTGATATCATGGTCCCACCATAAATCAAGTTTGGCCAACTCTTCCGGACTTGTATTAGTCGGGGCCTTGATATCACGGGAAACTGTTTTTCTCAGTGAGAACATGGAGTCCAATTGACAAATCATGATCCCGAATAATATCAGCCGACCATAATTTTCAAAAGGTAGAGCCCAATTACTTCCAAAGTAACCCCCATGTTTTTACCTCATGTCCAATAAGGGCCCAATAATATGATGTCGTTTATTATGACATATCAAGATAACCCATCAATATTAAGTTGTGATGGACGGTCGCCATGTGGATCCCCAATAATATGAGCCAATCCCATGGGAGTTCCACCCAACTTACAACATATGTCGATCCAATGTACAGCTTTCCGACGAACGGGCCCCCCCAATATTATAAGCCGGACCGTATCCGCGAGTAGCATCTCATACATTGATCGTTGATGGAAGGTAGAAATATTTAAACAATATTTAAATTCCCTTTTTATTAATCTTGATATCAATTTTAAATCATATTTAAAATGAGGGATTTTTAATTTTTGAAAATTCGTCTCATCATGCAATTTATGTATGCTTGCGGGATTCATAAAATTTTGTCTAAAAATGCATACATCAATAATATCATATATTATTTAAGGATGATCGATCCCATTAACTAATCGACCCGTGGTTGCCAATCACGAGTCTAAGTCCAATCCTAGGTGATATGCAAGTATGCAATGCAATCCTATTATATTGTGCTTCCAATTTACATTTCTTCGGTCTTCATTGTCTGCTGGGCCCACCATTTCTTCAAATCTTTGTCTCCCACTAAGTCTAATAAATTTACAATAAATTTCAATGACAAATATGGGATACATTTTTAGGGGTGGGAACGGGCCATAAACCAGGCCCACTTTTATTACATGTGACAATCATATTGGGCTATAAACCAAGCTCATTAATAAACACCAACAAAAATAAGACAAATATAAATCACCTAACATACACCTAAAACATTGGTCATGGCAATCGATCATCCTTTATCCATTAATTAATTCAATAATTAAATAATTGGATAAACATGCAAAGACATCATAATTTAAAAGATAAAATCATATTTTATCTTATCCATCCATAAGATCATATCTTATCATCAATTGTATCAAAATAATTAATTTTATAAAATTTAATTTAACGGATAAAATTTATAAATTTTCCAAAAATTCAAATTTATCCAAAAATCAATTTTAAAATTTTCGGACTCGAACAATTCGATCCAATGCCTCGTGAACCAATCAAAAACAATTTTTGATCGAATCAAAAACTAGAATTTTAAAAATTAAAATTTTAATTAAAAATTAAAAAATAATTTTTCCGGGCTGCCCGGGCCCAAAAAGGGGCCCGGGCTGGGCAACCCGTCGCTGCCCATGGGCAATGCCGTGCGCTGCCCAGGGCAGCGATTGGATCGCTGCCCTTGGGCAGCGCCCACGTTCGCTGCCCGATTTGCCCATTAAAATTTCAATTTTAAATTTTCGTTTTGTTTCAAAAACCGAGGCTTAAAAATTTTGTACAATCGATTAATTTAATCGTTTGATCTGAGCAACCTGGCTCTGATACTACTGTTGGAAAACTGTGTTCAGATCAATTAGAATTGATACCCGGTGCAGCGGAAGTTTAAAAATTTATTTTATTAATATGGAACGATTCCATATCTGGGTATCAAAATTTTATGATTAAATTTGTGTAAGTAAAACAAATAATCACTATTAAATATTTTACCTTAAAATCTCGAAGCGAGATTATGGACACCAACAGAATTTAATCTGCTCTTGTTGTATATCCCAGTAACTGATGAATGAACGTTTCTTCAATCAGGTCCACGAATAGAAAACAAAACCTTCTGATTGACTGCACTAGAAATCAAGCAAAAGTTTGCGTAGAGAATAAACAGATATGATCTGTTAATTCAGATTGTAATTTTTCACAAAAATCACAACCCGAATTTTCTCCAAAAGGGACAGAGGATTTCGAAAATCCCCTTGAATAATATAGGCTGAAATTCGAAAATTGCAAGACTGAAAATCTTATGGAATTTTCGAACACTGCAGTATATTTATAGATAATTTCTAGTTATAATTGTATTAGGACTCTAACTCCTTAAAGCCCACAATCCATAACTTAAGCCCAACAAGCCAAGCCTGTTGTTATAGAAATTAATATAAAATTCATCGTGACTCCGATTGATAAACTGATTTCACCAATGTGCACAGAAACCATTTCTGCATCTTTTAGAGTCAAGATAATTTTTCTGAATCCGAATTCAGTGATTTCCAAAAATGCCCATCCCTATATCATTTTAGGAAATCTCACTCCCTTTAGTTAAGAAGTCCAACTTCTCTTTCATTAAATTTAACTCTTTAAATTTAACTATCTCTACGGGGTTTTAGTAATACATTACTTGTGTAACCATCAATGGTTCAGGAATACAGCTAGCCATGGGCTCACAACTCCTTGTGACTCGGAACAACAATTTCCGACTTACCCATCGAATCATGGTAAGAGCGCCTAGCAACATCGCCCCATGATTCCCTAGGTAATACTGATAGTGCCAGCAAGAATCAGTAGATTTTGGTTAGCATACACTACGGTCCCTTCATCCATATATCCCGATCGAATCAACAACCATTGGTATATCGAGAATTGTTCGAGATTCGATAACTATACATAACATCTTGGAGATCTATTAGTGACATCGCATGTGTTACTAGGAAAACCCATTAACCTAAAACACATCATGTACTCTGGCCAGAGATTCGTCACACTAATATCTCCTTAGATTGCATAGGATATCCACACTCGCAAGTATGTGGTGAATCCTTGACAACAAAGCATCGACTCCTATATGTGTCATAACTGTACCCAATCCCGACACCTGATGACCCCAATAGAGTCGGTAAATGAGTCAAAGTACAGTACTAGCATATAGAGTCTCAATGATGTTTCAAGTAATAAGGACTAATGGTGTACAACCAAAACCGCGGACTTTATCCACTCGATAAGTGATAACCACTTGGAATGTCCGAATAGGGTAGTTCGATCATTCATCATATGAATATCCATTTGCATGCTTTGAACATCTCTATGTTCCATACCAATGAAACGTGGTACTCGGCATCACAAATGCTAGTCTCAATCTCGAGCGATCCTTATCCTTATTTGCGGACGGCTCAATTGACTAGGAACAGTTTAGAATATACAGTGACTATAAGATGTGTTTCATGATAGCCATCCCCATGTGCTACCACATCTTACATACACTATAGTATATTCAAGGTCTTTATCAAAACAACAATATTATATCATAATATAACAATATGAAGAAAGATAAAGTCAATGCCATTATAAAAGTGTAAATTATATTAAACAAAAGATTGTTTTACATAGAGTCATAAAAGCCCTTAGCCACAAGTTGGCTAACCGGGAACCCACTCTTTCAGAGCGATCCTTATCCTTATTAACGAACGGCTCAATCGACTAGGAACTGTTTAGAATATGCAGTGACTATAAGATGTGTTTCATGATAGCCATCCCCATGTGCTACCACATCTTACATACACTATAGTATATTCAAGGTCTTCATCTAAACATCTTATAGTATGTCACAACATAACAATATGATAAAAGATAAAGTAAATGTCATTTTAAAAGTGTAAATTATATTAAACAAAAGATTGTTTATACATAGAGTCATAAAAGCCCTTAGCCACAAGTTGGATCACTGGGCACCCACTCTTTCAATCTTCCACTTGCCCTAAAGCCAACTAGTCATACTACGTAATCCCATTGCTTCGCGATGTTTGTCAAATAATGGTCCTGGCAAGGGCTTAGTAAGTGGATCAGCGATATTGTCTGCAGAGGCCACTCTCTCGACAGTGATGTCTCCTCTTTCCACGATCTCCCGGATGATGTGATATTTCCTCAGTACGTGTTTGGATCTTTGATGAGACCTTGGTTCCTTTGCCTGAGCAATGGCACCCGTGTTGTCACAGTACACCGGGACTGGACCAACAGCTTCAGGAATAACGCCCAACTCTTGGACGAAATCCTCATCCAAACGGCCTCTTTAGCAGCAGCTGATGCCGCAATGTATTCTGACTCAGTGGTGGAATCCGTTGTGGTGTCCTGCTTAGAACTCTTCCAAGAGACAGCACCGCCATTGAGCATGAACACAAATCCAGAGGTTGACTTCGAGTCATCCACGTCACTTTGGAAGCTAGAGACGGTATAGCCTTCCAATTTCAGATCTCTTCCTCCATAAACCATGAATACATTCTTAGTTCTTCTCAAGTTCCCATGGATGTGAATCCCTCGGGCTGCATCATATAGATTTCTTCCTTAATGTTTCCATTAAGAAATGCAGTCTTCACATCCATTTGTCATATCTCATAGTCATACCATGCTGCTATGGCAATAAGGATTCTTATGGACTTGAACATTGCGACTGGTGAAAAAGTTTCATCATAGTCAACACCTTGTCTTTGAGTGTAACCTTTTGCAACCAATCGTACCTTGTAGGTCAGTACCTTACCATCAGGCCCAAGCTTTCTCTTGTAGATCCATTTACACCCTATTGGAACTATTCCATCGGGAGGATCTACTAAAGACCAAACTTGGTTTGCATGCATCGAGTCTATTTCCGACTGCATAGCTTCAAGCCATAAGTTCGAATCCGCATCAAAAATTGCTTCCTTGAAGTTTCTTGGATCACATCCAATGTCGGGTTCACTTTGATCCCCTTCAAGAAGAAGACCATATCTAATAGGAGGCCTAGAAGTCCTCTCGGATCTTCTAATAATAGGCGTGTCAATCAATGGTTTCTGAGGTGTAGGATCATTATTTTGTATCTCAGGTTCTTCTCGAATTTCTTCGAGTTCCATCATTTTGCCTTTCTTATCCAATAAGAACTCCTTCTTCAAGAAGGTTGCATTCCTTGAAACAAACACTTTTGTTTCAGTAGGATGATTGAAATAATATCCGATTGAATTCTTCGGATACCGTACAAAATAACATAAGGTGGATCGACTATCCAACTTATCTCCCACTGTCTGCTTCACGTAAGCAGGACATCCCCAAATCCTCAAGTACGAATACTTAGGAGCTTTGCCATTCCATAACTCATATGGTGTTTTGTCCACTGCTTTAGTGTGGATGTTGTTCAATAACAATACTGTCGTTTCAAGAGCATAGTCCCAAAACGAAGGTGGGAGCTCAGTGAAGCTCATCATAGATCGAACCATGTCCAACAAGGTTTGATTGCGACGCTCCGATACACCATTCAGCTGAGGTGTCATAGGAAGAGTCCACTGAGAGAGAATCCCATTCTCTTTTAGATAGCTCAAAAACTCAGTACTTAAGTATTCTCCACCTCGATCTGATCGAAGTGCTTTAATACTTTTACCTAGTTTGTTTTCTACTTCAGCCTTGAATTCTTTGAACTTTTCAAATGATTCAGACTTATATTTCATCAAATATAAGTACCCATACCTAGAATAATCATCAGTAAAGGTAATGAAGTAGGTGTGACCAAATTTTGTACCAATACTAAATGGTCCGCAAACATCTGTGTGGATCAAATCCAATAGATTTTGACTATGCTCTGGCTTTCCTTTGAAATCCTTTGAAAGGAGATTTAGTCATTTTTCCTTTAAGGCAGGACTCACAAGTAGGTAGAGAGTTAATATCAGACATATCAAACATGCCCTCTCCCACTAGCTTGTTCATCCTCCTTGAAGAAATATGACCTAGCCTAGCATGTCAAAGGTTTGCTGGGTTTTGACTATCGATTTTCCTTTTGTTCGTTGTTACCGGTTTATCAACATAATTAATTGAAACGTCTTTTAATTTTAAGTTATATAGATCGTTTTCAAGTTGTCCACATCCAATTAAACATTCATTCTTGTAAATATTGCAAATCCCATTCACAAAATTGCAAGAAAAACCATCTCTATCAAGCATAGAAATAGAAATAATGTTTTTAACCAAATCTGGCACATATAAAACATCTCTCAAAAATAACTTAAAATCATTCTGCAAAATTAAACAAATGTCTCCCACAGCTTTGGCTTCAACTCGAGAACCATTTCTGAGCCTCAGCTGGGTCTCACCTATCCTAAGCTTGCGACTTCTTGTCATTACCTGCAAATCATTGCAAATGTGAGATCCACATCCGGTATCCAATACCCAAGAAGTAGTATTAAGTGAAACATTTATTTCAATATAAAACATACCCTTCGCAGTTCGCAACTGCTCGAGATATTCCTTGCAGTTACGTTTCCAATGACCGGGTTTCTTGCAGTAATGGCAAATATCCTTGAATTTTTCCATGTTTGAAGCCTTTTGTTTTGTTCTTCTTCTCAGGTCCGGTTTTCTTGGATGGGGCAGAACATTTCTTACCCTTTGTACTTGGCCCCTTCTTAGCAGAAGAAGAGGAGCCCACCAAGAGAACCGGTTTATCCTTCTTTAAAGTGGCTTCATAAGTTACAAGCATATTGACCATCTCTTCAAGGGAGGCCTCTATCTTGTTCATATTGAAATTCACTACAAAACCGTCAAACGATGAAGGAAGAGAGAGAAGTAATAAGTCCACATTGAGTTCATGCTCCAATACCAATTCAAGCGTTACCAACTTCTGAATGAGCCAAATCACGTGTACCCCATGATCACGTACCGAAGTCCCTTCACGCATGCGACACGTTATTAACTCTTTTACAGTAGCGAACCTTTCAGCTCTCGATTGAGCCCCAAAAAGTTCCTTGAGTTGTGCGTGAATGTCAGCAGCATTCACGGTATCCTCAAATCGCCTCTGGAGTTCATCAGACATCTAAGCTTGTATATAGCATTTGGCCTTGATATCATGGTCCCACCATTTATCAAGTTTGGCCAACTCTTCCGGACTTATATCAGCTGGTGCTTCCTTCGGAGGAGATTTTTCTAACACGTAGAACATCTTCTCCGAGGTCAAGACAATCTTCAAGTTACGGAACCATTCCGTATATTTTGCGCCAGTCATTTTGTTTTGCTCGAGAATAGAGAATAGTGGATTGCGCGAATTCATCTTAATGAAATAATGAAAAGAAACAGACAATAATCAGTGATTGTTTAATTAATTTACTAAGACATAAAATAAGGCGAAATTTATTTTATGAATCTCACTCCCACTATTTTAACGATTTCACTACCCTCTAGTGAAAACGAGAAACATTTTCTTTAGTGGGAACATGGAGACCAATTGACAAACTATAGTCCCGAATAATATCAGCCAACCATAATTTTCAAATGGTAGAGCTCAATTGCTTCCAAAGAAACCTCCATTTTTTTACCTTATGTCCAATAAGGGCCCAATAATATGATGTCGTTTATTGTGACACGTTAAGATAACCCATCAATATTAAATTATGATGGACGGTCGCCATGTGGATCCCCAATAATATGAGCCAATCCCATGGGAGTTCCACCCAACTTACAACATGTGTCGATCCAATGTACAGCTTTCCGACGGACGAGCCCCTCCAATAATATGAGCCGGACCGTATCCGCGGGTAGCATCTCATACATTGATCATTGATGGAAGGTAGAAATATTTAAACAATATTTAAATTCCCTTTTAATCTTGATATCAATTTTGAATCTTATTTAAATTGAGGGATTTTTAATTTTGAAAATTTTTGTCTCATCATGCAAATTTTGTATGCTTGCGGGATTCATACAATTTAGTCTAAACATGCATACAACAATAATATCATATATTATTTTAGGATGATCGATTCCATTACTAATCGACCCGTGGTTGCCAATCACGAGTCTAAGTCCAATCCTAGGTAATATGCAAGTATGCAATGCAATCCTATTACATTGAGCTTCCAATTTACATTTCTTCGGTCTTTATTGTCTGCTGGGCCCACCTTTTGTCTTCAAATCTTCATCTCCCACTAAGTCTAAAATTTACTATAAATTTCGATGACAAGCAGGGGATACATATTTAAGGGGTGGGAACGGGCCATAAACCAGGCCCACTTTTAGTACATATGACAATTCATATTGGACCATAAACCAGGCCCATTAATAAATCCAACAATCGATCAAAACCAAATGTAAACAACCTAACATACACCTATAATATTAATCATGGCAATCGATCATCCTTATCCAATAATATTTAATTCAAAATTTAATTTATTGGATATCATGCAATGGCAATAAATATAAATAGATAAAATCATATGTCATACATAAAATCTTATTTTATATATAAAATCATATTTTATCTAGTTTATCCATAAAATCATATTTTACATATAAAATCCAATTTTATACATAAAATCATATTTTATTATCAATTGTACCAAAATTAATAATTAAAGATTTAATTTATTGGATTAAATTTATAAATTTCCAAAATTCAAAATTTATCCAAAAATTAATTTTCTTAAAAATTTTGGGCTCAAACAATTTTGATTCATTGCCTCGTGGACCAACTGAAACAATTTTCAATCGGGCCAAAAACTGGGCCCAAAACCATTTTGGGCTAGAATTCATAATTCAAGGAAAAATTTATTTTAATAAAAAAAATTTCTGGGTAGCCCGGGACTATCCCGGGCTGCCCGCCCGTCGCTGGGCTGGACAACCGCTGGGCCGCTCCATGCGGCCCAGCTGCGCGGGCTAGGGCAACGCTTGCCCTAGCTCGCGCAGGTCCGCTGCGTGCAGCCCATCTGCGCGCAGCCAAGCTGTGCGCAGGGCTGCGCGCGGCGCTGCTCGCTGCCTTCGGGCAGCGGGCAGCCCCGAAAATAATTTTTTTTTCTTTTCCGTTATATTTTTCTGAAAAATCGAGGCTTTGTACAATCGATAAAATTTTAATCGTAAAATCCGAGAACAACCTGGCTCTGATACCACTGTTGGAACGCGGTGTTCTCCGGATCGAAAAAGAAAGTGATACCCGGCGCGGCAAAAGTTTTAAAATTTTTTATATGGAACGATTTCATATGGGTATCAAACTCCTATGATTAAAATTGATAACATAAAATTTAAACAATATAAATTTTACCTTAAAATCTCGAAGCGAGATTATGGACACCAACAGATTAATCTGCTCTTGTTGTATATCCCAGGAACTGATGAACGAACATTTCTTCAATCAGGTCCACGAACAAAAATTTAATCCCTCTGATAGACTGCA
This sequence comes from Henckelia pumila, assembly GCF_033568475.1. Lineage (NCBI taxonomy): Eukaryota > Viridiplantae > Streptophyta > Magnoliopsida > Lamiales > Gesneriaceae > Henckelia > Henckelia pumila. The sequence continues at coordinate 224,752,497 of NC_133123.1, read as the reverse complement.
CTAGAAAATCTATCAGAAGTTTTTACGAAGAGAAAATTAACAGATTTGATCCGTTAAACCAGACTGCAAATTCGAAATTCACAGGCTGGATTTTTCGAACAGAGAGAGGAGAGGGGGCGGCCACACCTAGAGAGAAAAACTAGGGTTTTCGAAAATTTTGTGACCAGTTGTGTGTAATTTCTGTACTGCAATAACTTATTTATAATGTGGGCTGCTAACAGCTTAGGGCCCATTAGTCATAAGTTCAAGCCTGACAAGCAAAGCCCGCATGTTTAGAAATTAATATAAAATTCATCGTGACTCAGATTGATAAACCAATTTCACCAATGTGCACAGAAATCATTTCTGCATCTTTTAAAGTCAAGATAAATTTTCTGAATCCGAATTCAGTGGTTTCCAAAAATGTCCATCACTATGTCATTTTAGGAAATCTTACTCCCTCTACTTTTAAATAAGAAGTCCCATTTCTTTATTCACTAAATTTAACTCTTTAAATTTAATTATCTCAACGGGGATTAAAAATTCATTAATTGTGTGACCCTCAATGGTTCAGGGATACAGCTAGCCGTGGGCTCACAACTCCTTGTGACTCGGAACAACAATTTCCGACTTGCCCATCGAATCATGGTAAGAGCGCCTAGCAACATCGCCCCATGATTCCCTAGGTATCACTGATAGTGCCTGCAAGAACCAATAGATTTTGGTTAGCGTACAGTACGGTCCCTTCATCCATATATCCCGATCGAATCAACAACCATTGGTAAATCGAGAGTCGTTTGAGATTCGATAACTATGCATTACATCTTGGAGATCAAATAGTGACATCGCATGTGTTACTAGGAACACAAAGTAACCTAAAACACATCATGTACTCTGGCCAGAGATTCGTCACACTAATATCTCCTCATATCGCATAGGATATCCACACTTGCAAGTATGTGGTGAATCCTTGACAACAAAGCATTGACTCCTATATGTGTCATAACTGCACCCAATCCCGACACCTGATGACCCCAATAGAGTTGGTAAACGAGTCAAAGTATAGTACTAGCATATAGAGTCTCAATGATGTTTCAAGTAGTAAGGACTAATGGTGTACAACCAAAACCGCGGACTTTATCCACTCGATAAGTGATAACCACTTGGAAAGTCCAGATAAGGTAGTTCGATCATTCATCATATGAATATCCATTTGCATGCTTTGAATATCTATATGTTCCATACCAATAAAACATGGTACTCGGCATCGCAAATGCTAGTCTCAATCTCGAGCGATCCTTATCCTTATTAACGGATGGCTCAATCGACTAGGAACTGTTTAGAATATACAGTGACTATAAGATGTGTTTCATGATAGCCATCCCCATGTGCTACCACATCTTACATACACTATATTATATTCAAGGTCTTCATCTAAACATCTTATAGTATGTCACAACATAACAATATGATAAAAGATAAAGTAAATGTCATTATAAAAATGTAAATTATATTAAACAAAAGATTGTTTATACATAGAGTCATAAAAGCCCTTAGCCACAAGTTGGCTTACCGGGCACCCACTCTTTCAATAGAGGATTTTCAAAAATTAATAAAAGTCCATAAAATGACTTATTTTGGCCAAAAATCAATTATTAAATAAATATATAACTAAATACTAAAATTTTCTTGACAAAATATCTTAAAATATTATTTTAAGGCTCATAAAACTCATAAAATATTTTTGGCTAAATATTTTGGCATCTCGTCCATCCACGGTCCAGTCTACGCGATCGACTCAAAAATATTCTCAAAAATCTAAAAATACACTAACTGCGGGTTAAATGATCTCATAAATTTAAATCATGCATATAATCCACATAATAACACATAAATGTCATTTAACCCAAATATAAATTTTAAATAATTATTTTCCTTAATTATGCATGCAAATTTACGTATTAAAACTTTTGGGTGTTACAATTCTCCCCCCCTTAAACTTAATTTCGTCCTCGAAATTAAAGTGCTTACTCGAATAACTCCGGGTAGAGAGTCCTCATGTCTGCCTCGGTCTCCCAAGTGGCTTCCTCCTCGGAATGATTCTGCCACTGGACTTTGACCATCGTTATGACCCGCGTCCTCAATCTCCGCTCCTCTCTGGCTAAGATACGAACAGGCCTCTCCTCAAATGCTAGATCTGGTGCTAACTGCAAAGGCTCGTAATCCAACACATGCGTCGGATTAGAGATGTATCTCCGAAGCATGGATACATGGAAAACATTGTGCACTGCTGCAAGCCCTGGTGGTAGTGCTAAACGGTATGCCAAAGTGCCAACTCTCTCCAAGATCTCAAATGGCCCAATATATCTCGGATTCAACTTGCCTCTGCGACCAAATCTCATCACCCCTTTCATATATGATACTTTCAAAAACACATGATCACCTACTACAAACCCAAGATCTCGTCGTCGAGTATCAGCATAACTCTTCTGACGACTCTGAGTTGTCCTCATACGATCTCGTATCTGTGTCACAATATCGGTATTCTGCTGTAAAATCTCGGGACCAAGTAAAATCCTCTTGCCAACCTCATCCCAATGCACTGGCGATCTACATTTCCTCCCGTAGAGAGCTGCATAAGGAGCCATACCTATAGATGACTGAAAACTGTTGTTATAGGTAAACTCCACTAATGGCAGTCTAGTCTCCCAAGAGCCCTGAAAATCAATGACACAAGCTCTTAGTAGATCCTCAAGAATCTGGATCACCCTCTCCGACTGACCATCTATCTGGGGATGGAACGCTGTACTGAATAATAGCCGAGTCCCCAAAGCTGTGTGCAAACTCTTCCAGAATACAGAGGTAAATCTCGAATCTCTGTCCGATACTATCGACAGTGGTATGCCATGCAGTCTAACAATCTCCTTGATGTAAAGCTCTGCATACTGCGTCAATGAGTAAGTAGTCCTCATCGGCAAGAAATGAGCTGACTTGGTGAGTCTATCTACGATCACCCAAATAGCTGTAAATCCTCTAGTACTCCTCGGAAGGCCAACTACAAAGTCCATCGTGATGTTCTCCCACTTCCACTCCGGAATGGGTAAAGGCTTAAGTAACCCTGCAGGATGCTGATGCTCTGCCTTGACGTACTGACAAGTCAAACACTCTGATACAAATCGGCCAATATCTCTCTTCATGCCGGGCCACCAATACAATGACTGCAAATCTCTATACATCTTCGTAATTCCGGGGTGAATGGAATACGGAGATGTATGAGCCTCTGTCAAGATCTCAATCCTCAACTGATCAACGTTCGGTACCCACATACGACCACGATACTGAACGATACCATCAACAACTGTATAGAGAAGCCCGCCCTTGGCTTCGTCTCTCTGCCTCAATCGCTGCAACTCCTCATCTGCAGGCTGTCCAACTCTGATACGATTACGAAGATTTGGCTGTACCACTAACACTGCCAAACTCGGTGCCTGACCGCTCAAGTACAACTCCAGCTCGAATCTCTGAATCTCCTCCTGAAGTGGCAACTGAACTGTCACACAAGATACCACTGAAGTCTTCCGACTCAACGCATCAGCCACTACATTAGCCTTACCCGGATGGTAGCTAATGTCACAGTCATAATCCTTAACTAATTCCAACCATCGGCGCTGTCTCATGTTCAACTCCTTCTGTGTGAAGAAGTACTTGAGACTCTTGTGGTCTATGAAAATCTTGCACTTCTCACCATACAGATAGTGCCTCCAGATTTTCAAAGCAAAAACCACAGCTGCTAGCTCCAAGTCATGCGTCGGATAGTTCTGCTCATGAATCTTCAACTGTCTCGACGCATAGGCAATGACTCGGTCACTCTGCATCAATACGGCGCCCAACCCTAGCTTAGACGCATCCGTGTAAACCACTAACTCCTCATGTGGAACAGGCATCGCCAACACTGGCGCAGATGTGAGTGCTTCCTTAAGCCGATCGAAGCTCCTCTGACAGTCTGAACTCCATATAAACTTCGCATTTTTCTTGGTCAAGGAAGTCAAGGGTACTGCAATAGAAGAAAAACCTTTGATGAACTTCCGGTAGTAGCCTGCTAAACCCAAGAAACTGCGAATATCTGAAGCATTCTTCGGAATTCTCCAATATTGCACTGCCTGCACTTTCGTCTGATCCACCGCTATCCCATCTTTCAAAACTATATGGCCAAGAAATGCCACCTGCTCTAGCCAAAACTCGCACTTACTGAATTTTGCATACAGTCGATGCTCCCTCAAAGTCTGCAATGCTGTCTGCAAGTGCTATCTATGCTCCTCAATGCTCCTCGAGTAGATCAAGATATCATCAATAAAGGCTGATAAACTGATCTAAGTACGGCTGAAATACGCGGTTCATGAGATCCATGAAGACCGCTGGAGCATTGGTCAATCCAAACGGCATTACTAAGAACTCGTAATGCCCATAGCGTGTCCGGAAAGCAGTCTTGGTCACATCTGCATCTCTGACCCTCAACTGATGATAGCCAGATCGCAGATCGATCTTAGAGAAAACCGAAGCTCCCTGCAACTGATCGAACAAATCCTCAATCCTCGGCAGTGGATATTTGTTCTTCACAGTGACCCTGTTGAGCTCTCGGTAATCGATACAAAGTCTCATGCTACCATCCTTTTTCTTCACAAACAACACTGGAGCTCCCCAAGGAGAAAATTTAGGACGAATAAAGCCCTTCTCCAACAACTCTTGAATCTGCTCCTTCAACTCTTTCATCTCAGTAGGAGCAAGTCGATACGGTGCCTTAGAGATAGGCACAGTACCTGGTATCAGATCAATACTGAACTCCACCTCTCTAGCTGGTGGGACTCCCGAAACGTCCTCCGGAAAGACATCTGAAAAGTCACAAACCACCTCTATATCTGACAATGATCTGCTAGGTGGTTCTGATGAAGTGATTACACTGGCGAGAAACCCCTGGCAACCACGTCTCAATAACTTCCTCGCACGTGTATAAGAGATAACAGGCGAGATCTCACTGCTCGGAGATGCATAGAAAACAAACTGGTCGCCTACCACTGGTTTCACTGCCACTGTCCTCTGCCGAAAATCAATCACTGCTCCGTTGACTGACAACCAATCCATACCCAAAATCAGATCGAATCCAGTCAACGGTAAAACCACAAAATCTGCTCTGATAGTATGTCCCTGTAACTCCATCTCCATATCTCTGCAGACGCTAGTGGTAGTAAGAATATGACCAGACGGCATAGTGACATCGTAACCTATAACAGCAACCTCAGGCTTGATGCCTACCCGCCTGATAAACTCTAGGGAGATGAACGAATGCGTGGCTCCTGAATCTAGTAACGTAAACGTGAAATTTCCTCCCACTAGAATTCTCCCTGCACACAGAAAATCCCAACAATCGCATACTAAACTTACTTTTCTCCCAATACAAGTTACAAAATATTTCTCTTAATTAAACACGAATAAAATGAACATCCTACTCTAACCAAACAAACAGATAATTCATGCAATTTAAAATCATGAAATAAATTCTCAAAAATTTCTTAAAAGAATAAGTTAGGAAATATCGGTGATTAAGGAGGTATCTGGGTCTGCCTCCTCAGCCTGCATGACGAACACCCGCCCAGTGGTGTTCTTCCACTTCGGGAAGTTATATGAAACATGACCTGGCTCCTTGCAAACATAGCATACATTGGACCCCACTAGACACTTCCCGGTGTGCGGCTTCTGACAATGCGGGCAGATCGGAACTCCTCCAGTATTAGGGGCCCCGCCCCTCTGCTGCTGCTGTGACTGACGCCCCTGAGGCCTCTGCTGCTGTCCCTACTGATTCGGGCCCTTAGACGGCCCATTATACGGCTTCTTTGCAGGAGGCTGCGAAGTCTCCCTCTGATACCCTGGCTGAAACTGCCTCTTACTCTGCTGCTCTCGCTGCATCTCTCACCTCCCTTCCTTAGAACGTAATGCTCTGCTAACTGCCGCCTCATAAGTAGTGACATCCAACATGTGAACGTCATGCTTGATGTCAGCCCACAAACCATCCACAAATTGCCTCAACTTATCCGGCGCACTGTCAGCAATAAGAGGCACGAAACGACACCCTCTCTCGAATTGGGTGATGTAATCCACCACAGACTTGTCTCCCTGGCGGAGACTCATAAACTCCCGGATCATGCGACTGCGCACATCCTCAGTGAAATACTTGGCATAGAACATGCGTCTGAACTCTATCCAAGTCAATGTAGGTAGATTCACACCTCGAACCGCACCTTCCCACCAAGAGGCTGCATCACCTCTCATCATATACACTGCACACTTCACCCTGTCAGCATCAGTGATCCCCATGCAATCAAATATGGACTCCAGTGATCGAATCCACCCCTCAGCAATGAGTGGATCAGTGGTGCCGACAAACTCCTTAGGCCCCTTCTTCTGGAACCGCTCGGCAACATTCTCATCATGTGTGAGCCTAGGACGTGCCGCCTGCTGCTCCAACAGAGCAGTAATCCCAGCCATCATATTCGCATTGGCCTGCTCCAATGCTGAAAGCGGATTCTGCGGAGGTGGAGGTGGAGGTGGAGGTCCCCCGCATCTGTTAACCTGTCTCGGAGGCGTTCTGCACCACCACATATTTCTTTACGTAAATCGCAATGCATAACTTAAGGGTTCTAAAACTTTTCTAACATAAAAATCTTAAATCATTACATGTGCTCCTTATAATTCATAAGAAAACATTTAAAACTTACAGACCGGTAGTAGGATTTCTAAGCTTCACGTGGCAGTAGGGCACCCTCCAAGGACCGCGCTCTGATACCAAATGAAACATCTAGGACTCTTTAAACTTAAATGCGGAAAGTTTTTTTTTTTTTTAAATAATACTACTATACATACATGCCCATACATATATGTATATAAAAATAACATACTTTTTCTTAAATAACCAGAAAAATATTAAATAAATAAATCCTTAAAAATGTTTCATGCATTAATTTTAAATAATAAACAATGCTGCTGAAAAATCTCATATGCGGAAACAATAATAAAATAAAACTTGTTTCAAAATTCAACATAATAAACTAAATAGCTGCGACGGTCACGGGGTCCACTGCTCTGTGAGCTCATAAGTCCTCACCACCAGTAGGAGCTATATAAACGTCATCATGCTCACCTGCACCATATAAGCGTAGTGAGCCTAGGGGCTCAACATGTCTAATCCTTTATAACAAGGTTAAAAATAATGCATCACATAATTACTAATACATATACATATACATGAGCATGCATGAAAATATTTTCATCACATCATAAAACTGCTGAATCATAATCTGTATCATAACCATAATCATAACCATATTATTTCTTCATCATATATAACATAATTGAGCAATGCTTTTGAAACCTGTAGATGGTCATATCCATAAGTGTGACGCTCATGTGTCGACTGATCAGTCTCATGAACCAACGTACGATGGCGGTGATAAATCACCTCCTATGGTAGTAACCTACCGAATCATATGGTGGATAATCACCCCTATGGTAGTAAAACTACCGAATCATATGGTGAAATACCACCCATATGTCACACATATTTCAATTTCCACCAAAATATTTTATTGCTCATCATTTACATAATTATATACATAAGAAATTTCATGAATGCATGCATTGAAAATATGTCCGTAATATATATTTAATTTATTTTCATAATAAATATACTTATACTTAAAATATAAACTTTATGCATAAAATAATTAAATATATATTCCGAACTTATTTATTTTTCATGGGTTGGTCCAGACTGCTGGTCTCTCTAATAAGCCCCTTAACTGACTTAAAGCCCATTAACTAACTTAAAGCCCATAATTAAATAAATAATTTTAAAAATTATAATTTTTACTAAAATAAAATACTTGAATATTTTTGGGCTTAAATAAAAATATTTAGGCCCATTAACTAATTAATTCATAAAAATTCATTGACTGGCCCATAAAAGCACTGACTGGCCCAAAAATTCCTATGGGCCCACGAGCCCATAAAAATCATTGGGCTAACTTAAAAATAATTTTGAAAGCCCAAATAAAATTATTTGGAGGCCCAAATAATTTTATTTCAATTTAATTGGCCCAAAAACCAATTAAAACATTAAACACTATAAAATTAAAAATACTCGAGCCCGGCCCACCTAACCCGGACCCGAACTCACTTGACCCAAACCACAACACCCCAGACCCGACCCATACCCCCAGACCCGACCCAGCAACCCCCAAACCCCAAACCCTATACAAGCCCCCCTCCCCTCCTTCGACTGCGCGAGCAGCAGGCCTTGCCGCCTGGCTCCGGCCGCCCCTTGCCGGAGCACCACCGCCCAGACGTAGCCCACGTCTGGGCGGTCCTAACCTGACTACCACCCGGTCCTGGCCCGGCCCTGCATGGCCGGGCGATCACCTCTTCCCCAAAACCCTAAACTGCACACCAGCTGCCTATCCATGGTGTTTTTGATCGGCCAGCCCCTAACCAGCCTATAACCTGGCCATGATTCGATCCTTAGGACCCTAACTCACCTCTGACCCGAGCCCCAAGCCCCTGGACCGAGCCATGCTGAAGAAAACGTGAGTCATGGCAAGAAAACACCCAAACATGCATCAAACATAAATAAACTAGCATAAATTCGAAATATTCATATGAAATCTGAAAAAAAAACATCATGTCTGATTAATAGCTTATATGGTGGCCAAAAGAAAGATTTAAACATGCCTTGATAATTAAATCGACGAAGATAGATGCGTTTACGAACTCCGGGACGACGAACGGACCAAAATCTTCAAAGATGGAGCTTGGTTGGATCGGCTATGGGTGTTTTCTGCTGAAGAAAGCGTGAACAAGGTTGAAGAAAGGGGTTGGAGGCGGCTGATGGTTTTTTAATCGGTCATAGGGATTTAGTTTAGGTTTAAATTTGAGTAGATAATAGGTTTAAAATCCTATTAAATCAATATACAGATATTATACCTTAAAGATAAAAATTTTAAGCTCCTAAAATATTAACAATCTGATAACAAATCAAAAATATCGAAATAATAATATAGAGGATTTTCAAAAATTAATAAAAGTCCATAAAATGACTTATTTTGGCCAAAAATTAATTATTAAATAAATATATAACTAAATACTAAAATTTTCTTGACAAAATATCTTAAAATATTATTTTATGGCTCATAAAACTCATACAATATTTTTGGCTAAATATTTTGGCATCTCGTTCGTCCACGGTCCCGTTTACGCGATCGACTCAAAAATATTCTCAAAAATCTAAAAATACACTAACTGCGGGTTAAATGATCTCATAAATTTAAATCATGCATATAATCCACATAATAACACATCAATGTCATTTAACCCAAATATAAATTTTAAATAATTATTTTCCTTAATTATGCATGCAAATTTACGTATTAAAACTTTCGGGTGTTACACCTAGCCTCTCTACCAATCCTTCTTGTATAAAATTATTGTGACTCCCTGTGTCTATTAATACTTCTATAGGAGCACTTTGAAATGCTGCAGTGATGCGAAAGATCCGAGGGTTAGAAGCACTAGTAAGAGTGTGCAACGTAACCTCGGGTTCCTCATCATGATATCCGATCGTCATCTCTGGCTCATAACCATCCTCCCCGCCGTCACCCAAAAGGATCATCACCTTATTTTTGCACAGATGGTTGAAGTGATATTTTTCGTCGCAATTGAAACACAACCCTTTCTCCCGCCTCTCCTTCATTTCAGCAATCGTTAATCTCCGTAATGGTGGCTTGAGTGGTGGAGCTGGTACTCTCCCAGGTGGTACAGTTGCCAGAGTCTTGGCTGGCCCAGTAATGGGAGTCATGGCAGTCCCTGGTATTGTGCATGGGAGCACTCCTCGATTTACGATCCCCCCTAAATCGTCGTTTCATTCTTCAAATAGTTGCGCCTTGGTCATGGCTTCCATGAGGCTTTGAGGAGGAACAATCAAGAGTTCCCGGCGAATTTCTGGTTTCAACCCCCATATGAAAAAATTGAGGAACATAGGCTCTGTCACTCCAGTGATTCTATTCATTAATCTTTCAAACTCCGCTCGATAAGTTGCTACTCGATCAACTTATATTAACTTTTCAATCCTTCCCAATGGATCGTCATAAATAGATGATCCGAACCTGGCCTTGAGCTCTGCCAAAAAATGCTCCCAGCCACGTAAGGCCTTGTTCTGATCCATCCATTGATACCAAGACGCCGATTCGCCCTCCATGTGGAAGGCTACCACCTGCAGCCGGATTTCAGGGGGAACACCGTGTAGAGCAAAATACTTCTCCACCTTGTAGATCCAAGTATGCACATCTTCTCCTTTAAATTTAGGTAAATCGAACTTACACCCCTTGAGATGCATGGTCGTGTCACCAATCGTTCCCCCAATTTTTGAGCTGTTCCCTCCTTCGAAATTGAGCAATTTCGCCGGAACGTCCTTGACAGTGGAAACCTCCTGAATTTTCTGATCCATCTGGCCAAAACGTAAATCCATCGCCGTCATGTATTGCTCCAGCAATTTGGTATAACTCGCTAGTTGGGTATCTAAGTGGAGTTTGAAATTCGCCTCCAATTGTCGCATACTCTCTGCTACGTCTTCGTTCCTCATGGTATCAGTGATCCTGAAAGAAAAAATCCTCTCAACAAGAGCACCAAAATGATAAGAACACACCCACGCACACTTCGAGTCTGTGCCAAACTCCTGAAAATATTTTGTATTGATAATATTTCTGATGCTCTTTACAAATCTACCTCACTCCTTTTATACTACCAACATGACGTCATTAACCCTAACAGAAATTTAACAGCAAAAAGGGTGCACAAAACGTTTATTTCCCTCACATGATGTAATCCCTCGTCCACGCAGGTTTTCTTCTTCTTCTCGATCCTTCTGTTGTGGTTCCTCCCATTGTTTCTTCTTTCTCCCCTCGCCAATATTTGTGGGCACTTTATCTTTCTGTTTTTGGGTCAACTCTTCACCTTTTATGAGTCCTTTCAAAGCCCAATCTTCAAGTTGCTGGGTCATGGTCTCAGTGCGTATGTTAATAGCTATTGGGCTAATAACAATTGGGCTATCAACAATTAGGCTATCATGATCTGTTTTGTTTTGGTTTGTTTTTTTTTGTTTTTTCCTTTAAAAATACCATATGCTTTTTTGTTTTTGTTTTTTTCCTTTGAAAATACCATATGCGGATATGCCATTCTGAAAACGGGACCTGATGCTCATTTCTGATTCATACAAACAAATCACAAATCACAAATCACAAATAGTAAGAATAGTGCATTTGTAATTATTTTAAATTCGATATTTTCCCGTGGATAAAGGGTGTCCATCACTCATTCTGATGATTGTTTGCAACTTGTTTTTCCTTTTAGTTTAGTGTTTTTCCTTGTTGATTTTCATTGAGCCGCGAGGATTAAAAGGCAGGTGGCTGGCATTAGGGTTTTCTATTTTAGATTGTGATTGTGGTTGTGAAGTAGCGATCTTTCTTGATTCTTCATCTGAGTCGCTCAATTTCTTCATCGGGACAAGTAAGATTTTCTTCTTTACTCATTTTGAGTTCTTGAATCATTGTTTTTTTTTTGTCCTGTTAATTCATGGTTGGATGACGGTTTTCTATGTCGGGTTAGTGTTTGGAGATGAAGTTTTATGTTTTGATTTTGTTCTTCTTGGAGATTTCAGGAAGCTACGAGTGCTGGTGTTGTCGCAAGTTATTTAATTGTTTTCTGATTATCTTGCCAGCCGTTTTCTGCAGATCAAGATTTGATTTTTCCTGGTATTTTCTCCAAAATTTTGAGGAAATAAGATGTAAAAGTTGCGTCTTCGTCTACAGTGAAGCATCATATTGATGTCCGACTACTTGAATCCATTCTTTAAGCGGAATAGTTGATGCGTTCAGGATTTCTCTCTCGAGAAGTTTTGGAATTTCCTTCCCACTGTTGTAAAGAAAGAATTTGGACATGTTACATACCCAAGGAACTTTGAAAAACACTTGCCATCTGCTCGTCGTGTCATGTGGGAAAACAATTGAAAATAAACTGAAGCAAGATGGTTCTTACGAGAAGCAGAGGTTCCCATTCCCGGAAATTGTGTCTTCGGGGCGTTTAGAGGTTACAATGTTAATTTTTGTGTGCAAGATAGAATCCTGATGTTTTTGGGGAAGTTGTCCTTAAATTTTTATTTAGATGCTTACTCAACAAGTTATTTATGCCTGACGTAGGTCCAAAAATTGACAAATCCAACTATAGATGAATTTCGCAAGGTTCTGGATGCTTGGCAACCAAGTTTTGTGCACATACAAGGTGAAACACTACCGAATGATGACGTGGGATCAGTGGTTTGGAGAGGGTTTCGACTGTCTGCAGCAGAAGCTTTGTCTGAATTTTTTAGCTCCACAATGCCTACATGTGTATGCCATTAATCTTGGATTACTATTGTTTTATTCATATTTGCTACTTTCATGTGGAAATCTTTTAAATCAAAATGTTAAGATTTGTTGCTAGAAGTTATCTATTCTCTTGTATGATTACTTTTTTTTAACTTATTTTAGTTTATGCAACTCAAATTTCATCAGTTCATTGACTTGTTTATGGATTTATAAGAATAAAAAAGGAAAGGCCTTTTTATTTCTACTATATGCCTTTCTGATCCCATCAAAATTAGCAGCAAAGGGGTGTGAATCAGTTATATTTTTCTTCCATTTTGGATTCCCTGCCTATTCCTACATGATATGGAGCTGCCAAAATTGAAGCAGAACTTGTTTGGCTTTTGAATTTCATAGATAATTAAATTTTGGGGTGAGATAATGAATATTTGAAGGAACATTCCAATTTGGGATTGAAACTTGCTACTGAAAAAAGTTTCAGTAAAAGTTATTTTCTTTTATAAATTGCCACTAAAAAAAGTTTTGAGTAAAAGTTATGTTATTTTATAAATTACACAGGATTAGAAAATACGAACTCAATGCCTTAAGTATTTGGAGAGCAATTGTTTCCTTTGTCTTCAATTTTCTAACCCCTCTGGTCGCGCTCGCTTTTATTTTTTTTGCGAAGTGATCTTTTGTCATGGTTTTATCTGATTTGGTTATGACATTTTATTCTAGGTTTATTTGGAGCTACAGAATGGTAGAGAATTAGCAGAATCTTTGCACTCTAAGGTTTGTATGAAATTTATATTTTGTTGTTAGATGGATGCAGCGATAGAATAGGATCATGGATGATATCTTCTCTTCACCATTTTCATTCGACAGGGAATTCCTTGTGTAATATATTGGACGGACACATTCTCACGCTTTGAAGCAAGCCATTTTCATAATGCTTTGTTCTCCGTGGTACAAAGGTATTCTTTTAAAGATTTAATTTGTCATGAAACTGCCACAAGATTATATATCATAATTTCATAGTGAGTTAGTTCTATCTGGTGTACATGATTTCTCTTGAATATGGATCACAAAAAATAGACCGCGCACAATGTTTTTCCTTGTGTTTTTTTTTACTCCCATATGAATCTCACATGCTGATCTCTGATCAATGTTCATTTCTTCTGTCAATTGCAGTTCACTATGCCATATTTGGGATGCCTTCCAGCTTGCCCATGCCTCGTTTAGGCTTCATTGTTGTCGAAATAGTCTTTTCACCTCTGATAGCGGCGAGAATATTGATTGTGAATTAGGCCCTAGTATTCTTGGTGAGGCTCCGAAGATCGATTTACAGCTTCCTGAGATGAATCTTGGGGAAGATGAAGAAGGCTCTTCTAGTTCTCTTCCCGCCATAAAAATATATGATGATGATATGTACACAAGATTTCTTGTCTGCGGAGTGGCAAGTTCATTGGTAATGACGTAAACTCAACTTATTGTTTTTTTGTCTTCCCTCTTTATCCAGATGTATGGACTTGAATGTTCACCCCATGGATTTAATTTTTCACTTAGGATGCTCGCATTTTGGGCCCGTTGGAGGACGGATTGAATGCTCTTCTGAGTATTGAAGTAAGTGTCAAATGGCATTTTCCTTCCCATCTTATTCCTCTTGCTTGTTGCTTGGAGAAGTGATGGAACTAAACAAAAATGATATTTTGGTCTAAATGTCCTTGCTGCTCAATTTTGTTTGGTTTGATTGATCCAATTCAAGTTTTAATTCCTTTTCTGTTGGACTGAGACAGATGCGGGGGAGCAAACTTCATAACCGAGTGAGGTATGTGTGGACATGGAATTGGTTTGGTTTTCATGTACACAAAACTCAATGTTTAAAATTCATGTGGCATGTCTTTCCTCTTTTATCTATCATCACTCGTCAGTTGGATAGATGTATTATTGCTGCATTCACTTGAATTGTATGCATGGATCAAGTACCTGGATCATCTTATAGAAGGTGTCTCCCACAAATGCAGCGAAACCTGTCAACTTGATGCTAGTCATGCTTGTTTTGTGTATATTTTAAAATATACCTATCTTTTATATGTGATTAACTCAACTCTCCTTCGCTTTTTTATGAAATCCTTTATGTTTGTCCCTATCTTTTTCACATGGGACTTACTCAACTCTCCTATTCTTTTTGTGAAGGTCTTTATGTTTGTCCACCAATCTGCTCTGCTGGACCATCCTATTAGTTTTCTTTATGACGAATTTGGCTCTTATCGTGGTCATAGTTTATAACAATTTCTGAAAAAATAATTGGTTTTGTTTTTCAGCGCCTTTCCTCCACCTCTTCAAGCTGCTTCGTTGTCTCGTGAAGTTGTAACGATGCGTTGTGATTTGTCAACTTGTACCTCTGCTCACATTTCTCTTTTGGTGTCTGGAAGTGCCCAGACATGTTTTGATGACCAGGTATTGCAAAGCATTTGTAAATTATTTATGTTGAAGTTATAATTTGTGGAAAGTAAAGAATTTAGGATGAAAGTGTGTTTGATGTGTTGATATTTTTTATGCGAAAGTGGTGAAGGAGAAGATAATTTGGAAGAAAATAGTCAAATTATAATCTTGATGTACTAACGAAAATACGTATTATATATTTAGATTCGGACACTATATAATAGGAGCAATGATGAAATATTTCCTAATTTATTTATTTCAATCATTGAATCTTTGACTTTTTTCAGGTTATGTTTTTGGTGCTAACTTTGGTTATGCTTGATCAATTTTTCAGCTATTAGAAAATCATATAAAGAATGAAATCATTGAAAATAGTCAGCTGGTTCATGAATTGCCAAACAATGAAAGTAAAGTACCTGTATCCGAACCTCGTAGATCAGTCTCAGTAGCTTGTGGAGCAGCTGTATTCGAAGTTTGCATGAAGGTTCCAACGTGGGCTTCACAGGTTCGAATTTACCTACTTCATGGTCCTCATTTGTTAAGCTAGGTCTCTGGAGACAATGTTTTTAGCTCTTCTATATTTATCATATTTTTTAATTTCCCTCTGATAATACTACTTTAGTGAATGAATTGTACCGATTTCTCAAATTGCTTGTGATGTTAAGTTGTTTTTATCAGTAGTTCTCAAGGAGTTTCTCTTCTCCGAAGGCCGAGTATACAATGTGGTCTTTAGTTTATCAGTTGGTTGATATGTTTTAGGACTCTCACTTCTGTCTCTCATTTGATTTGGCTTTTTGTTTCAATTTCAGGTTTTGAGGCAACTAATACCTGATATTTCGTACCGTAGTTTAGTTGCTCTTGGTATTGCCGGTATCCAGGGATTAGCTGTAGCTTCATTCGAGAAAGAAGATGCAGAACGACTTCTTTTCTTCTGTCCAGGGCAGGGAAACGATATCGAGTTGAACAATCGAATCATGATCAGTCCTCCATCCTGGTTAAGACCACCTGCACCTAGTAGAAAGAGAGCATCTATTTACCAGGAAATATGCTCTGGCTCATTAAATGGTATAGCTACTGAAGACCAAGCTGGTGCGAAGAACATAGATAACGATAGGGAAAATCGATTCTCCAATGGAGTCAACACACGACTTGTAAACCCAAGACGAAGAATTAACATCGCCATGCTGAGGCCCGTTCCTCACATTCGTCATCAGAAAATGCTTCCCTTTTCTGGGATTTCAGGTGCAGATTTGCACGAGGGGAGTCTGGTGAAGCCGAACATGCCCATCGTCTCTTCTATGAAGCATGCAAGTGCTGGAGCCACTCCGGCTACCCATCGGAAGTCAACTCCAGGATCAAATCAAGCTAAGCATATACATTCTTTGAATCCGCTTCCTCTAAAGAAGCATGGTTGTGGGAGAAGTCCACTACATGTGTGCTCCGAGGTAACTTGTTCGTTGACCAGCATATCACATATATTTTTTGTAGTTTTTTTAAATATTTGAATCCAAATAAACAGAAATCTGATCTATGCCTGTGCACATTTTTTCTTGATTTGCTTGTAAAAAGGAGGAGTTTCTGAAAGATGTTATGCAATTTCTAATCCTTAGAGGACATAACCGTCTCATTCCTCAAGGCGGGCTTGCTGAATTCCCAGAAGCAATACTGAACGCGAAACGTCTCGATCTTTTTAACTTGTACAGAGAGGTAAGGTTGCCACTTCCTTTACTAGATAAACAAGCGGAACAACATTTTTTAGCATATTGTGGGACTTACAAATTGGAGTGCAATCAGGTGGTGACAAGAGGAGGTTTTCATGTTGGCAATGGCATCAATTGGAAAGGACAGGTTTTCTCAAAAATGCGGAATCACACAGTGACCAATAGAATGACGGTATGCCCTTAATCTCAACTTAGTTGTACACTTGGATATTCAACCTATACTGTCTGTATATCACAACGTATAACGAGCTTTTAGGACGGACCCATGTGGAATATCTCTATGGCCGTTTCCAGAAACTTGAAAATGCATTTGTTGGTATTGATTTTCTTACTGTTAGCCTTTTTGTTTATTAGGGTGTTGGTAACACGCTTAAAAGGCACTACGAAACGTATCTTTTGGAGTATGAATTGGCTCATGATGATGTGGATGGAGAGTGCTGTTTATTATGTCACAGGTTTGGCCAAAAGTGTTTAAAGTTTTGAGAAAAAGATTTATGTTCAGTGCAGGAAACGGTCACTAATACTCAATTTTCTTGAAATCGTTCAGTAGTGCTCCTGGGGACTGGGTTAACTGTGGCTTGTGTGGGGAGTGGGCTCATTTTGGCTGCGACCGGAGACCTGGTTTGGGTGCCTTTAAAGTAACAATTCTCAACCCATCAAGCTCGAAATCATCGATTATTTTGTTTTGTATCTCACCCTCGAACGATTTCTTGAAATTTCAGGACTATGCCAAGACAGATGGACTGGAATACGTATGCCCACAGTGCAGTGTTTCGAATCACAAGAAAAAGATGAGCAAATCAGGAAACGGATATTCTTGACGCCTTGATGATTTTTTAATGCAATATGTAAGGGAATATATTTTTTCTGCAGAGAAGAAAATACTGAGAAACGTGGGGTGTGGAGGTAAGTTTGGGAGAACAAGAAAGGAGTTTGGAGGGGCTAATTGCTAAATTAAATGTGTATGTAATTAATATGTAGTTTGGTTTAATGAAATTGCTATTGCTTGAGGCTTATCGTTTGCCTTATGAATCAGCTTAAATATAAAGTAGAAAGAGCCATAAACTTTTCATCTGATTTTGGGAGATTGATTTGATCGAGGTTCTTAGCCTTCTTTCAAATGTATTTTGATTGAAATTGTGGTCTTAGTCCTTAATACTTGACAGCTAAAACGTTTTTAGTTCTTGATCTTTCCAAAGAATAAGCAAGAAAAAACTAATAGTCCTTCCATAAATCAAGTTCTTATTAGAACAAAGTAATATTTGTAAAGTTGTGTATATTGAATATTTTCTTATTTTATCTAGAAAAGTGTTGCTGATGGATATCCTCATGTAATAATTAGTTTTTGGTACCAAGTACATGATGCAAAATGATACAGAAATTTTTTGCATAAGCCGTTGCAACAAGTTTTGAAACAAAACAGAAAACAAGCTATAGTCGATGCTAAACTTGGATTTTAAATTTGATTCAAATACGTGTATGAAATACGAAGATCGATATAGCAGATTATGATGCGAATCACACCAACCAATAATACAACCCAACATCAATGCTCCAAAATCATTCCTCGGGATCGAATACGAACACCATGATACCAAATCACGATAGTGGAGGTAACCTTGATTTTTTATTTATATCAAATACTAATCATACAAGTCATAAAATTTAAATTTAAACAAATAAACAAGCTTGAAACCCAGAAACTAACAAAAATGATCAAAGATAATGTAAAGCATCCCATAATTAATAAATAATTTCATCCATAAGCTTGATTCACTTTCATTCTTCATTATTTAAATCTTCACTTAAAAGCTTCCACTTCTTGATTTGCTTAAAATCATTTGAAAATTGATACTTGTTATACTCCAAAGTCCAACCTAACCAATTGGAGATCATGAAACATCTTAAATTATTGTCTATTATTTTGGTTTCCAACCACATCGAGATTAAGATAATTTTGGACAGAAAGTTGTCGCAAAAGTTGTAACTGTTCGGAAGCAAAACAAAAACATCTTAAAAGTCGAGGTTAAAATTGAACCTTATCTCTAAGATGAATTTGACCTACACACACATGCGCGATACTTATGAAACACGACAATTGTTTTTTAGTAATAAAATGACTTACGTCCTATGATAGAAGTGAAAGATCATGTTGTGTACATGTCTTTTAAATTATTTTCTTATTATATTCGATTTCTATCTTTGGAGTTTTGTCTTTCTTAGACAAGTGTTAAAATTGATAATATTGATTAAATCTGATACGAAATATTTAATATCTAATGATATTTTGTTTCCCTGATATGTAGGTTCTTATTTATGGAAACAAATTGAAGTTCTATTTAAAGGAGTGCATAGGACCGATCAAACAAGATAATTAAGAGAGTGAAATATAGAGAGCAAAATACATAGAAAGAGTACTTCTAGTGTATTGAAGATCAATCGTTGAAGAATTTTTGAAGTGCTCATCGCTACTACACTGTGTTGCCGAGTAGTGTTGGAAACACTGAAAAACACACGAGTGAAGTGTTGTTCAGAAAGTGTTTCTTTGATTTTCGTTTTTCGGTTTAGTTCTTCCTATTGATTTTTTATTTTAAGTTCTTACTAGTTTTTAGGAAGTCGTTTATTTTCTCAATCTGTTGAGAAAAGTAGTTTTTCATAAAACAATCACTAGTTGGTTTTTGTAAACTGATTATATTTTTCCAGTGATTATTTTGCCATGAGGCATCACACAAGTACTTGATACTTGTGCATAATTATTTGTGTTTTTATTTACTTTTTCTGTTAGTGAATTATTCTGCTGCACAATGTTATCATGAAGTGTTGACAACACTGACAGATAACACACTCAAAAAGTTATTTGTGATATTTCTGTGATTTCATACTGTCCAAACCTAACAAGTGGCGTCAGAGACATTCACTTGACGATACTAAGCGTGATTCTGTTTTTGTGTTTGACAGGACATCACAATGGAAATACCTTATTCAGGAACTGCTCAACATCCTCCAACCTTGGATGGATCCAACTATGCTATCTGGAAAGTCAGGATGCGTGTCTACATCAAATCGATTGATGAAAGGGCATGGCAACGTGTGCTACAAGGCTGGAATCCACCAAGAAGAACTGATGGAGAAGGAGACTTTCCACTCAAACCAGAAACGGAATGGAATGCCGAAGAAACTGCTGCTTCGAATATGAACAACAAAGCCCTTAATGCTATTTTTACTACTCTTGATTCTAATATGTTTTCTCTGGTCACTAATTGTGTTTGTGCTAAACAGGCCTGGGAAAAACTTCAAATGCACTGTGAAGGATCCAATAGTGTGCGTCGAACCAAAAGAAGGATTCTCACTACTCAGTTTGAAAATCTGAGAATGGAAGAAAGTGAAACGATTGATAATTATGAACGCCGCTTGAGGAATATTGAAAATGAGGCAATTGATCATGGTGATGCTATTTCGAATGAACGACTTGTGAGCAAAGTGTTGAGATCATTGCCTGAAAGATTTCAAATGAAGATTTGTGCAATTGATGAATTAAAAGACACATAAATTTTGGGATTAGATGAATTGATGAGTTCACTACGAACATATGAGTTGGAGATGAATGTAAGAAAAAAGGACAAAGGTAAGTCTATTGCACTTCAAGTTTCTAATGACTCATATCATGATTTTGTTGATTTGACACAGGGAGTAAACGAGTCTGACCTAGGAGATGATTCCATTGTCTTTCTTACCAAACAATTTGGTACCTATTTCAAAAGGATGAGAGATTCAAAGAAACTTGGTCAGAAGCCCAAAGTTTTGAATACCCCTGCTGTTGGAAAACCCTTACGAATCGGTGGACCAGAACAGAATACCATCCCATCAAAGAGTCAAAGTAGATTTCAGAATGAAGGAAAAACTTTGAATAACTCAAAAAGGTTTGAGTCTGTAAAATGTCATGAGTGCACTGGCTTCGGTCACTTTGCTAATGAGTGCCCAACCAGACTTCGCAAAGGAATGAGTGCTTCCCTAAGTGATGATGAAGATGAGGAGGGTACAGAAAAAGAAGATGATAAGACTCACAATGCACTGTTAGTTCTGATACAGCAGAAAAACAGTGTTGTCACAGGTGTCCCAACACTTGGTCACAACACTGACAAAAAGTTATTCTGTCTGAATGCATCTGTTTCTGGAGACTCAAATCAGGAAGTTGGTGAAGTAGAACTTTCTTGGGATAATGCTCAGAAGATGTATGAAGAATTGTATAATGATTGGATAGTAAGGAACAAGTCAAATTCTGCTTTAACAAAGGAGAACAGTGAACTAAAAGCTTCAGTGGCTAGACTTGAAGTTGTTCTGAGCAAGAAGGATTTAGAACTTGGCAAGGTTAAAGAAAAGCTTGGAAGAGCCAATGCAACTCTTGCAAAGTTTAATTCGAGCAAGACCAAGCTGGATTCAATTCTAATGATGGGAAAAGATGATAGAGCTGGTATAGGCTTTCATAATAGCAAGGTTGAAGAAGGGGAGTCATCAAAAACTGTTTTTATCAAAGAGAACAGTAACTCTGATAGTGCTCCAACTGAAATTCCAAAAGAAAAACCAATTCCATTAAAGAAACAAGCTCCTGTTCAGAAGAAAAAGCAAATGAAGCGAAGGTTTGTGTGTCATTACTGTCACAAGCAAGGTCACATCAAGCCTTACTGTTTTAAACTTAGGTATGACTATATGTACTGGAATTCCAGGCAAGAACTGTCATCAGTGTTGCCAACACTGAACCAGAACACTGCCAGAAGAAAAAGTACTGAGAAAAAGGTTTGGATACCAAAAGTTAAATCTAGTTATTGTAAGAGTGGGTGCCCAGTGAGCCAACTGTGTGGCTATGGGCTTTGATGACTCTTTGTATAAACAATCTTTTGTTTAATATTATTTACACTTTTATTAATGGCAATGACTTTATATTACTTCATATTGTTATATTGTGATATACTATTGTTGTTTTGATAAAGACCTTGAATATACTATAGTGTATGTAAGATGTGGTAGAACATGGGGATGTCTATCATGAAATACATCTTATAGTCACTGTATATTCTAAAACCGTTCCTAGTCGATTGAGCCGTCCGATAATAAGGATAAGGATCGCTCGAGTTTGAGACTAGCATTTGCGATGCGGAGTACCACGTTTCATTGGTAGGGAACATGGAGATGTTCGAAGCATGCAAATGGATATTCATAGGATGAATAATCGAACTACCCTATCCGGACTTTCCAAGTGGTTATCACTTATCGAGTGGATAAAGTCCGCGGTTTTGGTTGTACACCATTAGTCCTTACGACTTGAAACATCATGGAGACTCTATATGCTAGTGCTGTGCTTTGACTCGTTTACCGACTCTATGGGGGTCATCAGGTGTCGAGATTGGGTACAGTTACGACACATATAGGAGTCAATGCATTGTTGTCAAGGATTCACCACATACTTGCGAGTGTGGATATCCTATGCGATCTGAGGAGATATTAGTGTGACAAATCTCTGGCCAGAGTACTTGATGTGATTTAAGAAATGGTTTCTTAGTAGCACATGCGATGTCACTAATTTGATCTTCAAGATGTATTGCATAGTTATCGAATCTTGAGCGACTCTCGATATACCAATGGTTGTTGATTCGATCGGGATATATGGATGAAGGGACCGTACTGTACGCTAACCAAAATCTACTGGTTCTTGTAGGCACTATCAGTGATACCTAGGGAATCATGGGGCGATGTTGCTAGGCGCTTTACCATGATTCGTTGGGCAAGTCGGAAAGTGTTGTTCCGAGTCACAAGGAGTTGTGAGCCCACGGCTAGCTGTATCCCTGAACCATTGAGGGTCACACAGTGTAATGGAGTTTTAATCCCCGTTGAGATAGTTAAATTTAAAGAGTTAAATTTAATGAACTAAGGAGTTGGACTTCTTAAATAAGAGTAAGGGAGTAGGATTTCCTAAAATGACATAGGGATGGACATTTTTGGAAACCACTGAATTCGGATTCAGAAAAATTTATTTTGACTTTAAAATGTGCAGAAATGGTTTCTGTGCACATTGGTGAAATCGGTTCATCAATCGGAGTCACGATGAATTTTATATTAATTTCTGAACGTGCGGGCTTTGCTTGTCGGGCCTTAACTTATGACTAATGGGCCCTAAGCTGTTAGTGGCCTGCATTATAAATAAGTTATTGCAGTACAGAAATTAAAAACAACAGGTCATTATTTTGAGAGACAGAATTCGAAACCCTAGCCTCCTCTCTCTCTCACAATTCGGCCGCCCCCTCCTTGCTCTGTCAGAGAATTTCCGGTCTGTGATTTTTAATTGCAGTCAGGAATAACGAATCAGATTCGTTTAATCTCTTCGCAGAAAACTTCTGACAGATTTTCTAGTGCAATCTGTCAGAGGGATTTAAACCCCATTCGTGGACCTGATTGAAGGAGTTCATCAGTTCCTGGGAGATACAAGAAGCGCAGAGAAATCTGTGTGGTGTCCATTAATCTCGCTTCGAGATTGGAGGTAAAATTTAATTAATTGTTATTTGAATTTTACACACACAATAATTTAATCGTTGAATGGTTGATACCCACACCATGGAATCGTTCCATGATAAAATTTTTAAACTTCCGCTGCACCGGGTATCAATCGTGATTGATCTGAACGCCAGTTATCCAACAGTGGTATCAGAGCCAGGTTGCTCTGATCAAACGATTAAATTAATCGATTGTACAAAATTTTTGAATCTCGGTTTTTGGAAAACAAAATAAATATTTTTAAATAAAAAAAAAAAATTTTTTTTTTTCCGGGGCAAAACCCGGGCAGCGATTGGATCGCTGCCCGGTGGGGCAGCAATTGTTGCTGCCCCGGGCGGCGCACGGCGCCGCCCAAAGGGGGCGCATGGCGCCGCCCAGGATGGCGACCGTCGCCGCAGGGCAGCGCTCGGCGCTGCCCAGGGCGGCGCACGGCGCCACCCAGCGGCGGCGCCAGGCGCCGCCAGGGCAGCAATTGTTGCTGCCCTAAGGGGGCAGCCGGGCTGCCCCCGGCCCGCGCCCCGGGTGCGGGCCGGCCCGGGAGTGTCCCGGGCGGCCCGCGGGAAAAATTATTATTTTTATTAAAAATTAGTTTTAATATGTTAAAATTTTATTTTTGGTCCGATCAAAAATTGTTTTTGATTGGTTCACGAGATTTCGGATCGAATTGTTCGAGTCCGTAAATTTTAAAATTGATTTTGGATAAATTTGAATTTTTGGAAAATTTTAATATTTTATCCGTAAATTGAATTTTGAAATCAATTATTTTGGTACAATTGATGATAAGATATGATCTTATGATATATTGAGTAAAATATGATTTTATTTGTAAAATTGGATTTTATAGATAAAATATGATTTTATTTGATATAGAGATAAAATATGATTTTATATGTGAAATGAGATTTTATATATAAAATATGATTTTATCTTGTTTAAATTTGAATTGCCACTGCATGTTATCCAATAAATTAATTTTGAATTAAATGTTATTGGATAAGGATGATCGATTGCCATGACCAATTTTGTAGGTGTATGTTAGGAATTTACATTTTGTTTTTATTGTTGTTGGTTTTATTAATGGGCCTGATTTATGGCCCGATATGAATGTCATATGTAATAAAAGTGGGCTTGGTTTATAGCCCGTTCCCACCCCTAAAAATGTATCCCCTACTTGTCATTGTTATTTATTGTAAATGCATTAGATTTAGTGGGAGATCAAGATTTGAAGACGGTGGGCCCAACAGACAATAAAGACTGAAGAAATGTAAATTGGAAGCACATGTAATAGGATTGCATTGCATACTGCATATTACCTAGGATTGGACTAAGACCCGTGATTGGCAACCACGGGTCAATTAGAAATGGAATCGATCATCCTATATAATATTTGATATTATGATTGTATGCATGTTTAGACATAAATTGCGTGAATCCGGCAAGCATGCAATAAAATGAATATGATGAGACAAATATTTTTATAATTAAAAATCCCTCATTTTAAATATGATTTAAAATTTATATCAAGATAAATAAAGGAAATTTAAATTTGTTTAAATGTTCCCACCTTCCATCAACGGTCAATGTATGTGATGCTACCCGCGGATACGGTCCGGCTCATATTATTGGGGGGCCCGTCCGTCGGAAAGCTGTACATTGGATCGACAAATGTTGTAAGTTGGGTGGAACTCCCATGGGATCGGCTCATATTATTGGGGGATCCACATGGCGACCGTCCATCAACTCTTAATATTGATGGGTCATCTTGACATGTCACTTTAAACGGCGTCATATTATTGGGCCCTTATTGGACATGAGGTAAACACATGGGGGTTGCTTTGGAAGCAATTGGGCTCTACCTTTTGAGAATTATGGTTGGCTGATATTATTCGGGACCATAAGTTTGTCAATTGGACTCCATGTTCTCACTAAGGAAAAGTTTCCCGTTTTCACTAGAGGGTGGTGAAATCGTTAAAATAGTGGGAGTGAGATTCATAAAATTAAATTCGCCTATTTTATGTCTTAGTAAATTGTTAAACAATTATTGATATATGTCTGTTTTTCTTTTCAGTATTTCATACAATGAATTCGCGAAATCCATTATTCTCGATCCTCGAACAAAACAAGTTGACTGGCGCCAACTATACGGAATGGTTCCGGAAGTTGAAGATTGTCTTAACTTCGGAGAAAATGCTCTACGTGTTAGAGAAAGCACCTCCGAAGGAAGCACCAGCTGACATAAGTCCGGAGGAATTGGCCAAACTTGATGCATGGTGTGACCATGACATCAAGACCAAATGCTATATGCAAGCCTCGATGTCTGATGAACTCCAGAGGCGATTTGAGGACACGGTGAATGCTGCTGACATTCATGCGCAACTCAAGGAACTTTTTGGGGCTCAGTCGAGGGCTGAAAGGTTCGCTACTGTTAAGGAGTTGATGACGTGCCGCATGCGTGAAGGGACTTCGGTCCGTGATCATGGGGTACGAGTGATTTGGCTCATACAGAAGTTGGCGACCCTAGATTTGGTGTTGGAGCATGAACTCAATGTGGATTTATTGCTTCTGTCTCTTCCTTCTTCATTTGATGGATTTGTGATAAATTTTAATATGAACAAGATAGAGGCCACCCTTGAAGAGATGGTCAATATGCTCGTTACATATGAATCCACACTTAAGAAGGATAAGCCAGCTTTCTTGGTGGGCTCCTCATCTTCTGCGAAGAAGGAGCCAAGTATGAAGGGCAAGAAACGTTCTACCCCACCCAAGAAAGTCGAGCCCGAGAAGAAGCAAAAGACAAAGGCTTCAAACAATGGAAAATCCAAGGATGTTTGCCATTACTGCAAGAAGCCGGGTCATTGGAAGCGCAACTGCAAGGAATATCTTGAGCAGTTGGGAACTGCAAAGGGTATGTTCTATATTGAAATAAACATGTCACTTAATACAACTTCTTGGGTATTGGATACCGGATGTGGATCTCACATTTGCAATGATTTGCAGGTGATGACAAGAAGTCGCAGGCTTAGAATGGGTGAGACCCAGCTGAGGCTCGGGAATGGTTCCAGAGTTGAAGCTACGGCCATTGGAGATGTTTGTTTGACTTTGCAGAACGGTTTTAAATTATTGTTAAGAGATGTTTTATTTGTGCCAGATTTAATTAAAAACATTATTTCTATTTCTATGCTTGATAGAGATGGTTATTCTTGCAATTTTGTGAATGAGATTTGCAATATTTACAAGAATGAATGTTTAATTGGAAATGGACAACTTGAAAACGATCTATACAACTTAAAACTAAAAGACGTTCCAGTGAATTATGTTGATAAACCGGCGACAACAAACAAAAGGAAAATCGATAGTCAAAACCCGGCAAACCTTTGGCATGCTAGGCTAGGTCATATTTCCTCAAGGAGGATGAACAAGCTAGTGGGAGAGGGCATGTTTGATATGTCTGATATTAATTCTCTACCTACTTGTGAATCCTGCCTAAAAGGAAAAATGACTAAATCTCCTTTTAAGGGGAAACCTGAGCGTAGTCAGAATCTGTTGGATTTGATCCATACAGATGTTTGTGGTCCATTTAGAGTAGGGACTCAACATGGCCACACCTACTTCATTACCTTTACTGATGATTATTCAAGGTATGGGTATTTATATTTAATGAAATATAAGTCTGAAGCATTTGAAAAGTTCAAAGAATTCAGGGCTGAAGTAGAAAACAAGCTAGGTAAAAGTATTAAAGCACTTCGATCGGATCGAGGTGGAGAATACTTGAGTACCGAGTTTTTGGACTATCTGAAAGAGAATGGGATTCTCTCTCAGTGGACTCCTCCTATGACACCACAGCTTAATGGTGTATCGAAACGTCGTAATCGAACTTTGTTGGACATGGTTCGATCTATGATGAGCTTCACTGAGCTTCCACCTTCGTTTTGGGGCTATGCGCTTGAAACGGCGGTATTGTTGTTGAACAACGTCCACACTAAAGCAGTGGACAAAACACCATACGAGTTATGGAATGGCAAAGCTCCTAAGTATTCGTACTTGAGGATTTGGGGATGTCCTGCTTACGTGAAGCGGACAGTGGGAGATAAGTTGGATAGTCGATCCAGCTTATGTTATTTTGTAGGGTATCCGAAGAATTCAATCGGATATTATTTCTATTATCCTGCTGAAACAAAGGTGTTTGTTTCTAGGAATGCCACCTTCTTGGAGAAGGAGTTCTTATTGGATAAGAAAGGCGAGATGATGGAACTCGAAGAAGTTCGAGAAGAACCCGAAATACAAAATAACGATCCTACACCTCAGGAACCATTGCTGGACACGCCTGCACCTAGAAGATCCGAAAGGACTTCTAGACCTCCAGTTCGATATGGTCTTCTTCTTGAAGGGGATCAAGATGAACCCGACATTGGATGTGATCCAAGAAACTTCAAGGAAGCAATTTCTGATGCGGATTCGAATTTATGGCTTGAAGCTATGCAGTCAGAATTGGATTCGATGCATACAAACCAAGTTTGGTCTTTAGTAGATCCTCCCGATGGAATTGTTCCAATAGGGTGTAAATGGATCTACAAGAGAAAGCTTGGGCCTGATGGTAAGGTATTGACCTACAAGGCGCGATTGGTGGCGAAAGGTTATACTCAAAGGCAAGGAGTTGACTATGATGAAACCTTTTCACCAGTTGCAATGTTCAAGTCCATAAGAATCCTGATTGCCATAGCTGCATGGTATGACTATGATGTTGGAAAACTGGCGAGTTCCCAGACCAATTACGATTGATACCCGGTGCAGCGGAAGTTTAAAAATTTTTCATGGAACGTTTCCATGGTATGGGTATCAACCGTTCATCGATTGAATTACGTGTGTGTAAAATTTAAATAACAATTAAATAAATTTTACCTCAAATCTCGCAACGAGATTAATGGACACCAACAGAACAATTCTGCTC
Source organism: Henckelia pumila (assembly GCF_033568475.1). Taxonomy (NCBI): domain Eukaryota; kingdom Viridiplantae; phylum Streptophyta; class Magnoliopsida; order Lamiales; family Gesneriaceae; genus Henckelia; species Henckelia pumila. The sequence goes on along the minus strand of NC_133123.1, from coordinate 224,724,418 downwards.
TTGTTGTCTCTCCCTGGAACCGATGAACGCCTTCAATCAGGTCCACGAACAGAGGTTTAATCCCTCTGATAGATTGCACTAGAAAATCTATCAGAAGTTTTCTGCGAAGAGAATACACGAATTTGATTCGTTATTCCTTACTGCGATTCAAAATCACAGACCGGAATTTTCTCGGGCAGAGCAAAGGGAGGGGACGGCCGATCGGTTTTGAGAGGGTCTAGGGTTTTCGAAATTTGCTCTCAAAATTTATGACCTGTTGTGTGTAATTTCTGTACTGAAATAACTTATTTATAATGCAGGCCAACTAACACCTTAGGGCCCATTAATCATAAGCTGGGGCCCGACAAGCAAAGCCCGCTCGTTCAGAAATCAATATAAAATTCATCGTGACTCCGATTGATGAAACGATTTCACCAATGTGCACAGAAACCATTTCTGCACGTTTTAAAGTCAAAATAAATTTTCTGAATCCGAATTCAGTGGTTTCCAAAAATGTCCATCCCTATGTCATTTTAGGAAATCCTACTCCCTTACTCTTATTTAAGAAGTCCAACTCCTTAGTTCATTAAATTTAACTCTTTAAATTTAACTATCTCAACGGGGATTAAAACTCCATTACACTGTGTGACCCTCAATGGTTCAGGGATACAGCTAGCCGTGGGCTCACAACTCCTTGTGACTCGGAACAACACTTTCCGACTTGCCCAACGAATCATGGTAAAGCGCCTAGCAACATCGCCCCATGATTCCCTAGGTATCACTGATAGTGCCTACAAGAACCAGTAGATTTTGGTTAACGTACAGTACGGTCCCTTCATCCATATATCCCGATCGAATCAACAACCATTGGTATATCGAGAGTCGCTCAATATTCGATAACTATGCAATACATCTTGAAGATCAAATTAGTGACATCGCATGTGCTACTAAGAAACCATTTCTTAAATCACATCAAGTACTCTGGCCAGAGATTTGTCACACTAATATCTCCTCAGATCGCATAGGATATCCACACTCGCAAGTATGTGGTGAATCCTTGACAACAATGCATTGACTCCTATATGTGTCGTAACTGTACCCAATCTCGACACCTGATGACCCCCTCAGAGTCGGTAAACGAGTCAAAGCACAGTACTAGCATATAGAGTCTCCATGATGTTTCAAGTCGTAAGGACTAATGGTGTACAACCAAAACCGCGGACTTTATCCACTCGATAAGTGATAACCACTTGGAAAGTCCGGATAGGGTAGTTCGACTATTCATCCTATGAATATCCATTTGCATGCTTCGAACATCTCCATGTTCCCTACCAATGAAACGTGGTACTCCGCATCGCAAATGCTAGTCTCAAACTCGAGCGATCCTTATCCTTATTATCGGACGGCTCAATCGACTAGGAACGGTTTTAGAATATACAGTGACTATAAGATGTATTTCATGATAGACATCTCCATGTTCTACCACATCTTACATACACTATAGTATATTCAAGGTCTTTATCAAAACAACAATAGTATATCACAATATAACAATATGAAGTAATATAAAGTCATTGCCATAAAAGTGTAAATAATATTAAACAAAAGATTGTTTATACAAAGAGTCAACAAAGCCCATAGCCACACAGTTGGCTCACTGGGCACCCACTCTTACAATCTCCCACTTGCCCTATAGCCAACTAGTCATACTACGTAGACCCATTGCTTCGCGATGTTTGTCAAACAATGGTCCTGGCAAAGGCTTAGTAAGTGGATCAGCGATATTGTCTGCAGAGGCCACTCGTTCGACACTGATGTCTCCTCTTTCCACAATCTCCCGGATTATGTGGTATTTCCTCAGTACGTGTTTGGATCTTTGATGAGACCTTGGTTCCTTTGCTTGAGCAACGGCACCCGTGTTGTCGCAGTACACGGGACTGGACCAACAAATTCAGGAATGACGCCCAACTCTTGGACGAAATTCCTCATCCAAACGGCCTCTTTAGCAGCAGCTGATGCTGCAATGTATTCAGCCTCAGTGGTGGAATCCGCTGTGGTGTCCTGCTTGGAACTCTTCCAGAGACAGCACCGCCATTGAGCATGAACACAAATCCAGAGGTTGACTTCGAGTCATCCACATCACTTTGGAAGCTAGAGTCGGTATAGCCTTCCAGTTTGAGTTCTCGTCCTCCATAAACCATGAACATATTCTTAGTCCTTCGCAAGTACTTAAGAATGTCCTTCACGGCTTTCCAATGCATTTGACCAGGATTAGACTGATATCTGCTCGTGACACTCAGAGCAAATGCTACATCCGGTCTGGTAGATATCATCCCATACATGATACTACCTATAGCTGACGCATATGGTACATGTGTCATATTCTCTATCTCTGCATCAGTCTTGGGACACATAGACTTGGATAGAGAAACTCCATGACACATGGGTAGATGTCCTCTCTTGGACCCATCCATTGAAAACCGTTTCAATATGGTATCGATGTAGGTTGATTGAGTGAGTCCTATCATTCTCTTAGATCTATCCCTATAGATCTGTATCCCAAGAATGTAGGATGCCTCACCCAAATCCTTCATCGAAAATCTACCTGATAACCATATCTTTGTTGATTGCAACACCCCTACATCATTCCCAATGAGTAGGATGTCATCAACATAAAGTACTAAGAATGTCACCGCATCCTTAACTACTTTCTTGTACACGCAAGGTTCCTCCGGGTTCTTGATGAAACCAAAGTCTTTAATTGTTTCATCAAATTTCTGGTTCCAACTTCTTGATGCTTGTTTTAGACCATAAATTGATCTCTGAAGCTTGCATACCTTATGCTCGCTTCCCATGGATGTGTACCCCTCAGGCTGCTTCATATAGATTTCTTCCTTAATGTCTCCATTAAGAAAAGCAGTCTTCACATCCATTTGCCATATCTCATAGTCATACCATGCAGCTATGGCAATAAGGATTCTTATGGACTTGAACATTGCAACTGGTGAAAAGGTTTCGTCATAGTCAACTCCTTGCCTTTGAGTATAACCTTTAGCCACCAATCGCGCCTTGTAGGTCAATACCTTACCATCAGGCCCAAGCTTTCTTTTGTAGATCCATTTACACCTATTGGAACAATTCCATCGGGAGGATCCACTAAAGACCAGACTTGGTTAGTATGCATCGAATCCAATTCTGATTGCATAGCTTCAAGCCATAAATTCGAATCCGCATCAGAAATTGCTTCCTTGAAGCTTCTTGGATCACATCCAATGTCGGGTTCATCTTGACCCTCTTCAAGAAGAAGACCATATCGAACTGGAGGTCTAGAAGTCCTCTCGGATCTTCTAGGTGCAGGCGTGTCCAGCAATGGTTCCTGAGGTGTGGGATCGTTATTTTGTATTTCGGGTTCTTCTCGAACTTCTTCGAGTTCCATCATCTCGCCTTTCTTATCCAATAAGAATTCCTTCTCCAAGAAGGTGGCATTCCTAGAAACAAACACCTTTGTTTCAGCAGGATAATAGAAATAATATCCGATTGAATTCTTCGGATACCCCACAAAATAACAAGCTGGATCGACTATCCAACTTATCTCCCACTGTCCGCTTCACGTAAGCAGGACATCCCCAAATCCTCAAGTACGAATACTTAGGAGCTTTGCCATTCCATAACTCGTATGGTGTTTTGTCCACTGCTTTAGTGTGGACGTTGTTCAACAACAATACCGCCGTTTCAAGCGCATAGCCCCAAAACGAAGGTGGAAGCTCAGTGAAGCTCATCATGGATCGAACCATGTCCAACAAAGTTCGATTACGATGCTCCGATACACCATTAAGCTGTGGTGTCATAGGAGGAGTCCACTGAGAGAGAATCCCATTCTCTTTCAGATAGTCCAAAAACTCGGTACTCAAGTATTCTCCACCTCGATCCGATCGAAGTGCTTTAATACTTTTACCTAGCTTGTTTTCTACTTCAGCCCTGAATTCTTTGAACTTTTCAAATGCTTCAGACTTATATTTCATTAAATATAAATACCCATACCTTGAATAATCATCAGTAAAGGTAATGAAGAAGTAGGTGGCCATGTTGAGTCCCTACTCTAAATGGACCACAAACATCTGTATGGATCAAATCCAACAGATTTTGACTACGCTCAGGCTTCCCCTTAAAAGGAGATTTAGTCATTTTCCTTTTAGGCAGGATTCACAGTAGGTAGAGAGTTAATATCAGACATATCAAACATGCCCTCTCCACTAGCTTGTTCATCCTCCTTGAGGAAATATGACCTAGTCTAGCGTGCCAAAGGTTTGCCGGGTTTTGACTATCGATTTTCCTTTTGTTTGTTGTCGCCGGTTTGTCAATACAATTCACTGGAACGTCTTTTAGTTTTAAATTATATAGATCGTTTTCAAGTTGTCCATTTCCAATTAAACATTCATTCTTGTAAATACTGCAAATCCCATTCACAAAATTACAAGAATAACCATCTCTATCAAGCATAGAAATAGAAATAATGTTTTTAATTAAATCTGGCACAAATAAAACATCTCTCAACAATAATTTAAAACCGTTCTGCAAAATCAAACAAACATCTCCAATGGCCGTAGCTTCAACTCTGGAAACATTCCCGAGCCTCAGCTGGGTCTCACCCATTCTAAGCCTGCGACTTCTTGTCATCACCTGCAAATCATTGCAAATGTGAGATCCACATCCGGTATCCAATACCCAAGAAGTTGTATTAAGTGACATGTTTATTTCGATATAGAACATACCCTTTGCAGTTCCCAACTGCTCAAGATACTCCTTGCAGTTGCGCTTCCAATGACCCGGCTTCTTGCAGTAATGGCAACATCCTTGGATTTTCCATCGTTTGAAGCCTTTGTCTTTTGCTTCTTCTCGGGTTCCACTTTCTTGGGTGGGCAGAACGTTTCTTGCCCTTCATACTTGGCCCCTTCTTAGCAGAAGATGAGGAGCCCACCAAGAAAGCTGGCTTATCCTTCTTAAGTGTGGATTCATATGTAACGAGCATATTGACCATCTCTTCAAGGGTGGCCTCTATCTTGTTCATATTAAAATTTATCACGAATCCATCAAATGAAGAAGGAAGAGATAGAAGCAGCAAGTCCACATTGAGTTCATGCTCCAACACCAAATCAAGGGTCGCTAACTTCTGTATGAGCCAAATCACTCGTACCCCATGATCACGGACCGAAGTCCCTTCACGCATGCGGCACGTCATCAACTCCTTAACAGTAGAGAACCTTTCAGCCCTCGACTGAGCCCCAAAAAGTTCCTTGAGTTGCGTGTGAATGTCAGCAGCATTCACCGTGTCCTCAAATCGCCTCTGGAGTTCATCAGACATCGAGGCTTGCATATAGCATTTGGTCTTGATGTCATGGTCACACCATGCATCAAGTTTGGCCAATTCCTCCGGACTTATGTCAGCTGGTGCTTCCTTCGGAGGTGCTTTCTCTACACGTAGAGCATTTTCTCCGAAGTTAAGACAATCTTCAACTTCCGGAACCATTCCGTATAGTTGGCTCCAGTCAGCTTGTTTTGTTCGAGGATCGAGAATAAAGGATTCGCGAATTCATTGTATGAAATACTGAAAGGAAAAACAGACATATATCAATGATTGTTTAACAATTTACTAAGACATAAAATAGGCGAATTTAATTTTATGAATCTCACTCCCACTATTTTAACGATTTCACCACCCTCTAGTGAAAACGGGAAACTTTTTCCTTAGTGAGAACATGGAGTCCAATTGACAAACTTATGGTCCCGAATAATATCAGCCAACCATAATTCTCAAAAGGTAGAGCCCAATTGCTTCCAAAGCAACCCCCATGTGTTTACCTCATGTCCAATAAGGGCCCAATAATATGACGCCGTTTAAAGTGACATGTCAAGATGACCCATCAATATTAAGTTGTGATGGACGGTCGCCATGTGGATCCCCCATTAATATGAGCCGATCCCATGGGAGTTCCACTCAACTTACAACATTTGTCGATCCAATGTACAGCTTTCCGACGGACGGGCCCCAATAATATGAGCCGGACCGTATCCGCGGGGTAGCATCACATACATTGACCGTTGATGGAAGGTAGGAACATTTAAACAATATTTAAATTTCCTTTATTTATCTTGATATAAATTTTAAATCATATTTAAAATGAGGGATTTTATTTATTAAATATTTGTCTCATCATATTTAATTTATTGCATGCATTGCCGGATTCACGCAATTTATGTCTAAACATGCATACAATCATAATATCACATATTATATAGGATGATCGATTCCATTTCTAATTGACCCGTGGTTGCCAATCACGGGTCTTAGTCCAATCCTAGGTAATATGCAGTATGCAAATGCAATCCTATTACATATGCTTCCAATTTACATTTCTTCAGTCTTCATTGTCTGCTGGGCCCACCATCTTCAAATCTTGATCTCCCACTAAATCTAATGTATTTACAATAAATAACAATGACAAGTAGGGGATACATTTTTAGGGGGTGGGAACGGGCTATAAACCAAGCCCACTTTTATTACATATGACATTCATATCGGGCCATAAACCAGGCCCATTAATAAAACCAACAACAATAAAGACAAAATGTAAATTCCTAACATACACCTACAAAATTGGTCATGGCAATCGATCATCCTTATCCAATAACATTTAATTCAAAATTAATTTATTGGATAACATGCTGTGGCAATTCAAATTTAAACAAGATAAAATCATATTTTATATATAAAATCACATTTCACATATAAAATCATATTTTATCTCCATATCAAATAAAATCATATTTTATCTATAAAATCCAATTTTACAAATAAAATCATATTTTATCTAATATATCATAAGATCATATCTTATCATCAATTGTACCAAAATAATTGATTTCAAAATTCAATTTACGGATAAAATATTAAAATTTTCCAAAAATTCAAATTTATCCAAAATCAATTTTAAAATTTACGGACTCGAACAATTCGATCCGAAATCTCGTGAACCAATCAAAAACAATTTTTGACCGGACCAAAAATAAAATTTTAAATATTAAAATTAAAATATAATTTTTCCCGCGGGCCGCCCGGGACACTCCCGGGCCGGCCCGCACCCGGGGCGCGGGCCGGGGCAGCCCGGCTGCCCCCTTAGGGCAGCGCCTGGCGCCGCCCTGGGCGGCGCCGAGCGCCGCCCTGCGCAGCGCCCAGCGCTGCGCTGGGCGGCGCCGAGCGCCGCCCCTGGGCAGCGCCGAGCGCCGCCCCTGGGCAGCGCCGAGCGCTGCCCTGCGCAGCGCCCAGCGCTGCGCTGGGCAGCGCACAGCGCTGCCCTGGGCGGCGCCGTGCGCCGCCCTGGGCGGCGACGGTCGCCGCCTTGGGCGGCGCCGTGCGCCCCTTTGGGCGGCGCCGTGCGCCGCCCGGGGCAGCAAAATTGCTGCCCCACCGGGCAGCGATCCAATCGCTGCCCGGGTTTTGCCCCGAAAATTTTTTTTTTTTTTTTTATTTAAAAATATTTATTTTGTTTCAAAAACCGAGACTCAAAAATTTTGTACAATTGATTAATTCAATCGATTGATCTGAGCAACCTGGCTTTGATACCACTGTTGGAAAACTGGCGAGTTCCCAGACCAATTACGATTGATACCCGGTGCAGCGGAAGTTTAAAAATTTTTCATGGAACGTTTCCATGGTATGGGTATCAACCGTTCATCGATTGAATTACGTGTGTGTAAAATTTAAATAACAATTAAATAAATTTTACCTCAAATCTCGCAACGAGATTAATGGACACCAACAGAACAATTCTGCTCTTGTTGTCTCTCCTGGAACCGATGAACGCCTTCAATCAGGTCCACGAACAGAGGTTTAATCCCTCTGATAGATTGCACTAGAAAATCTATCAGAAGTTTTCTGCGAAGAGAATACACGAATTTGATTCGTTATTCCTTACTGCGATTCAAAATCACAGACCGGAATTTTCTCGGGCAGAGCAAAGGGAGGGGACGGCCGATCGGTTTTGAGAGGGTCTAGGGTTTTCGAAATTTGCTCTCAAAATTTATGACCTGTTGTGTGTAATTTCTGTACTGAAATAACTTATTTATAATGCAGGCCACTAACACCTTAGGGCCCATTAATCATAAGCTGGGGCCCGACAAGCAAAGCCCGCTCGTTCAGAAATCAATATAAAATTCATCGTGACTCCGATTGATGAAACGATTTCACCAATGTGCACAGAAACCATTTCTGCACGTTTTAAAGTCAAAATAAATTTTCCTGAATCCGAATTCAGTGGTTTCCAAAAATGTCCATCCCTATGTCATTTTAGGAAATCCTACTCCCTTACTCTTATTTAAGAAGTCCAACTCCTTAGTTCATTAAATTTAACTCTTTAAATTTAACTATCTCAACGGGGATTAAAACTCCATTACACTGTGTGACCCTCAATGGTTCAGGGATACAGCTAGCCGTGGGCTCACAACTCCTTGTGACTCGGAACAACACTTTCCGACTTGCCCAACGAATCATGGTAAAGCGCCTAGCAACATCGCCCCATGATTCCCTAGGTATCACTGATAGTGCCTACAAGAACCAGTAGATTTTGGTTAACGTACAGTACGGTCCCTTCATCCATATATCCCGATCGAATCAACAACCATTGGTATATCGAGAGTCGCTCAATATTCGATAACTATGCAATACATCTTGAAGATCAAATTAGTGACATCGCATGTGCTACTAAGAAACCATTTCTTAAATCACATCAAGTACTCTGGCCAGAGATTTGTCACACTAATATCTCCTCAGATCGCATAGGATATCCACACTCGCAAGTATGTGGTGAATCCTTGACAACAATGCATTGACTCCTATATGTGTCGTAACTGTACCCAATCTCGACACCTGATGACCCCCTCAGAGTCGGTAAACGAGTCAAAGCACAGTACTAGCATATAGAGTCTCCATGATGTTTCAAGTCGTAAGGACTAATGGTGTACAACCAAAACCGCGGACTTTATCCACTCGATAAGTGATAACCACTTGGAAAGTCCGGATAGGGTAGTTCGACTATTCATCCTATGAATATCCATTTGCATGCTTCGAACATCTCCATGTTCCCTACCAATGAAACGTGGTACTCCGCATCGCAAATGCTAGTCTCAAACTCGAGCGATCCTTATCCTTATTATCGGACGGCTCAATCGACTAGGAACGGTTTTAGAATATACAGTGACTATAAGATGTATTTCATGATAGACATCTCCATGTTCTACCACATCTTACATACACTATAGTATATTCAAGGTCTTTATCAAAACAACAATAGTATATCACAATATAACAATATGAAGTAATATAAAGTCATTGCCATAAAAGTGTAAATAATATTAAACAAAAGATTATTTATACAAAGAGTCAACAAAGCCCATAGCCACACAGTTGGCTCACTGGGCACCCACTCTTACATATGAGATATGGCAAATGGATGTGAAGACTGCTTTTCTTAATGGAGACATTAAGGAAGAAATCTATATGAAGCAGCCTGAGGGGTACACATCCATGGGAAGCGAGCATAAGGTATGCAAGCTTCAGAGATCAATTTATGGTCTAAAACAAGCATCAAGAAGTTGGAACCAGAAATTTGATGAAACAATAAAATATTTTGGTTTCATCAAGAACCCGGAGGAACCTTGCGTGTACAAGAAAGTAGTTAAGGATGCGGTGACATTCTTAGTACTTTATGTTGATGACATCCTACTCATTGGGAATGATGTAGGGATGTTGCAGTCAACAAAGATATGGTTATCAGGTAGATTTTCGATGAAGGATTTGGGAGAGGCATCCTACATTCTTGGGATACAGATCTATAGAGATAGGTCTAAGAGAATGATAGGACTCACTCAATCAACCTACATCGATACCATATTGAAACGGTTTTCAATGGATGGGTCCAAAAGAGGACATCTACCCATGTGTCATGGAGTTTCTCTATCCAAGTCTATGTGTCCCAAGACTGATGCAGAGATAGAGAATATGACACATGTACCATATGCGTCAGCTATAGGTAGTATCATGTATGAGATGATATCTACCAGACCGGATGTAGCATTTGCTCTGAGTGTCACGAGCAGATATCAGTCTAATCCTGGTCAAATGCATTGGAAAGCCGTGAAGGACATTCTTAAGTACTTACGAAGGACTAAGAATATGTTCATGGTATATGGAGGACGAGATCTCAAATTGGAAGGCTATACCGACTCTAGCTTCCAAAGTGATGTGGATGACTCGAAGTCAACCTCTGGATTTGTGTTCATGCTCAATGGCGGTGCTGTCTCTTGGAAGAGTTCCAAGCAGGACACCACAGCGGATTCCACCACTGAGGCTGAATACATTGCAGCATCAGCTGCTGCTAAAGAGGCCGTTTGGATGAGGAAGTTCGTCCAAGAGTTGGGCGTTATTCCTGAATTTGTTGGTCCAGTCCCGGTGTACTGTGACAACATGGGTGCCGTTGCTCAAGCAAAGGAACCAAGGTCTCATCAAAGATCCAAACACGTACTGAGGAAATACCACATAATCCGGGAGATTGTGGAAAGAGGAGACATCATTGTCGAACGAGTGGCCTCTGCAGACAATATCGCTGATCCGCTTACTAAGCCTTTGCCAGGACCATTGTTTGACAAACATCGCGAAGCAATGGGTCTACGTAGTATGACTAGTTGGCTATAGGGCAAGTGGGAGATTGTAAGAGTGGGTGCCCAGTGAGCCAACTGTGTGGCTATGGGCTTTGATGACTCTTTGTATAAACAATCTTTTGTTTAATATTATTTACACTTTTATTAATGGCAATGACTTTATATTACTTCATATTGCTATATTGTGATATACTATTGTTGTTTTGATAAAGACCTTGAATATACTATAGTGTATGTAAGATGTGGTAGAACATGGGGATGTCTATCATGAAATACATCTTATAGTCACTGTATATTCTAAAACCGTTCCTAGTCGATTGAGCCGTCCGATAATAAGGATAAGGATCGCTCGAGTTTGAGACTAGCATTTGCGATGCGGAGTACCACGTTTCATTGGTAGGGAACATGGAGATGTTCGAAGCATGCAAATGGATATTCATAGGATGAATAATCGAACTACCCTATCCGGACTTTCCAAGTGGTTATCACTTATCGAGTGGATAAAGTCCGCGGTTTTGGTTGTACACCATTAGTCCTTACGACTTGAAACATCATGGAGACTCTATATGCTAGTGCTGTGCTTTGACTCGTTTACCGACTCTATGGGGGTCATCAGGTGTCGAGATTGGGTACAGTTACGACACATATAGGAGTCAATGCATTGTTGTCAAGGATTCACCACATACTTGCGAGTGTGGATATCCTATGCGATCTGAGGAGATATTAGTGTGACAAATCTCTGGCCAGAGTACTTGATGTGATTTAAGAAATGGTTTCTTAGTAGCACATGCGATGTCACTAATTTGATCTTCAAGATGTATTGCATAGTTATCGAATCTTGAGCGACTCTCGATATACCAATGGTTGTTGATTCGATCGGGATATATGGATGAAGGGACCGTACTGTACGCTAACCAAAATCTACTGGTTCTTGTAGGCACTATCAGTGATACCTAGGGAATCATGGGGCGATGTTGCTAGGCGCTTTACCATGATTCGTTGGGCAAGTCGGAAAGTGTTGTTCCGAGTCACAAGGAGTTGTGAGCCCACGGCTAGCTGTATCCCTGAACCATTGAGGGTCACACAGTGTAATGGAGTTTTAATCCCCGTTGAGATAGTTAAATTTAAAGAGTTAAATTTAATGAACTAAGGAGTTGGACTTCTTAAATAAGAGTAAGGGAGTAGGATTTCCTAAAATGACATAGGGATGGACATTTTTGGAAACCACTGAATTCGGATTCAGGAAAATTTATTTTGACTTTAAAATGTGCAGAAATGGTTTCTGTGCACATTGGTGAAATCGGTTCATCAATCGGAGTCACGATGAATTTTATATTAATTTCTGAACGTGCGGGCTTTGCTTGTCGGGCCTTAACTTATGACTAATGGGCCCTAAGCTGTTAGTGGCCTGCATTATAAATAAGTTATTGCAGTACAGAAATTAAAAACAACAGGTCATTATTTTGAGAGACAGAATTCGAAACCCTAGCCTCCTCTCTCTCACAATTCGGCCGCCCCCTCCTTGCTCTGTCAGAGAATTTCCGGTCTGTGATTTTTAATTGCAGTCAGGAATAACGAATCAGATTCGTTTAATCTCTTCGCAGAAAACTTCTGACAGATTTTCTAGTGCAATCTGTCAGAGGGATTTAAACCCCATTCGTGGACCTGATTGAAGGAGTTCATCAGTTCCTGGGAGATACAAGAAGCGCAGAGAAATCTGTGTGGTGTCCATTAATCTCGCTTCGAGATTGGAGGTAAAATTTAATTAATTGTTATTTGAATTTTACACACACAATAATTTAATCGTTGAATGGTTGATACCCACACCATGGAATCGTTCCATGATAAAATTTTTAAACTTCCGCTGCACCGGGTATCAATCGTGATTGATCTGAACGCCAGTTATCCAACAGTTGTAATGTCCTTTATACTTCACCAAGGTTGATGATTTGAATTTGTGGCATCAAAAGTTAGGACATGCTAACTTCAAAGCTCTGAAGAAACTGAGCAAGTATGAAGCTGTTCGTGGGATGCCAAATTTGACTTTTGGAGTTCCATACGTGTGTGGAAACTGTTAAAAAGGTAAGCAAACTCGTGTGTCACATCCAGTGTTACAACACTGTGGGAAAACACGATGTCTTGAACTCTTACACATGGATTTAATGGGACCTATGGAGGTTGAAAGCTGTGGAGGTAAGAAGTATTCATTTGTATGTGTTGATGACTTTTCAAGGTACTCATGGGTAAGTTTTTTAAGAGAAAAGTCTGAGACTTTCGATTCTTTCAAAAAATTGATAAAGCAGATCACTAATCTGTTTGCTTTGAAGGTTATCAGGATTCAAACTGGCCATGGTAAGGAATTTGAAAACTCATTGTTTGATCAATTCTGTGAAAAGGAAGGAATATCACATGAATATTCAGCACCAAAGACACCTCAACAGAATGGCATTTCCGAAAGAAAAAAGAGAACCCTCCAAGAGATGGCAAGGGTTATGTTAAGCTCGAAAAATATTGCAAAAAGATTTTGGGCTGAGGCTTTAAATACTGCATGTCACATATCCAATAGGGTGTATTTAAGAAAAGGTTCTACTATGACTTCCTATGAAATTCTCATGGGAAAAAGGCCTAACCTTAAATATTTTCATATTTTTGGATGCATACGTTATGTTTTGAATGACAGGATGCTGTTGGCTAAGTTTGATTCAAAAAGCGATAAGTGCTTATTTCTTGGATATGCTTTGAATAGTCGAGCTTATCGTGTGTTTAACTTGAGAAATAGAACTATCATTGAATCTATTAATATGGTATTTGATGATTATGCAGATCTGAAAGGGAAAACAATTGAAGACCATATTGATGATCTGCTAGATATTGTTGCTCCATAGACTGATTCCAGTATTTTCAATAGTGTTGTCCCACCTGAAAAATCACCTAGCACAACACTGAGTCCAACAATGACTATGGATGAACAGAATACAGAAGATCAGGATGATTTTGAAGATGAAATACAAGATTCTGGACATGATGTACCTAGCAAAATTCAGAAAAATCATCCTACTTCACAAATCATAGGAGATGCACAAGGAAGGATGCAGACCCGAAGAAAGGAAAAAGCTGATTATCGAAAGATGAGCGGGTTAGTGTGCATGACTTCCGCATACTCTCATGTAAGACATTCTTGCTTTGTGTCTAGTATTGAACCAAAAAATATTGGTGAGGCTTTAAAAGACGAGTTTTGGGTCAATGCTATGCATGATGAACTTGAAAAATTTGTTAGGAATGATGTGTGGATCCTAGTTCCTTCACCTGATCATAGTAATATAATTGGAACAAAGTGGATTTTTAAGAACAAAACTGATGAATTAGGAAATATTGTAAGGACCAAAGCTAGATTAGTAGCTCAAGGGTATACACAAGTTGAGGGGGTGGACTTTGATGAAACCTTCGCACCTGTAGCTCGAATAGAGTCTGTTAGATTACTGTTAGCTATTGCTTGTCACATGAAGATGAAACTTTTTCAAATGGATGTCAAAAGCGCATTTTTGAATGGAATTTTGAATGAAGAAGTTTATGTAAGACAACCAAAGGGATTTGAAGATCCAAATCATTTTGATCATGTTTATAAGTTGAAGAAGACCTTATATGGATTGAAACAAGCAACTCGTGCTTGGTATGGAAGGCTCACGGAATATTTGCTTGACATTGGATTCAAAAGAGGTGAGCTAGACAAAACACTTTTTGTTCAAAAAGTACAAGGTAACATTATTATTTGTCAAATCTATGTTGATGACATAATTTCTGTGCTTCATCTCAAAAACTTGTGAATGATTTTGTTGAAAGCATGACTGCTACCTTTGAAATGAGCATGATAGGAGAATTGAATTACTTTCTAGGTTTACAAGTGAAACAAATGAGTGATGTGATCTTTTTGTGTCAAAGCAAATATGCTAAGAATTTGATAAAGAGATTTTGTATTGATCATGTTAGACATATGAAAACACCAATGGGAACTAATGAAAAAATGTGCAAAGACAGTGTTGACAACACTCTGTACAGAAGCATAATTGGAAGTCTGCTGTATTTGAGTGCAATTCGACCTGATATTATGTTCAGTGTGTGTTTGTGTGCCCGATATCAATCTGATCCTAAAGTCACACATATGAAAGCTGTAAAACGAATTTTGAAGTATGTTGCAGGAACTTTAGACTTGGGGCTATGGTACTCTAACGAAACCAATACTAATTTGGTAGGCTATAGTGATGCTAATTGGGCAGGAGATGTTGATGTAAGAAAAAGCACCACGGGTGGTTGTTTTTATTTGGGTAACAACTTGGTATCATGGTATAGTAGGAAACAGAACTGTGGGTCACTTTTCACTGCTGAATCCGAATATGTAGTAGCGGGAAGTTGCTGTTCTCAATTAATTTGGATGAATCAAATGCTGCAAGACTATGGTCTTAAAAGTGAAACACCAATTGTGTACTGTGATAACTCAAGTGCTATAGATATATCAAAAAACCCAGTACAACACTCTCGAACTAAACACATTGACATAAGACATCACTTCATTCGAGATTTAGTTGAGAAGAACATGATCCAAATGGAGTTTGTCGGGACCAATAATCAACTGGCCGATATTTTTACAAAAGAATTAAACTTTGAGAGATTTTCCAGTCTCAGGAAATCTCTCAACATGTGTTCTTTATAAGCACTCACAGTTGCTGTCCTGAAGTGTTGCCAACACTAACGGACAACACCAATCATGCATGTGCATTTTTAGGACTTTAGGCATACTGCATACTCATATTGTTCTATGTTTTGCATTGGTTGATAATACTGATCAATACTTTGTACTTCTTCTGTCAAAATTATTTACAGATCACACTTGCCATGAAAATATGCTTTAAACCACGAAGTAGTTGTGGGATGTTCGTGTATTCCATGATCTTGTCCCATGTGAAAAGTGGTTTTGAAAATTTTAAAAAGCATGGTTTGATAAAATTTCAGTGACCAATGTCTTGAAAATCAAATTAAAATCGGAAGAAAATTGGAAAAAGCTACCTAAAAGAGTCCAATGAAGACCGTTTTTTTAGTGTGCAGGCTACCACTTCTGAACTAAGTCAATAAGAAGAAAAATATGGCTCTGGAAGTGTGACAAATTCAAAAATATTTTGAAGACTACAGTGTTGTTGGAAAGTATTGCCAATACTGGTGCTTAACACGTGCTGCACACACTTTGCATACATTTTTGATCTTATCTCATTACATTCTGTTTAGACATAAATTAGGTCATGCATTTTGCATTTTTGTGATCGTATCGAGCTCATGGTTAAAAGTTCAAAGACGAACAAAAATTGGAAAAATTGCCCAACTTGCTGAAAATTGAATTGTTTGTGATTGAACATGTTTCAGTGGCGTTAAAACTTGATGTGGAGTTATTTATTTTTTGGGAAATATTGATATATTCTTAAGTGATAAGTTTTTAGGGTATCCTTAATTAATCAAATTTAATTTCCTTAATTAAGAAATTTTTACCCGTTGAGGATTGTTACCGTTAGGGGGAGATTCCTAATCTGATATGATAGATATGGGTGTTTAATTTTTTACCGTTCGAAATCTTATCCCTATATATTTCTATTACTGCAAAAATTTCTTTTATCGTCTTCAACCTTCTCTAATTTTCTCTCTGCTAAAATTCTCTGAAACCCTTACTCTCTAAATTGTGTATAATGGCAGGTAAAGATTTTGATTCGCATGATATACGATCGGAGATGGGATACCAAGAGGAAGACAAACCTTCAGAGGTTCATTCTAAAAACCCCACTCTCGCGATTGTTCCTGCTGCCATTCAACCTACACCGTTGGCATAAATTGCTCCAGGAGAACAAGGGAACAAAATCGACCTTGAGAATCCTCCTGATTTCTCAGTGTTAAATCGTGTGTTCCCAACACAACCAATAGCAAGGAGGTCAAAGCGCCAAGCGGGATTCAACCCCGATTTTACTACCACTAAGAGATTTTGTGGAAAGGGGGAGACTTCTCGTCCTATTGTAGATGATCCAGATTTTTCATCTGGAGATGATTCTGCAGATCAAGACTTTGAGGTGGTTGCCATACCAAAAACCTCTGTTGCTGCAAAGACCAAATCAAAGAATGTGGAATCATCAACGAGTGATGATTCATCTAAAGAAGATTCTACTGTTGTGGCTTCGAGTGAGAAAGAGCCAACTGCTACTGTTGTTAATGATACCACAAAGACATCCACAGAGGCTCCGATGTCTACTGATGAGAAAATTTCACTGGCCACTGAGAACTTTAGTCTGTTTCTCAGTGCTTGGAAAAGGGGTCGCGAGTGGTCTCTGGGGGATAATGTGAGGGAATTCATTCCTTTTGTCGTATTTTGGTTCCTCTGGACTGCACCTGCGGAGAAGGTTAAGTTCCAAATTTTGTCTTATTTGAGACTTGCTCATTCCGCAACTGTTATCAAGCCCCGTCTTTGGCTGGGGGCTTTGCAGGCTGCGAGGAAGATGGGCATTTCGGTCGGCCTCCAACGGATTCACAAGACTGCGATCGTCCGTTGGTTGAGGCCTCCACCTGGGTCCTTCAAGCTCAATGTGGATGGGAGCTCAAGAGGTAACCCGGTTGAGTCGTCTGTGGGGGGGGGGGGGGTTGTCCGGGATTTTTCTGGTAGGGTCTTGGCGTTTTTTAGTGAGTTCATTGGTTTGGGTTCCAATGTTCGTGCAGAACTCTGGGCGATTTGGAGGGGTATTCTTCTCTGTTCTGACCTTAGCCTTTTTCCCCTTTGGATTGAGACTGATTCCTAGATTGCCATTCAGATTCTTAGATCTCGGAGGTGCCGCTGGGATTTGGACCATATTGTTTCAAGGACGCGTGTTTTGGTGTGGAATAGGCCGGTTCATTTCTCGCATATCTATCGGGAAGGGAATTCGGTTGCGGATGCGTTGGCGCGGCAGGCTCATGATCATAGGCAGTGTTTGTTGGAGATTGGTGTTCCTTTAACCACTCTCATCGCTGCGTTGGCCCGTTCTGACTCTTCCGGGCTTCCTTACCTTAGATCTAGGTTTTCTTAGAGCCTCACGCTCGCTTATAGCCGTTTCTCTTGGGCTTTATTTTTCTTTGTTTGCTCTCATTTTTGGTCTAGGTCATCCTAGACTTAGATATATGTAGCTATTTATTTTTATTTGCAGGTACAGCTCTCCAGCCCTTTTCCGGAGTTTTTGGAGTTAGTCTGTTCCCCTGTCGCTTGCTTTGCTTCTTCAGAGTGATGGATCACCAGGCGTTCACTGTGCTTCTCCTTGCCTGGTTCTTGCTGTTGTTTGGATGTTTTGTGGGCGGTCTCTCGTGCCCCTCGCTTTTTGGATTTCCAGTCTTCTTGGGAGTTAGGTTATGGCTTGAGTTTCCTTCGCCATTTTCCTGCTTTTTTGCTCTGGGCCTTCTGGTTTGCGGTCGCTCCTCTTTTTCCTCGCGGCCTATGTATAGTGACTTCCCAGCTGATCATGACTTTTGGACATATTTCTTGCATAGCTTTGATCTGTTGTTCAGCTCTGGATGGTGCCAGCCTCTTTTCGCGCTTTAGTGTCGGATTTAATTTTGCTGGCCTGGAGTTGTGGATCTCCTCTAGGTTTTACTGCACAGGTTGATACCAGCCACTCTTCGCGCCTCAGTGTCCGTTTTTTATTTTGCTGGGCCGAGCTGTGGTTCTCTTCTAGCTTTTGCTGCCCAGGATGACTGCTGACGTTGACTTAGTTAGCTATCTTTGATGTTATTTGTTTATACTTATTTCCTAGGGATGCTTTGGTTGTATATTTTTCGATACCCTAGCTGTTCTGATGTTCTTATTACCTTTGTATAGCCTTTTGGGGAGGTCTTGTCCTAGTCCCCCTCCTCCGTTAGGTTTTATTTGTATTGCTTTTTTATGTTTATATACAGGTAGGGGTCTGCTTAACCCCCCGCTCCCGACGGTGTTGTTTTTTTTAAAAAAAAAAAAAAGTTCTGAATAAGAAAATTATGAGGATGCTGCTTCTGATGAATCTAGAAGTTCTGAGGAACAAGCTGCTGATGACAGTGTTGCCAACACTGATGACAACATTACAGCTGAATCTGACTCTGAGATTGATCCTGATAAAGCATACAATCTTCAATTTTATTCAAAAGAGTCTGCTGACGAATGGGAGAGTCTGTCTGGAAAGGACTATTTGGAAGAAAAGAATATTGATAAAGTGTCCTTCGAAAAGCAAAATTTGGTGACATTCTTGAAACAGCAGAATTTATATTCTACTGTCACCACTGTTGGACCTTTTTCCAGGAAAGCTGTTTTAGAATTTTACTGCAACCTGAACATCAAGACTGGAGATGAAGAATCATACAAGTTTGGAAAAGTGTACATCAGGGGAAAGATGTATGATTTTACTTCTGTTTTGATCAATGAACACTAAAATACTGCTGATTTCGATGATGATGCAGTTACTGAAGACATTGATCAAGTCACAAAGGTGATCACTGGCGGCATGGTTCACAAATTTCCATTGCACCCAGACCGGTTGTCAGCTGCAAAGCTTACCTCTTTCTTTTCTGTGCTTCACAAGATTGCAATCAGGAATTGGACGCCATCGACCAACACAACCGTGGTAACTAAGTCACAAGCACTTGCACTGTTTACTATTGGAACTCAAGCACCTTTGGACTTTGGAAATTTGGTGTTTGAAAATATTATGACCTTTAGAGAAGGTGGTTGGAAAGCAACAAAGTTTCCGTTTCCTTCTTTGATCTATGGTATGCTGGAATCTCAAGGTTTCAAACCAGAGGATGATGAAGTATTGATCGGAGGAGAAGAGCTTATCAAGATCGCACCTGGACTGTTGAAGGGAAATAGGAAGCTTGATCTACCATGGACTGGTGTTGTACCCAGTGTTGCCAACACTGAGTCTGTTCCACCTATGACCATTCATAACATTGCTCAGATTATGTTGAATGCTACTGCTATTCGCTCTCAAATGCTTCATGCTGAACAAAAAATTTCTCAAGCCAAAGCTGATCTTGAGTACTATGAAGCCTTAATGGCTGAGTACAGGCTTAAACTTGGACTACCAGGGCCCTCTGGACAAAAAGGGGGAGTAGGATCAAGTGCTGATCAAGCTGAAAAGGAAGCTGTTTAGATATTTGGTTTTAGGATTTCTCTTATCCTTATCTATTAGTTTGTTATTTTTCTTTAAGTTCAAAATATATTTCTAAGTTGATTAGTCTTATTAATCTCTGATATGCTATTGCACTATCTGATACTCTGATCTTGTGTGTTGAGAGTCGATGTTGACAACACAACCACATAACACTGTGTTCTGAGATGCTTAAATTCAGGGGGAGCATTAGTTGCATAAAGATATGGGGAGTTATTTGCACTTGTTTGTGTGTTTTGTCCAGAAAGGCAAAAAGGGGGAGTTTGAAAGATCATGTTGTGCACATGTCTTTTAAATTATTTCCTTATTACATTCTATTTCTATCTTTGGAGTTTTGCCTTTTTTAGACAAGTGTTAAAATTGGTAATATTGATTAAATCTGATACGAAATATTTAATATCTAATGATATTTTGTTTCCCTAATATGTAGGTTCTTATTTATGGAAACAAATTGAAGTTATATTTAAAGGAGTGCATAGGACCGATCAAACAAGACAATTAAGAGAGTGAAATATAGAGAGCAAAATACATAGAGAGAGTACTTCTAGTGTATTGAAGATCAATCGTTGAAGAATTTCTGAAGTGCTCATCGCTACTACACTGTGTTGCCGAGTAGTGTTGGAAACACTGAAGAACACACGAGTGAAGTGTTGTTCAGAAAGTGTTTCTTTGATTTTCGTTTTTCGGTTTAGTTCTTCCAATTGATTTTTTATTCTAAGTTCTTACTAGTTTTTAGGAACTCGTTTATTTTCTCAATCTGTTGAGAAAAGTAGTTTTTCATAAAACAATCACTAGTTGGTTTTTGTAAACTGATTATATTTTTCCAGTGATTATTTTGCCATAAGGCATCACACAAGTACTTGATACTTGTGCATAATTATCTGTGTTTTTATTTACTTTTTCTATTAGTGAATTATTCTGCTGCACAGTGTTATCATGAAGTGTTGACAACACTGACATATAACACACTCAAAAAGTTATTTGTGATATTTCTGTGATTTTATACTGTCCAAACCTAACAAGAAGTACTCCAAATCACAAGACCGAGTGAACTTTTAGATACCTTTTGAATTATATGTTGTTAATAGAACGGAAATATCATGCACCAATATGCATTTGACTAGTTTGTATATATTCTAAATATTTTGGGTTGTGCATAAATTCCATTATAGAAATAGGAGATTTATTTATACTTTTACAAGGATTGAAAGGGCCCTATTGAGATGGATTAATATGTCGTATCTTGATATAATGCTGTAGATCACATCTATCAAATGGGTCACAAGCATTAGATCAGATCCTTTCATTAGATTCTGGCGCATCTTTCTCCAAATCATCGACTCATATCACACCACTTTTGGATGATCACGATCATCCTTGTCATTTCTTAGATCAGAATCTAGATTGTGTTGGTAGGATATAGTTTCTTCGATTCAGCTTCTGCTCAGGAACCTTCCTTGTATTCTGCTGCTGTCAGAGCTGTCAAGCAATTGCTGCGAATCCAAAGCGCATACACTCGCTTTCCTTAAGAAACTATTTGCTCCTACCATGGTGATGCACTCGAACTAAGCCAATATTCCTCTAAGATACAATGGATTCCTAAGATTGTTGTTTCCAAAGGGCGTGTTTGAGAAAAACCACGAATACCTTGTATGTATTTAAACTTAATAATCGAATGTTTGTAACTTTGTATATTGTATCTATAGTATAACAATATCCAAACCACAATTATTTTGATGAAATAAATTTTCTGCTGAAAAGGTCGAGGAACCAGTGTGCAAAATTCTCACATTCATATTTTCAGATTGATTGTGTTAGGATGTGTTGGAATGATGATTGATGCATCATTTTCTATGATAGGACACGTCTTCTTGATGATACATATTCATTTGAATTATCAGAAACCGCCAAAAGAACAAAGGGATGCCATGAACAGACGTCTCTGTTCGTTACAGACCTGAAGGAACTTCGCATCATGGTGCACCGAATTCCTGGTTCCTTCAGTATGGTTCTCCTCCCACATTGGTTCCTTGGTTCTTTTAGGTTTTGTTTGGTTCCTTTAGATACCATATATTATTTTCAACATGAGATCTTCCCTTTTATGAAAATCACCCGCAATCCTTCACCATTTTCATAAAAATGAATTTTAAAGAAATTTTCCGATTATCAAGTTATAAGTCTTATGCATTAATAAATATATCTAATGGATTTGAATCTTTACATAGTGAATACCTCTCAAATGCTAAGCAAGATGACTGGTAGACCATCTTTGAACCAGCGACCTTATACAATTAACCGGAGGGATCTCACACATAGACTTTCCTTATCCTTGGTATTCATATTGGCGACACATGGATCGGCCTTGTGTCTTACTACCCTGGATTTCATGAATATTTATGTAGTTAAGCCAAACCACATTGGATATGGCACCATCTCCTATATTCACATAGGTGGATGTTATAAAGAATACCCAAGTAACTAAGTTTTCTAAAGGATTTCCCTTTATAACTCCATTCAGAGCTATGAAACTTTTCCTGAAAATTCCATTGTGTGAATAAGCACTTCTATTGGGACAAAATTTAAGTGCTTCACTCATTCATATAGTATACTTTTCTCATTGAACCCAAGATTTGGAAATCATCCAAATTTGAATCTAGTTTATACTATTGATGATCAATTAGTTGGTTTAAGTCCCATCTTTGACGTTATCCTCACATCGTCCACAGTTATGACACTCTCAGATATTAATTGTCTAACTGTACTATGTCTCGATCCAATATACATCGACTTCCCGTTGTATATATTGCTATATGCCCTTGATAGTGTAGACTCACTATCATAATGTATAACAACTGGAGGCACTGGTTCGGACACAGAGGAACTTTCATCAACAGGTTCTTCAACCATTCTGCTTCCTTAGCACAGGAAGCAAGAGCTATAAACTCGGCCGACATTTTGGAATAAAAAATACAAGTTTGCTTTTTGGTACCCCATGATATGGATCCTCCACCAATTCTGAATATCCACCCACTTGTAGATGCATGATCATCTATATATCCCTCAAGAACATAAGGATAACAGGGATAATATATACCATAATCCATAATGTGTCTTAAGTATTTCAATACTCTATAAATTTCATTCTAATGCAATTGTTCTAGATTACTGGTGTACCTACTCAATTTTTCAACTACAAATGCAATATTAGGTCTCATTTATATCATTGAATACATCAGGGAACCGATAACCCTGGCATATTCTAGTTGGTTCACTGCACTTCTCGAAATGTGTTGTGACTGTATTACAATCAAAATGGTCAAACTTTCTCAATACTTTTTCAATGTAATGATATTGTGAAAGAACAAGCCTTTCTTTATGATTTTTATACCCAAGATCACATCCCCTTGACCTAAGTCCTTCATATCGAAACATGATGACAACAATGATTTAGTATTATTTACACTAATCATATTGGTTCCAAAGATCAACATGTCATCCACATAAAGACAGGTTATAACACCTTTACCATTCCCAAACTTACTATACACGCATTAGTTAGCTTCATGGATCTTAAATCCATTCTCAACTATCACTTGATCGAAATTTTCATGCCACTGTCTAGGAGCCTATTTAAGTCTATATAAAGACTTAACCAATTTACATACTTAATGATTTTGTCCAGACATAAAGAACCCTTTCGTTTGTTCCATATAGATCTCCTCATCTATCTTTCCATTTAGAAAAGTCGTTTCACATCCATTTGATGTATCTAAAGATGATGAGTTGATGCTAATGCAATCAAGGTCTTTATAGTAACAAACCTACCATGAGTTCATAGGTGATAAGTGCAATTTATGCACTTAATTTTCATATGATTTATCT
This sequence comes from Henckelia pumila, assembly GCF_033568475.1. Taxonomy (NCBI): domain Eukaryota; kingdom Viridiplantae; phylum Streptophyta; class Magnoliopsida; order Lamiales; family Gesneriaceae; genus Henckelia; species Henckelia pumila. Next base: position 224,700,650 of record NC_133123.1, on the reverse strand, counting down.
TGGATTTTGTCATGAATCGAGCGGTATTATGCGTATTTCGCTGTTGTTTTTGTGGAATGCAGAAGTGGACAAGATATATGAATTATATGAAATAGAGGTGTTGAGGATACAAAAGAGGTAGAAGAAGAAGTAAGATATGATTTTGGAGCACAAAAAAAGATCCTAAGTACCGAGAAGAGGCGCAAGAATGAATCACGAAACAACAATTGTCCAGAAATTATTGGCGACTCTAGATAGATGCAAATCCGATCTCCACCATTCATAATGTAGCATAAAATGATATAAATATGTTGTCCTAATTTCATCTTGATCCAACGGTTAGAACTCTGGATATGATTTTTGCAAGAATTTTGCACATATATAAGGAAGAAGGGACAAAAGGTAGCGCCTAGGCGCTTATTTGACAAAGAAGAATTGCCCCTGAGCTGCACAAGAGCACCCCTGCGCCCTGGATATTAACAAGCAGAGCCCCACCACCCGAATAATGGTGCTCCAGTGCTGCACCTGCGCGAGAAACACAACAAAATTTTGAAATTTTAAAAATCTTGATTTCACGGGCTTTATTCAACGGGCTTCAAGGAGATATAAAAAGGACAGCACACACATAGAAAGGAGGGGAATATGCAGCACAACACACACACATACGAGAGAAAATTTGTGAGAAGAGGGCTGCATGAAAAGTAGAATTCGGAAGCGAGGATCAAAGACGAAGACGAAGGACGCGCAATCTAGGGACAAAGACGCAATTTGGATTCGTTCTTCCTTATCTTTTCTTCTTAAATTCTGAATATTGATGTCTAAAATCCTAAACATGATTTGTTTTTGTTTAGTTTGCAACAAGAACTAAGTTTTGGATTCTAGAGGATGATGTAGCTCAGTTAAGAAAATTTTTACAACTTTTTCATTTATTTGATTGAATTCCTCAAGTTTGATTGAGTTTTCTAGTTTTGATTGTCTTTCAATTACTTGATCACTAATTAAAGTGTTATATTTATTTGAAATCTGGCACTCGGGAGAGGGGATTTCAAATAAGACCATTGGAAAATACATTATTGCATGTTTATATAGTTCCGGAGGTGTAGTGACCCGCACCGTGATCACCTTCTCATCAGAAGCTTAAGCATGAATATAACTTAATTAGATAATAATCAGGAAATAACAGCGAAACCATAATTGAAATCCTCAAGAAAACATTATTATAATACAACCATATCAAATTCAAATGTATTAACCCAAATACATAACAACTGAAAGCTTAAACATATATGCTGGCCATCTGAAGCCTAAGCCCTCCTGGAACCATCCGCCTCATCCAAACGCAAATCTGCCCCATGGAATAGGGTGTCCAAACTTAGAGTACGAGGACATGAGCATAAAATTCTTAGTACGAGAGTATGATTATACGGTATTATATGTGCATGTATACAAGTTAAATGGGTACCAAGACACTCAGGTCAAGAAAAAAGCTCATAGATCAGGCCCAAAGTGGTTCTGAGTTTCTTCTTCTTTCGGTCAAGGATCTGAATCGGTTGCTCAAAGTAGCTCAGGGTTTCATCAAGTTCGGCCTCATCAGACTGAAGAATATGAGAAGGATCTGTATGATATTTCCGCAACATAGAGACGTGAAATACGTCGTGAATACCAGATAAAGAAGGAGGAAGTGCTAACTGTAGGCAAGATCGCCTATCTTCTCTAGAATCTCGTACGGACCGATGAATCTAGGGGACAACTTTCCTCTCTTGCCAAATCGAACAGTGCCTCTGAAAGGAGAAATCTTCATAAATACACGGTCTCCTTGATCAAAGTACAGAGGTTGACATCTGATAATCGCATATTTCTTTTGTCTGTCCTTTACAGTATTCATTCTCAATTGAATAATCTTCACCTACTCCGCCATGTCACGAATCATATGTGGTCCCAAATCAGGCGACTCAGAAATTTCATCTCAATACAAAGGAGATCTGCACTTCTTCCCGTACAACGCTTCGAAAGGTTCCATACCGATACTCTTCTGGAAGCTGTTGTTGTACGAAAACTCCACCAGAGGTAAAGAATCCTGTCAACTAGTGCCAAAGTCAAGCACTACGGCTCGTAGCATATCCTCCAAAGTCTGAATCGTCCTCTCTGGCTGACCGTCGATCTGTGGATGATATGTTGTACTCAAGTGTAAACGAGTACCAAGAGCCTCTTGAAGACTGTGCCAGAAGTGAGAAGTAAACCGAAGATCTCGGTTTTAAACATCGACTTCGGTACTTTGTGCAATCTCACAATCTCCCTGACATACAACTCGGCCATCTGATCATGACGATAAGTCATACAATACAGAATAAAGCAGGCAGACTTCATCAATCTGTCGATCACTACCCAAATAGCATCATAACCTCGGAGTGATCGCGGTAGTTTCGTGACGAAATCCATCGATATGTGATCCCATTTCCATTCAGGAACAGATAAACTGTGCAACAGGCCTCCCGGTTTCTTCCTCTCTGCTTTCACCTGCTGACAATTCAAACAACGGGACACAAATCTCGTGACATCATTCTTCATCAGCTTCCACCAGAACTGATTCTTCAAGTCATTATACCTCTTCCGGCCACCTGGATGAACACTGAACCGACTGCAATGTTCCTCTCGAAGAATACGCTGTCTCAACTCAGAAATATCAGGCACAACAATATGGTTATTCACAAACAAAACATCATCCCTGACCTGAAACTCAGACTGATTTCCAGATCTTACTTTTTCTACAGAATTCTTAATGCTCGGATCAGACTTCTGTGCTTCTTTGTTCATCACAAATAACTCTGGCTCAGATTGAATAGAAAAAACCCTGATAGTCCTCCTACTGTTTCAAACTCCAAACCAGAAGTGCAAGAGTCGTCGATCAACTGAGAAACGCCGATAGTAGAAAGAGATAAGGAACAAAGCTTTTGTCTTAATGCATCAGCAGCTGCATTCGACTTCCCCGGATAATACTTGATTTCACAGTCGAAATCCTTCAACAAATCCAACCATCTCCTCTGTCTCATATTCAGTTCTGATTGCGAAAACAAATATTTCAAGCTTTTATGATCGGAAAATATTTCGAATGTCCCACCGTACAGGTAGTGACTCCAGATCTTCAAAGCAAAAACAATCGCTGTCAGCTCAAGATCATGAATCGAATAACGAGTCTCATGCGGCTTCAGCTGCCTCGATGCATACGCTATCACGTGCTTACGCTGCATAAGAAAACATCCCAAACCTCGATGAGAAGCATCGCAATATACAGTAAAACCTCCAGTACCTGAGGAAATAGAAAGAATCGGAGCACTGGTCAACCTCTTCTTTAGATCAATAAAACTGGCCTTTTACTCTTCAGTCCAGACAAAAGGTGCATTCTTTTGAGTCAGCTGGGTAATCGGCTTCGCAATAGATGAGAAACCCTCGATGAATCGGCGATAATAACCCGCTAAACCCATAAAACTTTGAATCTCAGGCACAGAAGTCGGTCTACGCCAGTTCATAACCACTTTGATCTTACTGGGATCGATAGAAATCTCATCTCTAGAAATAATGTGACCGAGAAATACCACTCGGTCCAACCAGAACTCACATTTAGACATTTTGGCAAACAACTACTCAACCCAAAAAATCTGCAATGCGATCCTCAAGTGCTCTGCATGGTCAGTACGACTCTTTGAATAGATAAGGATATCATCAATGAATATAATCACAAACTCATCTAAATAGTGCTGAAAGATACGGTTCATCAAACCCATAAAATTTTTTTGAGCATTATTCAAACCGAACGACATGAATATGAACTCAAAATGGCCATACCTCGTTCTGAAACAGTCTTAGCCATATCTTCTTCCCAAACCCTCGGCTGGTGATAACCCGACCTCAGATCTATCTTCGAATACACAGAAGAACCCTGCATTTGATCAAAAATGTCATCTATTCGAGGTAATGGATATCTGTTCTTTATCGTTGCTTGATTCAATTGACGGTAATCAATAGAGAGTCGCATAGATCCATCTATCTTCCGCAAAAAGAGAACAAGAGCACCCCAAGGCGATACACTAGGTCTGATGTATCCCTTGAAAATCAAGTCTTCAAGCTACTTTTTCAACTCCTTCAGTTCAATAGGAGCCATTCTGTAAGGGGATTTAGAAATGGGTTGCGTACCTGATGTCAACTCAATGCTGAATTCGACCTCATGAATAGGAGGCAATCCTGGAATCTCATCCAGGAAAACATCAGCGAACTCCCTAACCACTGGTATATCAATCAACCCAGGGCTAGATTTCAGAACATCAATCGCATAAATCAAGAATCCTTAGGCTCCTTTCTGTAACAAATGAGTCATAGACAAAACATATACTAAAGGAATTCTGGATGTAGAACCCTTACCAAAGAATTTCCACTCCTCTGCCATCTCAGGTCAAAATCTGACCACTTTTTGAAAACAGTCGATTGTAGACATTACTTGGTTAAAGAATCTATACCAACTATACAGTCAAAATCGGATAGCCTAAGAACAAAGAAATCTAATTCAATCAAATTCCCCTCAAAATGCAATTCACAGTTTCGAACTAATCTCACAGATACAATTCCACCATCCAATGGTGAAGTAATAGAAACTACAGCAGGTAAAGACTCAGTAGATAAATCATGCAATAGAACAAATTGCTCAGATATAAAGGAATGTGAAGCACCCGTATCTATCAAAACATGATCAAGATAACCGAAAAATCGAACAGTTACCTGCTATAACATCTTCAGAAGCTGCCTGATCCTGATCCTCAGTCAAAGCAAAAACTCTTGCCTGCTGTCTAGGAGGCTGATTCGAATTCTAGTTGCCTCCCGATCGTGACTGCTGTTGAGGCTGGAAAGAGTGGACTGTAGACGCTTGCCTCACGGGCTGTGCTGACTGTCTGGAAGAATTCCCACTCTGTGCTTGCTCAGAGCTGTGCTGAGGACAAGATCTGGCAAAGTGTCCCGTCTGATTACAGATATACCAGCTTCCAAAAATACCTCAAAACTAATCACTGGAGTAAGAACCTCCACACTTAGTACAAGACGTACCTGATTGACCAGAACTCTGCCTTGATCCGAACTGCTTCGAGCCACTAGAACTCGATGAACTGCTTTCGGGCTTCTTAAACTGTTTCCCCTTAGAACGGAAGTAATCCTTTCTTTTGTTGCTACTTTTACCTCCTTCAGATCTCGGTGGCTGATTTTGATACTGAGACGGCTGATTCTGATACTGTCTCTGCTTCTGAGGCACAAACTGAGCTCCTCTCTATCTCACTAAACCTACTTCAGCTCTCTTCGCATGATTCATAGCATCCGCAAAATTATCAAGCCTAATAGTGTTTACCAACTTAAATATATCAGGGTTCAAGAAATTAATGAACTGGTCGGTTTTTACTTATTTTTTGTCGGCAAAGTGCGGTTCAAACTTCAGCAAGCTTTCAAATTTCGAAACATATTCCTCAATATTCATGTTCCCTTGCTTCAGAGTAGCAAATTTAGCACCTTTGTCCTTTCTATAAGACACGGGGAAGAAACGCTTATAGAATTCAGTCTTGAACAAACTCCAAGTGACAACTGTACCTCGATTCTCAAGGGCCTTTTTCATCGAAATCCACCAGATTTTTGCAACACCCTGCAGCTGATGAATCACTAACCTCATTTGGAGGTCATCGAAATAGTCGAGAGAATCGAACAAATGATCAATGTCCTCCAGCCAACTCTCACAGTCAATTGCGTTCTCATAACCCTTCAAGGTTGGCGGCTTAAAAGATTGGAACCTCTTCAGTAAGGTATCCATTGGCGTCGCTGTGATGTCCATCTGATAAATTTCGGTACTAGCCTGTTCGTTCGGAGGATTTACTGCTGGTCGTTCCCTGTTCAAAACTCTTCGAGGTGCCATATCTGATAATCAAAGGGTTAGGACACAAATATATCTCAATCTCTAAACTTCGGTGCCCTTCAACCTCTTGGGAATTCGGATTCGAACAGGAAACCAAATAGAGTTTGTATCTCAAGTAGTTCATGATTTATAAATTAAATCACATACTCATGTAATTCAAATAATCTTTAACTAATAAAGCATACTCGAATGGAATTAAATAATCAAATAAATAATTCAATCACATGCAAAAAACCGATTCAAGCGGACTCGATCTACTCCGCTCGCTTCTAAATTCAGTCCAAGATCTTATCGCTCTGATACCACTTAATGTGAGGACATTGATTCTAATCATCTAAGGAAAACATAATCAAACAATCATCGATCAAAGAGCCAAAGAGTCGACAATTTTTTTTAAAAGGAGGGGTGCGCTCGGGCGGTAAAAATCCGCCGCTCGAGCGCACCCAAAAGTCCAGTCCTCGGGTTGGACTGCGCTCGGGCTGCAGAAAAACACAGCTCGGGCGCTGCCTGGGCAGAAATCTCCTCTGCCTGCAGCTCTGTTTTTGGCCAAAACCAAGCCTAAAATAGTCAACATCTGATCTCAAACAAATCATCTAAACAGAACAATCGAACGTAAAAACATGAATGGCAGCAAGAGATCTCACAAACAACTAAAACATGCCATACAAAAGTTCTAGAGTTATACATTTATTCAAACTAGTAGCGCATGCTTCGGTTCTAGTTTACAATCCAAAATACAAGTTCGAATTACAATTCGACTTCTAAAAACACCAAGTTCTCACTCTATCATCACATCCCATCTATCCATGCGATCTCTGACTCGGTCCTGCCCCACCTGTTGCCAAGCACACAAACAAAAACAAGACATTAGCCGGATAATCCGATGAGAATAACATTTCCAGTAAAAGCAACCAACATGCAATAACATAAAGTAAATCATCTCATGATATAAAACTAGCAACAACATAATTCAAAGAGGAAGCTAAAATGAAATGCATGTCTTAAAAATCCGGGATTATCAAATCGGATAATCAAAAAGGTAATTCGGCTCTTATTTTCTCTGGTTGGGATCCCGAGGACAAAATATCACAACAATCACACCGACTCTCCTCTCGAGGTGGATGATGTATATTTCAATCCTCTAGACTCTGAAGCAACTATAGAGAGTTGATCGTCCATTGTATTAATTCGCCTACTAATTCCACTCGAATATAATTCCCAGAACATCTAATTCAAAATGAAATGAATCATTGGGCTCAATATGAATGCAGTGCAAATCATAACTCATTCAAATAAATTCAAGTAAGTCAATTAACATGAAAGTATGTGATTTTTTCGGAACACTCGAATCAAGTCGGATTCGAGTAACTCGTTCCATTCAAGTCTAAGTCGTCTTATACCTTTCTCGATGCTTTGAAAGCTCCAATCTATAGAAACGGTTGATAATCTCATATCAAAACTTATACAACTCAAAACAATCTACAAGAGAGGAAATCAATACTATACCGGCTATAATCTCCAAAACGATACGAATTCTGTCAACTCCAAACTCCACGGCCTTCAAACCAATCTAAAAAGAAGTAACAAGGCCCGAAATTAACAATCAAACCCAACGGAATACGAGTCAACAACTCAAACAAATCTAAATCCCAAAACTCAAACCGGTGGCATAACGGCTATCAATCGACCAACCGAAAATCACAACAGCAAAAATACCAATCAAAACAACTCAATAAAACCCAAAAATAAAAAAAAAAACTCAAAACCAAAAAATCTCAAAACCTCATATTTCGAATTATGCCTCAAAAATCATAACAATTCCAAACGACGTTTTTTTTCTGATCCGACTGAGAATAAACGATAAGAGCTAGCTCAAGAAAATCATACTAAAAAAGAATCGAATTCCAAAGACATCCAAAAAAATAAATATATCCTATCGAATAAAAACTTATGATAGAACGGAGCCTTCGCTGCTGGTATCGCAAAACTAGCTTCGGATTAAAATTCTACCGGACGGATCGAGCGAAATCGGAAATCTCAAAGCTTGAACTCACGTTCAAGGTTCTTCAATGGAGGATGGCATGTTGGAGAAGAAAGAACGAGGGAGAAGAAAGCCTTTTCAACCTTTAAATAAAAGAATAAGTCAACTCTTCTACAAAAATTGCATTTTAGTTCCTGAAATTTTGAAAATTGCAAAATGACCCCTGATCAACAACAATTCGATCATCAAATTCTATAATCTCTGATTAACTCAATTAAATTCAATTAAAATAAATTTGGGGTGTTACAAGTTACACCTGTGTTCTGAGCATGATGTTCCAGATCTTGATCCTAGTGTACCGAGAATTTTCATATTTCATGTTGCATGCATCGTATCGACTTGTGAACTCGTACTTTTTGTTCTGGGAGTTAGCACTCACGTCCCTTCTTTTATCTCGGACACATCCATTCGATGGGATAGGTTTGCAGGAGAAACAGGAGCGAGGCCAGTGGTTGATCAGTGACCAGGGCTTAGTAGCAGGGGTCACCAGAGGTTTATAGTTTTAGACTTTATATGGTATTTATTCTTTTGGATAGGGTTGTACTTTGTTAGATTGTTTAAGTTTTCCACGGTATCTCTGATTTTGTTTTCTGTTTAAGATAATTTCATGCCTAAGTCTCGGTTAATAGGTGATTTTGGAGTGGGTCACTACACTGGCACCTTGACTGAACCCTAACTGGAAGTCATTCTCGACTAGTCAAGGGTTCTCAACTGGACTGACCACAACTGAAGTAAAGGGCGACCGACATATTTCAAAGATATTAAATAATGTCAGTTTAAGTTTATAAAAATTCCCAACACCTTCAGAATAATTCAGATTTTGCAGTTAGATATTTTTGGATAAAAACATCCGTACACTGTAGGTGCCGCAACAATATCGGTGCACATAGTTTTACTATTCATCAGAATTTTTCTACGAGAGCTAACATACAAGGAAATGGATATTTTTTTGAGAAATGGATACTTTTGAATTCATTTTTGATTTTTGCAATTGGTGCCTATAAATAGGGTTGAACATCAGTTGAAGAAACCCTCTTAGGCTCTCCGAATTCTTGCAATCTTTAAACACAAGCTTTCAGTCGTACTTTCAAGTTCACAAGTTTTCTTACAACAACTGATACATTTAATAGCACACTTTAAAACTTGTATATCTCATCAAGTGAGGATCAATTTGTGCTAAGTTTTCAAGTGTAATCTTTGTACTTGCAAATTAGTCGAGGATTGTATTTGTATCTAGCTTAGTACTAGAAGTTTCACTCGAGGTAGTGTTTAAGTTCTGACTGAATCGGGGTTTTGAAAAATACTTATAACTCTCAAATCTTCTAGTGTAAAACTTCCTAATAGGAATAAGGGTTGATGTACGAGTTGTTGAATCTCCGAACATCCATAAGCAATCTCTTGTGTACTTTAATTTCAGTCGAGCCTTTTTTCTAGTGTTCTTATCTGTAAGTTTGCCTTTGCCTCACATTTTTTTTTTGGTTGATTGACATCGAAAGTCAAGAAGGAACGAGTTGTTCAGTTGACAATTCAACTAAACTGTTTATTTGAAGCAGAAAAATTTGAAGTGTGTATTCATCCCCCCCCTACACACATTAACTGATCCAACAACACAATAGTTGCAGTGAGTGGTGGCACACCTCAAATGATCGAAAAATCAAGGAGTGGATGGACAGCAGAGGATAAGAAGAAATCAAACCTAGACAATGTAGCAAAGTACATTCTTTACAAATGTTGTATAAGAACACATTCCAAAAAATAAAAATGTGCGAAACTGGAAAAGAAATATGGAAAATATTGATCCAGCTATGGAAGGAAATGAGCAGAAAAAAGAGAACGAGTTATCAGTGGCTACACAAAAATTTGATAACATAAAGATAACGCCAGGAGAATCAAGGATGAATTCGATGAAAGAGTGAGCAGCATTGTGATCGAGCTAATTTCACTTGGAAAAGTGTACCCAAACCGAGAAGTTATATTGAAATTGATGAAAGGTCTTCCCAAGGAGTGGGATGTCAAGACCATGGCCATGAGGGAGTCCAAGGAACTTAACAAGTTAGAATTACATGACTTTTTTGCAAATTTAAAGGCCTACAGTTTGAGCTTCAAAGCAGAGAGGGTGATTATTCGACCACCCAATTAACGAAGGCCCTAGCAACAATCAAGCTGGGATCCTCCAGTTCAGTTGAGAAATCAGCAAAATAGCTAAGTAATGACGCATGATAAGTGCATTTTGTGTGCATTAGTTCGTGATATTTTTATGTCTATTTTGCATTCATTCATATTGTTTTATGTGTGTTTTTATGTGTTTTATTGTATGCGTGTGCATTTCACGCTCCGGTTTTTATTTGTAGGAAATATGAGAAATTAAAGGAGTTTTGTGAAAAAGAAAAGAAAAGAAAGAATGAAGCACAACGCCATGAAGATGAAGAAGTAGAGCTACATCTCTAAATGTAAAGTTGCTGCTCTAGGAGTGAGAAAAGGAGCGCTATTGAGAGAACAAGTAGCGATATTGCGCTTGGGAAAGAGCTATTACGCATGGGAGCTGCGTAGCTGCGCTTAACAAGAAACAAGGAAGCGCAATTGCGTTGGAATAATGCGCTACTATGCTTGATGTTGTGCCTGGAGGAAATTAAGAGCAGAATAATTCTCGCTCGAACGCATGTTTATGCGCTCGAGCGAGCCTGGAACAACATGAAAAGAATTTTGGCAGAACATTCCTTGCTCAAGAGCGACTTTATGTGCTCGAGCGATATACTCAGAATAAAAATCAGAATTTTTGGAAATTAAATCTCTTATTTTGCGGCCTTTATTTCGTGGGCTTTCAAGGACATATATCAAATCTAGAAAAATAAAAAATCGCATGCAGACAGAAGGAGGCGGTGGCTAGGAGGCTTGAAGATTTGAAGAACACTCCATTCTAGTTTCTTCTTCTTATTTTTTATTTTTGAATTATTGTTTTCAATTATTGAGTAGTTTTTCTTCAACCAAGATGACGAGATTGGGTCGAACAATTTTATGTCGAACATGTGGATTTTGATTTGAGATTTTTAGATTTTTCTTCAAATTATTTATTTTTGGATTTATATTTTGTTCTTGTGAATAATCTGATCAATTGTTTGCTTGCATGTTAATTGATTCCGAGTCAAAAGATTAGGAATTGATTTCGATCGCTCCGATAATTGACATATGGTTAAACCGACTATAAATAGTATTCGGTTCCAATATGCGGCTTTAGGTAAAAAATGAATTCTCATAATTCCCAATGCATTTGAATTTGATTAGAATTATGAAAATTAATTCGAAAATATTTTAATAGGTTTAAATGTTCTAGAAATAGACTGTTAAATAAATTAGGAGAATTCTCCGTGATTTAAGATTAAATCTGGATCCTAGATTTGTCACTTGTTTGCATAATTTGTTTGGTACATGCGTGTGTCTTGGTTGTCTAGTTTTAATTAAATTTATCTTTCAGCTATTTTATTTATTATTTGTTTTAGTAATTAAATTTTTATTTAATTCATCACATCTTTTTTTTATTTTGTTTAGATTAAGTAAAATAATTAAATCTTGAGAATTGACTACAGTCTCTGTGGGATCGATACTTAGACTCGTTATTTACTTACTATAACTTGACCTAGTACGCTTGCCAGTAATATATTTAATACCGATTTAAGCGGTCAAATTTTTGGCGCCGTTTTCGGGGACTGTTTAGTTAATATTAGTATATATTATTTTCTTGAGACTAGACATTTTTTTCCTTGCCTTTGTTTAATTTTTAATTTTAATATATTTTTTTTTACTTGTGAGGTACTTGGAGATGGATCATCGACATATGTTCACAAGGTTTGGCTAACAATACTCGGAGTCATTCTATGTTTCTTGGGGGAGATTCAATGATTTGGCAAACAATTGTCGATATCATGATTTTTCGAACTACACTCTCGTTCAGATTTTTTATGGTGGTTTGGATGCGACTACAAGAAGTTGGGTTGATTAGGGAGCTTTGGCAACTGGCAGTCATTTGTTTCACAGATATTACGACAGTGAGATACACTTGTTAAATGATATGACAGATTTAGACTACCATTGACATTGTGATCCTTCACTGCAGGGTTGGAGTCACCAATATCCTTAAGAATTCAACTCCACATATTTTGCGAACCCACAATTTGAGCATCAAGAAGAGTGTATAGGGCATTTTGAGGATCATGTGGCTGAGTTGGAGAACATTGTGGGAAAACAGGCAAAGCCAAATAAGTTCTTAGAAAGTCGCATCGGCTTTTTGAGCCTTTTGGATGAACAGATTGCGCTTCTTATAGAACCATTTTTTGAGATCTATCAAGAGAATGAAGTAATTGAGCCAGAGGATGAAGAAATATTATTTGAAAAAAATTCAATTGAAGAGGAGCCAAAAGTGACAGTGGAGCAGGAAGAAATATACAAGGCGACAGATTTGACCTCATCAATGGTCTTTACATGTACACCATTAGAAGATCATTTCTTGTCGTTGACGCCAAATCCACAATATTACATACTCCCTGAGCTTCAGCCTAGATTCGGAGTCTCCTTCCAAAAGAAAAAGTTCATACCGAGTATTGCTGGACCAACGAGCTTACAATTTCAATATCAAGCCAAGCTTGAGGGCGTAAGAAATCAAGACCCATACGTAGAGACGTATGATAATTACTATGGGCAGCAGCCGCTCTTTGATGATTGCTACTATATAGTCGGGCTATATACTATAAATTTAGCGCTGACTAGGAGGCAACCCAGTGTTCTTTTTTCATTATTTTTTTTATTGTTATTTTTATTTTTATTGTCTTTTGCTAATCCACCGCCTTACCCGTCGCTTTCCATGTTCAATAGGTTGCCCCGATAATAGAAGTTGCTTTGAAATTTTTCAGATATAGGAAGAGGACGAATCATAGACTATGAGAGTGTTATTTTTATTTTGTTTCTTGTGTTTTGTTCGTCTTGCATGTGTTTGTTCGTTTCTGCATTTTGTTCATTGTTTCTAAAGCATTGAGGGCAATGCTTTGGATAAGTATGGGAGATTATGCTAGTTTTTATGTTTTTATTACTGTTGTGTTTGTGTTGCATCTGTCATGTTTTAGTTTGAATATAGTTCATGTCAGTTTTATTGTTGTTTTCATGTGTATCGAGTAGGATGATAATTGGGATCCAAGGATGATATTAAGTTATGATTTTCTCTTGATTGGACATGAGAAAATGTAGGTTGAACCATGAATATTTTTAAGCACACATGTTAGACCAGTGAAGTGTAGCGATATCATTGATGATGTTTGTGTCTGTTTGACCATTGCACAAAAATAGGTGTTTGTTGATCTTGATTGTGTTCTTTTAGTTTCAATGAGTTTCTATCATTGCACGTACGTTCTTGGGCGCACCTACTAAAATTTTTTGTGAAAAAAAAATTTAACTCCTCCGGGTTGTGAGAAAGGTATTGAAATCCTAATCATCTTGTTCTTGACTAAGTATGCGGATTAAATGGGATTAAGAATTAGAAATTTTAAAATTTTGAAATAAAATCAATAACAATTTCATCCGGGCCTGGACAGGGATTGAAATTCTAATCACCGATCCATGGCTAAGTTTGCGGGTTCTATGAATCTTATCATAGTTATAGCTAAGTATGCGGGTAGTTATTGGGGCTTAAGAAAACCGGGTGTAAAATTCGGAGGTGTGTAAAATATCGCAAGGGAGTTGTGTTTGTTAGAGATTGTTGGGATGAAGGGGCACTTGATTGTGACACTTGCACTGATTTGTCATAGTTCACTAAGCAGTCTTGAAACTGATTCTTTTTAAGTTGCATTAACTTGAATAACATCGCACGCACACACGTTTACGTTAAACCGAAAGTGTATCGTGAAAAGTTGATAGTGTTTGTGATTTTAGTTTGTATTTGAAATTCGCTAAGGCTAATACTTTCCCATATAATCATCATACCTTTGTTTTTGTGTTTTGTTTTTGTTTGTCATATGTCTTGCTCGAGAACGAGCAAGGTTTAAGTATGGGGGAGTTGATAAGTGCATTTTGTGTGCATTAGTTTGTGATATTTTTATGTTTATTTTGCATTCATTCATATTCTTTTATGCGTGTTTTTATGTTTTTTATTGCATGTGTGTGCATTTCAAGGACATATATAAGATCTAGAAAAAGAAAAAATCAAATCGCACGCAGACAGAAGGAGGCGTCGTCTAGGAGGCTTGAAGATTTGAAGAACACTCCATTCTAGTTTCTTCTTCTTATTATTTTTATTTTTGAATTATTGTTTTCAATTATTGAGTAGTTTTTTTTCAACCAATACGGAGAGATTGGGCCAAACAATTTTATGTCGAACATGTGTATTTTGATTTGAGATTTGAGATTTTTCTTCAAAATATTGATTTTTGGTTTTATATTTTGTTCTTGTGAATAATCTAATCAATTTTTTGTTTGCATGTTAATTGATTATGAGTCGACAGATTAGGAATTGATTTTGATCGCTCCGATAATAGACATATGGTTAAACCGACTATAAATAGTATTCGGTTTCAGTATGCGGCTTTAGGTGAAAACTGAATTCTCATAATTTCCAATGCATTTGAATTTGATTAGAATTATGAAAATTAATCCGTAAATATTTTAATAAGTTTAAATGTTCTATAAATAGAATGTTAAATAAATTAGGATAATTCTCCGTGATTTAAGATTAAATCTGGATCCTAGATTTGCCACTTGTTTGCATAATTTGTTTGGTACATGCGTGTGTCTTGGTTGTCTCGTTTTAATTAAATGTATCTTTCATCTATTTATTTCTTATTTGTTTTAGTAATTAAATTTTTATTTAATTCATCGTATCCTTTTTGTTATTTTGTCTAGATTAAGTAAAATAATTAAATCTTGAGAATTGACTACAATCTCTGTGGGATCGATACTTGGACTCGTTGTCCACTTACTATAACTTGACCTGGTACGCTTGCCAGTAATTTATTTAATGCCGATTTAAGCGGTCAACGCAACGTCATTATTTTTCAAAAAAATTAGAAAGTTCTTGAGAAGGAATCAAGGTGGGTCCTATCAAAGAAATTACCAGAAGAATTACTCAAGATGATTCAATTGCATTCTTCAAATGTGTCAAGACATGTCACTTCATTGTTGAATATACAAAGCCAAAGAAAGATGAGAAGAAGTCAGGTGAGAACGGCAAGAAGCCCTATGAAATAAAAAGGTCCAAAGATGAGAAGAATCATACAAGAAGAGGCATGAGGTGTTGATTGCAGAGGATAGCAAAGCAAAGTGAGAAGATTATGATAGCGACTCATCTCAATCAGAGACTTCATGTAGCTCCGACGATGATGATGAAGTCAAATTCTTGATGGAAAAAAATGAAGAACTGAGATCAACCAATGAGCTGGTATTTGACTTTAACTCAACTTAATTTATACGAGATGATTTGATTAATGCACTAGATGACATGGTAAACAAGTACCAAATTAATATTGTCCTTGGCACTTGAGGAAGTCAAAGCTAAGAAAAATGATCAGCTGGACAATAAAACTGAACTTGATTGTGAACAGTCGAGTGAAAAGTTGAGTCTTCAAGCTGAGATTGCAAAGCTAAAGACACGAGCACCAACCTTGTGGAAAACATACAATGGTCGATCAGTTAAGGTTATCAAAGTGTGGGTTCCAAAGGATTAATCCACCTTGGACCCTAGTATGTATGGGGACCAAGATCATTCAACTCTGTGAATGCAGGTGAAAGGAGCAGAAGAACTGAAAAGTTCGTTTTGATACTTGAACAGTGGATGCTCAAGACACATGACTGGAGAATCTCAACTGTTTGCTCAACTAAACTTTTGCTCAGACCCTAAAATCACATTCGGTGATAATTTCACATGTAAAACCATGGGTGAGGGTAAGATTATCCACGATAACATTATTATTGAGGATTTTTTGCTGGTTGAGAATTTAAAGTACAATCTTATAAGCATCAGTCAACTATTGTAAAATCTCTTTCTGGTGATGTTATCTTGACATGAAACAGGTGTGGAAACACATACAAGGTTAGCTGGAGTGGTCAACAAACTGAACCAGTTTGTTTCTTAGCATCAAACCAACACAAGAACTGGCTGAGGCATAAACAAATGAACCACTTCAACTTCAAAGACATTGCCAATCTGAGAAAGCATGAGTTGGTCATTGGTCTGCCCAATTGAATTTTCAAAAGACAAAGTTTTCCATGCTTGTCAGTTTGGGAAGCAAGTAAGGTCATATTTAAAAAACAAAGGATGTAACTCATCCTCTCGAAGCTTAGAACTGTTGTATATGGACTTGTTTGGTCATATTGCAGTCATGAGCTTAGGGAGAATGAGGTATACCCTGATTGTTGTTGATGACTACTCTAGGTTCACCAGGGTCATCTTAAATCAAAAGACCAGATTGCTTCAACTAATCAAGATTTTCAAAGATTTTGGGTTGTAGAAATGAGGAATAGAACTCTAAAAGAAGCTGCTAGACTATGTTGGCTGACTCTGGTATATCTCAAAGATTTTGGGCAAAAGCAGTAAACACCGCGTGCTATACTTAGAATTGATCAATGAATAACAAGAAGATCAGTAAGACACCCTATGAGATCTAGCATGGCAAGCAACCAGTTGTGTCTTGCTTCAAGGTGTTTGGTTGCAAATGCTACATCCACTACGGTAAAACTCATCTGAATACATTTGATGCAAAGTCAGAAGTGGTTATCTTTCTCGGTTATTCTTCAATTAGCAAAGTTTAGAGAGTTTTCAAAAAACGTATTGTAAATGATGAAGAATATGTGGAAGAATGTAAAAAAATTTTGGACTTTGACAAATCATATTGTGGCACATATCAATACAAAAGAATATATAATTGAATAGACAATAATGACGACCGTAGTATGACATTTTGAATAGAAGACGCATACAGCGTCTCCAACACACCTTATAAATTTGTATATAAAAATATTTTCCGAGATAAACCACCAAAACTCGATTCAACATTAATAAACGATTTGTTACTAGGAAACGATTTGTATTAATAATTTGATTTATTATCATTAATATTGCATCATTAATTCATTCTCATCATCATTCAACATTTTTTTTTATTGTCAACTAATTTTTGCCACTCTACTCGGTGGATTTATTTATCGGCCAAAATATACCAATCACATAAGTCATCCTTGTTGCAGTTGGATTTCAAGTGAAACTACACTTCAAGCAAATGGATAAGCGAGCATGAAACTTATGTACATTCAAACATTTTTGTATACAAATAAAATTCACGAGTCTTTATGAAGCATATACTATCCACTGTATGTCATCGCGTCTTTGATACAAGAAGCAGCACCATTTTCTCCAGCAATTCTGCAGGTTGCATCAATGAAAATGAGATCGCTCAGCTCGTTGATGAGTCCTTAGAGCGCATCAAAATCCCCAATGATCTTATTACGACATCCTGAATCAGACATAGACATACATACAGGCGCAGATGGCTCGCTCAGGTAATGAGCCGCTGATGCGAGGAGGATGGAAAGGAATGAAGTTGAGGTGGGAATTTTTCCGGGAGAAAAGCAAGTCAGAAGAAGAAAGTTGACTCCAAATAAATTCAAAGATTATGTAACTAGTTTTAAATGATTGTATAACTGTAAGGGTGGAAAGATGCTACTGTAATAGGGTATAAATAGAGGAACTACACCTACTTGTTGACATACTGGACATATATGAAATTTCAACTTTTCTTTAGATCTTAAATTCTCTCCGCATCTCTCACCTTTCTTCAGGAGGTTAGCTACCTCGAAGCAGCTACACTATCAGCCGTGGTACTTCCCACATTTGCATTGCCTTAATTCTCACAATCTAATATGTATCACGTTAAGGTGAGCAGCCTAATTAGATCTGACTGAACAGAAATGAGCTATTGAAAATATTGCATCATTGAATTGTTCGAGCTTCATTTATACCAAATTACAAATCATTGCTCAACCACCGTAAAATGTCCCGAGTTTTGCTGCAGGTGATAAAACTGAGCGGAGCAAACTATCAACTAGTATGAAAAGATGGTGAAAAGAAGACACTCGCCTCTTTAAACCGTATAAGAATCCAGCGAAAGCAAAAGAAATAGTTGAAGCCATCCTTCTGCTTGAAATGATTGTGTAAAGGGCTGTCCAAAATCTCAACCAGCTGTGCTATACAAACAAACACATTTATTTTGCCAAATATGGTATGCTAGTCCCTAATCATTAATATTTACAAATGTAACACAATACCATACCAATAACGATTCTCTCCTGCTTATGACCTATCAGACACATTGGCAGGTGAAGAGGAGAAAAACATTGATTAAGGTCTTCCTTGCATGCTGAAGTCAATAGGGGCAGTAAAAACCAGGCATAAATTAGAAAATTAATAAAGTACCATGTCAAGCAAATTAGCTAGCCGTATCTCTCCAACACCGAATAAAAATTAAAAATTAAAAAAAACAAAACAAACCAGATTCACTTGTGCCGTTGTTTCATTTGAATAAAATCGACCAAAAAGTCAAATTTCCTCCAAATAAATAGCAAATGCAGTCGAACATTTTTCTTGATCACCTAAAATTAGGACAACATTTTCTTAGTATCCAGCTCAAAATCTCATGAGTACATAAAAAAAATCAATGGTTAAAAATATCCAAGGTTATTGCAGCCATATCCTGTATAAGCTGCGACTCCATTAACTGTTGAAAGCATCAATCTTCAACAATAATGCATGATGCTGCATGCAGATGAAGCATACAATTCAAGGTCAAGTATTAAAAATCCACAAACACAAAATAAACTAATCTTAACACAAATGTGGGGACCTCGGGTTGTTAATCTCAACTTAGGGCAATTAACGATTAATAATAATTATTCAATTATTTAAAGAATACTCAAACCAAATAAAAAATTTTTTTTAAAATCTTGTCACCTCGCTCGATCGGTAAGATCCTATCGATCGAGCGGCCAAGGAAACTCAACTCTCGGGTCTGAGTAAAATTTGGCCTCGCTCGATCAGTCAACTTCTGCCGATCGAGCGGCCAAGAAAATTCAAAAGTTCTGTCCGCAAATTACAGGGCTCGCTCGATCGGTAAACTTCTGCCGATCGAGCGGCCTCCAAAATCCAAAAATTCTGCATAAGAGTTTTTGCTGTCAAGGCTTGGTTCAAAGCATAAATCTTCAACAACATGGATTCTACACATGCTATAAAATCTGGAAATATGCATACATACATAATTGAAATCTTGAACATCAATACATGCATTTATTACATCAAACAAGTCGCTAAAGATCGATAAACGACACAAATTATCTCAAGTGTCATACATGTAATCCAAAACCAACATAACTAAGGTTTAGTGCTTCTAAAGTTCAAGACATCATCTACAACCCAAGTCCTCACGTGCTAGACTCTCTCCCAGCTGTCAATGACGTTGATGACTAGCTCCTGCCCCATCTGTTGTCATGCACACATACAAAACAAGACAACAGCCGGATAAACTCCGGTGAGAAACGATTCTCAGTATAACCAACATATAGAAAGCGTTAAATACATCATATTGACTCTATTTAACTCGACTCAACAAATAGAGTAAATTAACGCTTCAAATACGAATTGATTCACATAACTTCGAGGCCATCAAGATTCATAACTGATCTTGACATGAATATCCATCTAACGAATTCGTAACCGACTCGCAAATAAGGTTAACAACAACCTTGGCATAGAATCAATTCCTTATAGCATCATATCAACTCAAATTTAAAGATCCACTACCTGAGATGGATCGACAACACCACAATCAAATCAAAACATAAACAAGTAGTGGTTTTTGCGGGCCAACAAAAATAGTCATTTTTGAGTTTCAAAGTCCTTACTTCGCGATGTCGTCATTATACCTTTGTTTATCTCGATTCTGAACTCTTCAAATCTGAAAGATACAATCATAACACATATATCAAACTTCATTTCAATCTATCGTATCAAAAACAAGTCGAAAACATCATAAGATCGTCAATCAATCGCATTTCAAACCTCAATCCACTTTCTTCAGTTCAAAGTCGTTGTCTCGAGTCGTTGGACTTTCAAACTCAACTGAAACTGAAGAATAAAATTCTATAACATTCACATCATCAAGATAAGTGTTTCAGCTTAGCTATCGAATATCAAAACAGTCCAAAAACTCGATTAAACAGCGTAGCGATTCAAAATCGATAACCGACGTAATCCCGACTTTGAACTTGTAACTCAAATTCATATATCAGCATATACCTTATAAAACTCAGTAACAAAACATCATATCAACAGCTATACTCATCGATATACATGCTAGAATTCATAACCAATCCATTCAATCATCCAACTTCGATTCGGTAGTGCATATACAATCGATAGAATGTTAAGAACATAACAAACACATAAAATCTGATCTCTTCTCAATAACTGATTCTGAAACCCATATAAAACATCATAAAACTTACACGAGATCGAAGCTCACGTTGTAAGGATTCCAGAACAATTTACGGAATCGAAATCGGACAACCGGAGCAAAATTTATAAAGATTGAAAGATCACAATTGCAAAAGAAAAAGAAGAAGCTCGGCTCCTCTGTTCTTATTTTCTGAATTTTGAACAAACATACACGTGAACATGCTGAGTCTTCAATTCAAAATCTGATAACTCTCAACCAATATTGCAATTTAGCCCTCAAGTCTTCAATAATTGCAATTTGGTCCCCTGCCCTTATTTTAATTCAATTTCAATTCTAAATAATTTAAGAATATTAGAATTTAAATCGAAACTCTAAATATTCCCAAATTAAAAATACTCGGATTAAAATTAAATAAATTTGGATTAATATTAATTAATCCCGGGCCTTACATTTCTCCCCCACTAAGATATGAGTTCGTCCTCGAATTCATAAACAGTATAGATATGCAGACTGCATGCTCATAAGAATAAAGAATACCTAAAAACTGAATAAGAACTCACATCAGTGGAATAGATAAGGAAAACGTTGCTTCATATCATCTTCGACTTCCCACGTCGCTTCTACAACTCCGTGTCGATTCCATTGAATCTTCACCAATGGAATGGTATTCGTTCGGAGTTGTTTTGTCTTCCTATCAAGAATCTGAATAGGTTGTTCGAAATAGCTAAGAGTGTCATCCAACTCAGCTTCATCAGAACGAATCACATGAGACGCATCAGATATATATTTTCTTAACATTGATACATGAAAGATATCATGTATTCCAGATAAAGACATAGGAAGAGCGAGTCAATAAGCTAAATTGCCTATCTTCTCGAGAATCTCATACGGCCCAATATACCTCGGAGATAATTTTCCTCGTTTGCCAAATCGAATGGTGCCCCTGAACGGTGAAATCTTCAGAAACACTCTATCTCCCTGATCAAAAGATAACGGCCGTCGTCGTACATTCGCATATCTGGTCTGTCTGTGTTGTGTTGTTCTCATTCTCTGCTGTATCAATCTTACCTTCTCAGTCATCTGTCTGATCATATCTGGCCCTAACTCAGGTACCTCAGAAACATCATCCCAATACAAAGGCAATCAACACTTCCTTCCATATAATGCTTCAAATGGTGCCATCTCTATACTCATTTGATAACTGTTGTTATAAGAAAATTCCACGAGTGGTATAGAATTTTGCCATGTAACACCAAATCAAGTACTACAGCTCTGAGCATATCCTCAAGCGTCTGAATAGTTCGTTCAGATTGACCGTCAGTTTGAGGATGATAAGCAATACTCAAATGTAAACATGTACCTAGAGCTTCCTATAGACTATGCCAAAAGTGCGAAGTAAACCTCGGATCTCGATCAGATACAATCGACTTTGGCACACCGTGTAGTCTTACCACTTCACGAATATAGAGATCTGCCATTTGATCATGCCGATAAGTCATTCGATAAGGAATAAAGCATGCAGATTTCGTCAATCTGTCGATGATCACCCAAATAGCATCACATCCTCGAGATGATCGTGGCAACTTCGTTACAAAGTCCATGGAAATGTGGTCCCATTTCCATTCAGGAATCGATAAACTCTGTAATAAGCCACCTAGTTTCTTTCTTTCAGCTTTCACCTGTTGGCAATTCAAACATTTAGATACAAATTCAGTCACATCAGACTTCATTTGTTTCCACCAATACTGACTCTTCAAGTCGTTGTACATCTTTCTGCCTCCAGGGTAAACACTAAAGCGGCTACAATGGGCTTCTTTCAGAATATTCTGTCTTAAGTCTGCAATATTAGGAACAACTATTCGATCATTCACATACAAGATCTCATCGTCACTAACCTTATATTCAGAAAGATGTCCTGATCGGATCATTTCAATCGATTTCTGCACAGTCTGATCGGCTTTTTGTGCTTCTTTGATACGCATCAATAATTATGGCTCAGCACTGATTTCATATACTCTCATCGGCCTTCTATCTGTCTCAAACACATACCCAGAAAGACAACAATCTTCAATCAAATTAGATACACCAACAGTAGACAAAGATAGAGCACATACTTTTCTACCCAGGGCATCTGCTGCCGCATTCGATTTTCCCGGATAGTATTTGATTTCACAGTCAAAATCCTTCAATAAATCAAGCCATCGTCGTTGTCTCATATTTAATTCAGATTGTGAGAACAGATACTTCAGACTTTTGTGATCAAAAAAGATTTCAAACTTCTCGCTATATAAGTAATGTCTCCAGATCTTTAATGCAAAAACGATTGCAGCCAATTCAAGATCATGAATCGGATATCTGACTTCATGTGGTTTAAGTTGTCGAGAAGCATAAGCGATAACATGTCCTTTCTGCATTAAAATACATCCCAAACCCTGGTGAGAAGCATCACAATAAACAACAAAATCACCAGTACCTGTAGGGATTATTAAAATCGACGCTGTTGTCAATCTTTTCTTAAGTTCAATAAAACTTCTTTCACACGCCTCAGACCAAAGAAATGGTGCATTCTTCTGTGTAAGCTGTGTAATAGGCTTCGCTATCGAGGAAAAATCTCGAATGAATCGACGGTAATAACCTGCCAAGCCCATAAAACTTCGTATTTCTAGCACAGATGTCGGTCTCTGCCAACTGATCACAGCTTCAACCTTACTCGGATCCACTGAAATGCCATCTCCTGAAATTACATGACCAAGAAAAACAACTCGCTGCAACCAAAACTCACATTTGGATAACTTGGCATATAATTTCTCTTCTCTTAATGTTCTTAATACAATTCGGAGATGATCATCATGTTCACACAGACTCTTAGAGTATATCAAAATATCATCGATAAAGATAATCACAAAGTCATCTAAATATCTTTGAAATACTCTATTCATCAATCCCATAAAAACTGTCGGTGCATTCGTTAGACCAAAAGGCATGACTATGAATTCTTAATGGCCATACCTGGTTCTAAATGCAGTCTTAGGAATATCCTCGTCTCTAATTATCAACTGATGATATCCGAATCGGAGATCAATCTTCGAATATACCGACGAACCCTGTAATTGATCAAATAAATCATCGATACAAGGTAAAGGATAACGATTCTTTACCGTTGCTTTGTTCAATTTCCGGTAGTCTATACATAATCTCATTGATCCGTCTTTCTTTCGAACAAATAATACCGGAGCACCCCATGGGGATACACTTGGTCTGATATATCCTTTGGCCAACAAGTCTTCAAGTTGGTCCTTCAATTCTCTCATTTCAATCGGTGCCATTCGGTACGGTGCTTTCGATATCGGTTGTGTATCTAGCATTAATTCAATACCGAAATCTACCTCTCTGTACGGTGGCAATCCTGGAAACTCGTCAGGGAATACATCTGCAAACTCATTCACCACTGGTAGATCAGTAAATTTCGGACTAGTCTTCACCACATCCACGGCATAAATAAGGAATCCTTCTACCCCTTTCTGTAACAAGTCAGTCATAGAAAGAACATATATCAAAGGAATTTTGGCTCGTGATCCCTTACCATAAAATTTCCATTCCTCAGTCATATCAAGTCTGAACAACAGTCAACTGTGGCTCTGTACTTGGTTAGCATCAATACCGATTATACAGTCGAAATCAGACAAACCAAGAACGATACAGTCAAGCTCAACTTCATTACCTTCATACTGTAGTATACAGTTCCTAACAGACTTCACTGATACTATACATTTTCCTAACGGTGAAGATATAGACACTACAGTAGCTAATAACTCAACAGGCAATGAATACATCGTAACAAAATTTTCAGATATGAAGGTATGCGACACACCTGTATCGAATAAGACATAGGCAGGATAACCAGAAAGAAAACAGTTACCTGCAATCACGTCGTCCGGTGTCGCTTGTGCTTGATCTTCAGTCAATGCAAACACTCTTGCTTGTTGCCTCGGAGGTTGATTCACTGACTGACCTCCTCCTCCTCCTGTTCTACCCTGTACTGTTGGTTGTGGTTGAAAGGAATGAACAGATGACACAGATTTACCTACCGGTTTCGATGATCCTGCACCTTGTGCACCTTCAAAACCTCGTTATGGACATACCCTTGCAAAATGTCCCATCTTGTTGCAAATGTCGCAGCTTCCAAATACACCTCGGCATTGTTCATCGGTATGACGACCACCACACTTGGTACAATACACATCGGACCTCTGTCCTGCTCGAGACTGTTGAGATCCACTGGAACTATAAGAGCTGCTACCAGGACGTTTAAACTGTTTTCCTTTGCCCTTGAAGAAGTTCTTCTTTCCACTACTACTACCTCCAGCATCAAATCGAGGTGTTGGTGGAATCTGTGGCTGCTCTTGGGGTTGTCTCACTAGCTGTGGCACAAACTGTGCTCCTCGTTGTTTCAGTATCCCTGCTTCTGCACCCTTTGCTCGATTCAGAGCATCGGCAAAGGTATTCGGTCTTCCAGAATTCACAAGTGTAAACACATCAGGATTCAAGCCATTGACGAATTGATCGGCTTGAGCTTCATCACTAACAACAATATGTGGAGCAAACTTCAACAGACTAGTGAATTTTGCAACATATTCCTCAATATTTAATTGTCCCTGTTGCAAACTTGCAAACTCTGCTCCTTTGTCCTTGCAATAAGACACAGGAAAGAAACGCTGATAGAAAGCAGTTCGAAATACAGACCAGGTAATAACGGTACCTTGATTTTCCAATGCTCTCTTCGTCGCTATCCACCAACTCTTGGCAAGGCCATGCAGTTGATGAATCACAAGTCTAACACGACGATCATCTGTATAGTCAATGGACTCGAATAACTGCTCAATATCTTCCAGCCAGTTCTCGCACTCCACAGCATTCTCAGTTCCTTGCAACTTCGGTGGTTTGTATGACTGGAATCGTTTCAAAAGTTTCTCCATCGGATTAGCATCACTAAACTCATCAGTAGACGTACTACCCTGTCCATGTTCCATTGCTGTCACTGGGACCTGTGCAGCATTCGTCTGTTCAGGCTCATTCGTATCCAAAGTCTGTCTAATCCTCGGTGCTGGTCGGGGAGGCATATCTGATAATTACACAGATTAGTGTACAGTTCAATCTTAGATAAAACCACTATGTTTCAATCCACAATGCCTTCTCAAAAGATCGAATCTGATTCAGTCGTAATCATACATGCTTCCAATCATATCAGATAACATATAACATGCAATTCTTAAAGCTATAAATCAAGTCAAATAATAAACATGCTTCAAGAATAACTAAATCAGAATAAAAGACTCGATCTACCCCCGCTCATCTATTCTCAGTCCGAGAAACTTATGCTCTGATACCACCTGTTGTGGGGACCTCAGGTTGTTAATCTCAACTTAGGGCAATTAACGATTAATAACAATTAATCAAGTATTTAAAGAATACTCAAACCAAATAAATTTTTTTTTTTTTAAAATCTTGGAACCTCGCTCGATCGATAAGATCCTACCGATCGAGCGGCCAAGGAAACTCAACTCTCGGTTCTGAGTAAACTTTGGCCTCGCTCGATCGGTCAACTTTTGCCGATCGAGCGGCCAAGAAAATTCAAAAGTTCTGTCCGCAAATTACAGGGCTCGCTCGATCGATAAACTTCTACCGATCGAGCGGCCTCCAAAATCCAAAAATTCTGCAGAAGAGTTTTTGCTGTCAAGGCTTGGTTCAAAGCATAAATCTTCAACAACATGGATTCTACACATGCTATAAAATCTGGAAATATGCATACATACATAATTGAAATCTTGAACATCAATACATGCATTTATTACATCAAACAAGTCGCTAAAGATCGATAAACGACACAAATTATCTCAAGTGTCATACATGTAATCCAAAACCAACATAACTAAGGTTTAGTGCTTCTAAAGTTCAAGACATCATCTACAACCCGAGTCCTCACGTTCTAGACTCTCTCCCAGCTGTCAATGACGTTGATGACTAGCTCCTGCCCCATCTGTTGTCATGCACACATACAAAACAAGACAACAGCCGGATAAACTCCGGTGAGAAACGATTCTCAGTATAACCAACATATAGAAAGCGTTAAATACATCATATTGACTCTATTTAACTCGACTCAACAAATAGAGTAAATTAACGCTTCAAATACGAATTGATTCACATAACTTCGAGGCCATCAAGATTCATAACTGATCATGACATGGATATCCATCTAACGAATTCGTAACCGACTCGCAAATAAGGTTAACAACAACCTTGGCATAGAATCAATTCCTTATAGCATCATATCAAATCAAATTTAAAGATCCACTACCTGAGATGGATCGACAACACCAAAATCAAATCAAAACATAAACAAGTATGTGGTTTTTGCGGGCCAACAAAAATAGTCATTTTTGAGTTTCAAAGTCCCTACTTCGCGATGTCGTCATTATACCTTTGTTTATCTCGATTTTGAACTCTTCAAATCTGAAAGATACAATCATAACACATATATCAAACTTCATTTCAATCTATCGTATCAAAAACAAGTCGAAAACATCATAAGATCGTCAATCAATCGCATTTCAAACCTCAATCCACTTTCTTCAGTTCAAAGTCGTTGTCTCGAGTCGTTGGACTTTCAAACTCAACTGAAACTGAAGAATAAAATTCTATAACATTCACATCATCAAGATAAGTGTTTCAGCTTAGCTATCGAATATCAAAAGAGTCCAAAAACTCGATTAAACAGCGTAGCGATTCAAAATCGATAACCGACGTAATCCCGACTTTGAACTTGTAACTCAAATTCATATATCAGCATATACCTTATAAAACTCAGTAACAAAACATCATATCAGCAGCTATACTCATCGATATACATGCTAGAATTCATAACCAATCCATTCAATCATCCAACTTCGATTCGGTAGTGCATATACAATCGATAGAATGTTAAGAACATAACAAACACATAAAATCTGATCTCTGCTCAATAACTGATTCTGAAACCCATATAAAACATCATAAAACTTATACGAGATCGAAGCTCACGTCGTAAGGATTCCAGAACAATTTACGGAATCGAAATCGGACAACCGGAGCAAAATTTATAAAGATTGAAAGATCACAATTGCAAAAGAAAAAGAAGAAGCTCGGCTCCTCTGTTCTTATTTTCTGAATTTTGAACAAACATACACGTGAACATGCTGAGTCTTCAATTCAAAATCTGATAACTCTCAACCAATATTGTAATTTAGCCCTCAAGTCTTCAATAATTGCAATTTGGTCCCCTGCCCTTATTTTAATTCAATTTCAATCCTAAATAATTTAAGAATATTATAATTTAAATCGAAACTCTAAATATTCCCAAATTAAATATACTCGGATTAAAATTAAATAAATTCGGATTAATATTAATTAATCCCGGGCCTTACATTTCTCCCCCACTAAGATATGAGTTCGTCCTCGAATTCATAAACAGTATAGATATGCAGACTGCATGCTCATAAGAATAAAGAATACCTAAAAACTGAATAAGAACTCACATCAGTGGAATAGATAAGGAAAACGTTGCTTCATATCATCTTCGACTTCCCACGTCGCTTCTACAACTCCGTGTCGATTCCATTGAATCTTCACCAATGGAATGATATTCGTTCGGAGTTGTTTTGTCTTCCTATCAAGAACCTGAATAGGTTGTTCGAAATAGCTAAGAGTGTCATCCAACTCAGCTTCATCACAACGAATCACATGAGACGCATCAGATATATATTTTTTTAACATTGATACATGAAAGACATCATGTATTCCAGATAAAGACATAGGAAGAGCGAGTCGATAAGCTAAATTGCCTATCTTCTCGAGAATCTCATACGGCCTAATATACCTCGGAGATAATTTTCCTCGTTTGCCAAATCGAATGGTGCCCCTGAACGGTGAAATCTTCAGAAACACTCTATCTCCCTGATCAAAAGATAACGGCCGTCGTCATACATTCGCATATCTGGTATGTCTGTGTTGTGCTGTTCTCATTCTCTACTGTATCAATCTTACCTTCTCAGTCATCTGTCTGATCATATCTGGCCCTAACTCAGGTACCTCAGAAACATCATCCCAATACAAAGGCAATCGACACTTCCTTCCATATAATGCTTCAAATGGTGCCATTTCTATACTCGTCTGATAACTGTTGTTATAAGAAAATTCCACGAGTGGTATAGAATTTTTCCATGTAACACCAAATCAAGTACTACAGCTCTGAGCATATCCTCAAGCGTCTGAATAGTTCGTTCAGATTGACCGTCAGTTTGAGGATGATAAGCAGTACTCAAATGTAAACGTGTACCTAGAGCTTCCTATAGACTATGCCAAAAGTGCAAAGTAAACCTCGGATCTCGATCAGATACAATCGACTTTGGCACACCGTGTAGTCTTACCACTTCACGAATATAGAGATATGCCATTTGATCATGCCGATAAGTCATTCGATAAGGAATAAAGCATGCAGATTTCGTCAATCTGTCGATGATCACCCAAATAGCATCACATCCTCGAGATGATCGTGGCAACTTCGTTACAAAGTCCATGGAAATGTGGTCCCATTTCCATTCAGGAATCGATAAACTCTGTAATAAGCCACCTGGTTTCTTTCTTTCAGCTTTCACCTGTTGGCAATTCAAACATTTAGATACAAATTCAGTCACATCAGACTTCATTTGTTTCCACCAATACTGACTCTTCAAGTCGTTGTACATCTTTCTGCCTCCAGGGTAAACACTAAAGAGGCTACAATGGGCTTCTTTCAGAATATTCTGTCTTAAGTCTGCAATATTAGGAACAACTATTCGATCATTCACATACAAGATCTCATCGTCACTAACCTTATATTCAGAAAGATGTCCTGATCGGATCATTTCAATCGATTTCTGCACAGTCTGATCGGATTTTTGTGCTTCTTTGATACGCATCAATAATTTTGGCTCAGCACTGATTGCATATACTCTCATCGGCCTTCTATCTGTCTCAAACACATACCCAGAAAGACAATAATCTTCAATCAAATTAGATACACCAACAGTAGACAAAGATAGAGCACATACTTTTCTACCCAGGGCATCTGCTGCTGCATTCGATTTTCCCAGATAGTATTTGATTTCACAGTCAAAATCCTTCAATAAATCAAGCCATCGTCGTTGTCTCATATTTAATTCAGATTGTGAGAACAGATACTTCAGACTTTTGTGATCAAAAAAGATTTCAAACTTCTCGCTATATAAGTAATGTCTCCAGATCTTTAATGCAAAAACGATTGCAGCCAATTCAAGATCATGAATCGGATATCTGACTTCATGTGGTTTAAGTTGTCGAGAAGCATAAGCGATAACATGTCCTTTCTGCATTAAAATACATCCCAAACCCTGGTGAGAAGCATCACAATAAACAACAAAATCACCAGTACCTGTAGGGATTATTAAAATCGACGCTGTTGTCAATCTTTTCTTAAGTTCAATAAAACTTCTTTCACACGCCTCAGACCAAAGAAATGGTGCATTCTTCTGTGTAAGCTGTGTAATAGGCTTCGCTATCGAGGAAAAATCTCGAATGAATCGACGGTAATAACCTGCCAAGCCCATAAAACTTCGTATTTCTGGAACAGATGTCGGTCTCTGCCAACTGATCACAGCTTCAACCTTACTCGGATCCACTGAAATGCCATCTCCTGAAATTACATGACCAAGAAAAACAACTCGCTGCAACCAAAACTCACATTTGGATAAGTTGGCATATAATTTCTCTTCTCTTAATGTTCTTAATACAATTCGGAGATGATCATCATGTTCACACAGACTCTTAGAGTATATCAAAATATCATCGATAAAGATAATCACAAAGTCATCTAAATATCTTTGAATTACTCTATTCATCAATCCCATAAAAACTGCCGGTGCATTCGTTAGACCAAAAGGCATGACTATGAATTCATAATGGCCATACCTGGTTCTAAATGCAGTCTTAGGAATATCCTCGTCTCTAATTCTCAACTGATGATATCCGAATCGGAGATCAATCTTCGAATATACCGACGAACCCTGTAATTGATCAAATAAATCATCGATACAAGGTAAAGGATAACGATTCTTTACCGTTGCTTTGTTCAATTGCCGGTAGTCTATACATAATCTCATTGATCCGTCTTTCTTTCGAACAAATAATACCGGAGCACCCCATGGGGATACACTTGGTCTGATATATCCTTTGGCCAACAAGTCTTCAAGTTGGTCCTTCAATTCTCTCATTTCAATCGGTGCCATTCGGTACGGTGCTTTCGATATCGGTTGTGTATCTGGCATTAATTCAATACCGAAATCTACCTCTCTGTACGGTGGCAATCCTGGAAACTCGTCAGGGAATACATCTGCAAACTCATTCACCACTGGTAGATCAGTCAATTTCGGACTAGTCTTCACCACATCCACGGCATAAATAAGGAATCCTTCTACCCCTTTCTGTAACAACTCAGTCATAGAAAGAACAGATATCAAAGGAATTCTGGCTCGTGATCCCTTACCATAAAATTTCCATTCCTCAGTCATATCAGGTCTGAACTTCACAATCTTCTGAAAACAGTCAACTGTGGCTCTGTACTTGGTTAGCATCAATACCGATTATACAGTCGAAATCAGACAAACCAAGAACGATACAGTCAAGCTCAACTTCATTACCTTCATACTGTAGTATACAGTTCCTAACAGACTTCACTGATACTATACCTTTTCCTAACGGTGAAGATATAGACACTACAGTAGCTAATAACTCAACAGGCAATGAATACATCGTAACAAAATTTTTAGATATGAAGGTATGCGACACACCTGTATCGAATAAGACATAGGCAGGATAACCAGAAAGAAAACAGTTACCTGCAATCACGTCGTCCGGTGCCGCTTGTGCTTGATCTTCAGTCAATGCAAACACTCTTGCTTGTTGCCTCGGAGGTTGATTCACTGACTGACCTCCTCCTCCTCATGTTCTACCCTGTACTGCTGGTTGTGGTTGAAAGGAATGAACAGATGACGCAGATTTACCTACCGGTCTCGATGATCCTGCACCTTGTGCACCTTCAAAACCTCGTTATGGACATACCCTTGCAAAATGTCCCATCTTGTTGCAAATGTCGCAGCTTCCAAATACACCTCGGCATTGTTCATCGGTATGACGACCACCACACTTGGTACAATACACATCGGACCTCTGTCCTGCTCGAGACTGTTGAGATCCACTGGAACTATAAGAGCTGCTACCAGGACGTTTAAACTGTTTCCCTTTGCCCTTGAAGAAGTTCTTCTTTCCACTACTACTACCTCCAGCATCAAATCGAGGTTTTGGTGGAATCTGTGGCTGCTCTTGGGGTTGTCTCACTAGCTGTGGCACAAACTGTGCTCCTCGTTGTTTCAGTATCCCTGCTTCTG
This sequence comes from Henckelia pumila, assembly GCF_033568475.1. Taxonomy (NCBI): domain Eukaryota; kingdom Viridiplantae; phylum Streptophyta; class Magnoliopsida; order Lamiales; family Gesneriaceae; genus Henckelia; species Henckelia pumila. Next base: position 224,668,709 of record NC_133123.1, on the reverse strand, counting down.
CACCCTTTGCTCAATTCAGAGCATCGGCAAAGGTATTCGGTCTTCCAGAATTCACAAGTGTAAACACATCAGGATTCAAGCCATTGACGAATTGATCGGCTTGAGCTTCATCACTAACAACAATATGTGGAGCAAACTTCAACAGACTAGTGAATTTTGCAACATATTCCTCAATATTTAATTGTCCCTGTTGCAAACTTGCAAACTCTGCTCCTTTGTCCTTGCGATAAGACACAGGAAAGAAACGCTGATAGAAAGCAGTTCGAAATACAGACCAGGTAATAACGGTACCTTGATTTTCCAATGCTCTCTTCGTCGCTATCCACCAACTCTTGGCAAGGCCATGCAGTTGATGAATCACAAGTCTAACACGACGATCATCTGTATAGTCAATGGACTCGAATAACTGCTCAATATCTTCCAGCCAGTTCTCGCACTCCACAGCATTCTCAGTTCCTTGCAACTTCGGTGGTTTGTATGACTGGAATCGTTTCAAAAGTTTCTCCATCGGATTAGCATCACTAAACTCATCAGTAGACGTACTACCCTGTCCATGTTCCATTGCTGTCACTGGGACCTGTGCAGCATTCGTCTGTTCAGGCTCATTCGTATCCAAAGTCTGTCTAATCCTCGGTGCTGGTCGGGGAGGCATATCTGATAATTACACAGATTAGTGTACAGTTCAATCTTAGATAAAACAACTATGTTTCAATCCACAATGCCTTCTCAAAAGATCGAATCTGATTCAGTCGTAATCATACATGTTTCCAATCATATCAGATAACATATAACATGCAATTCTTAAAGCTATAAATCAAGTCAAATAATAAACATGCTTCAAGAATAACTAAATCAGAATAAAAGACTCGATCTACCCCCGCTCATCTATTCTTAGTCCGAGAAACTTATGCTCTGATACCACCTGTTGTGGGGACCTCAGGTTGTTAATCTCAACTTAGGACAATTAACGATTAATAACAATTAATCAAGTATTTAAAGAATACTCAAACCAAATAAATTTTTTTTTTTTTTTAAATCTTGGAACCTCGCTCGATCGGTAAGATCCTACCGATCGAGCGGCCAAGGAAACTCAACTCTCGGTTCTAAGTAAACTTTGGCCTCGCTCGATCGGTCAACTTTTGCCGATCGAACGGCCAAGAAAATTCAAAAGTTCTGTCCGCAAATTACAGGGCTCGCTCGATCGGTAAACTTCTGCCGATCGAGCGGCCTCCAAAATCCAAAAATTCTGCAGAAGAGTTTTTGCTGTCAAGGCTTGGTTCAAAGCATAAATCTTCAACAACATGGATTCTACACATGCTATAAAATCTGGAAATATGCATACATACATAATTGAAATCTTGAACATCAATACATGCATTTATTACATCAAACAAGTCGCTAAAGATCGATAAACGACACAAATTATCTCAAGTGTCATACATGTAATCCAAAACCAACATAACTAAGGTTTAGTGCTTCTAAAGTTCAAGACATCATCTACAACCCGAGTTCTCACGTGCTAGACTCTCTCCCAGCTGTCAATGACGTTGATGACTAGCTCCTGCCCCATCTGTTGTCATGCACACATACAAAACAAGACAACAGCCGGATAAACTCCGGTGAGAAACGATTCTCAGTATAACCAACATATAGAAAGCGTTAAATACATCATATTGACTCTATTTAACTCGACTCAACAAATAGAGTAAATTAACGCTTCAAATACGAATTGATTCACATAACTTCAAGGCCATCAAGATTCATAACTGATCTTGACATGGATATCCATCTAACGAATTCGTAACCAACTCGCAAATAAGGTTAACAACAACCTTGGCATAGAATCAATTCCTTATAGCATCATATCAACTCAAATTTAAAGATCCACTACTTGAGATGGATCGACAACACCACAATCAAATCAAAACATAAACAAGTATGTGGTTTTTGTGGGCCAACAAAAATAGTCATTTTTGAGTTTCAAAGTCCCTACTTCGCGATGTCGTCATTATACCTTCGTTTATCTCGATTCTGAACTCTTCAAATCTGAAAGATACAATCATAACACATATATCAAACTTCATTTCAATCTATCGTATCAAAAACAAGTCGAAAACATCATAAGATCGTCAATCAATCGCATTTCAAACCTCAATCCACTTTATTCGGTTCAAAGTCGTTGTCTCGAGTCGTTGGCCTTCCAAACTCAACTGAAACTGAAGAATAAAATTCTATAACATTCACATAATCAAGATAATTGTTTAAGATTAGCTATCGAATATCAAAATAGTCCAAAAACTCGATTAAACAGCGTAGCGATTCAAAATCGGTAACTGACGTAATCCCGACTTTGAACTTGTAACTCAAATTCATATATCAGCATATACCTTATAAAACTCAGTAATAAAACATCATATTAGCAGCTATACTCATCGATATACATGCTAGAAGTCATAACCAATCCATTTAATCATCCAACTTCGATTCGGTAGTGCATATACAATCGATAGAATGTTAAGAACATAAAAAACACATAAAATCTGATCTCTGCTCAATAACTGATTCTGAAACCCATATAAAACATCATAAAACTTACACGAGATCGAAGCCCTCATTGTAAGGATTCCAGAACAATTTACGGAATCGAAATCGGACAACCTGAGCAAAAGTTATAAAGATTGAAAGATCACAATTGCAAAAGAAAAAGAAGAAGCTCGGCTCCTCTGTTCTTATTTTCTGAATTTTGCACAAAAATACACGTGCACATGCTGAGTCTTCAATTCAAAATCTGATAACTCTTAACCAATATTGCAATTTAGCCCTTAAGTCTTCAATAATTTCAATTTGGTCCCCTGCCCTTATTTTAATTCAATTTCAATCCTAAATAATTTAAGAATATTAGAATTTAAATCGAAACTCTAAATATTCCCAAATTAAATATACTCGAATTAAAATTAAATAAATTTGGATTAATATTAATTAATTCCGGGCCTTACAAAAGAGAATAAACCTTCGATAAAGTGCATCCCACTATGGACACGATTGAAAATGGGCCACTCTTGACAAGAACCAAGGCACCAAAATGATTCAAGTTCACCCCTTATGACAAACACAATTTGCAGCAAAACATCACTTATCCCCTAGGCCTAATACAAAAGGCACTCCAATAATGATGGACACTAAAATCACCAGTCAACCGAGCTAGGCAATAAAAGTTCTCGAGTACCTGGCAGTACCCAAGATCAAATTTGTAAACAAGTACACCAAAAATATGTCACATAGAAGATACACATTGGAATTATCATCCCCGAGTGTGAAATGTCAGTTCTCACCTTGAAATGGAAAAGGAGAAAAAACTATGTTAAGATATGGATTTGTTGGAAAGAATATCAAGACATATTTTATGAGATTAGATTGATCATAATCCCTGTATTACAGGGATTTTATTGTAGCTTTAATTTTATTCTTGATTAGGATAGTTTCCTTATATTAAAGGGTGATATACTTGTATATAAACTGATTCATATGAATCAAAGAATAACATAATTCTCTATTATTGCTCATGGTATCAAAGCCATTTGATTGATCTTGGGAATCATCCGATTTTTTTTTTCAGAAAAAAAAAAAAAATTTCTTTGCTCTTTCACTCATGGCGGACACTACTGAAAAAAATTCCAAAAATGATGTGTATTCCATTGAGCATTCAGCCATTGTTTCGATGGGTGATTTGCAAAATATTCACACCGCATATCGACTGAATGGGAAAAGTTATTTGAAGTGGTTGCAACTTGTTCGAACAACCTTGAAGGGACGAGAAAAGTTGAGCCACGTACTTGGCACAGGGCCTGATTCGAAAGACCCGAAATTTGCCGCATGGGATGAAAAAGATTCCCTAGTGATGTCGTGGTTGTGGAACTCAATGATTCCAAAAATAAGTGACACGTGCATGTTCCTCAGTACAACCAAGGAGATCTGGGATACCATCACGCAAACATATTCAAAGGTTCATGATGCAGCCCAGATTTATGAGATCCGCACCAAAATCTCAGCCACTAAGCAAGGAACCCATACCATCACTGAATATTCTAATCTATTACAAGGCTTATGGCAAGAGTTGGATCACTATCAATGTATCGAAATAAAGTGCAGTTCAGATGCTACTGTTCTCAAGAGATTTGTTGAAAAGGAACGTATTTATGATTTCCTTGCAGGGCTAAATATTGAATTTGATGTTGTGAGGATACAGATCTTGGGGAAGGAAGATCTACCATCCTTACACGAAGCCATCTCCATAATTCGTACTGAAGAAGGACGGAGAAGTGTTATGCTCGAAGATCATGCCTCAAATGGATCAGCCCTAGTGACAAAATCAGTCAATAAACAGCCCTTTGAAGGAGACAATAGACCTGCAGCATTGTCAAAGCCTTCCTTCAAGCAATCAAAGGATTCTCTTTGGTCTACTTACTGCAGGCGGCCAGGCCATACCAAGAAAACTTGCTGGAAATTGAATGGCAGACCTCCAAATCTGAACAAGAATTTCTTTGGCAAGGATGAGAAATACGAAGGACAAGCCCATATGGTCAATGGTAATTCAGGGAGTGAAGAAACTACACCACACCCCCTCTTCAGCAAGGAAGACATTGATAGGTTTAAACATTTTTTGGGAACTCTCGAAGAGCCATCTGGAGCAGATACATGTTCATTCGCTTTCTCAGGTATATCCTCCGCCTTTTTTCATCCTCATGCTTCAAATCTCAGCACATGGGTAATGGATTCCGGGGCCACCGACCACATGACTTTTTCCTCAAACAAATTCATCACTTTTACCCCTTTCCCTAGCCAAAAGAAAATCACAGTAGCAAATGGATCTACCATCACAGTTGCTGGCCAAAGAGATATTTACATAAACGATCATCTCACCCTTCGAAATGTTCTTCATGTTCCTAGCCTTCTTGCCAACTTAGTCTCTATTAAACGACTCGCCAAAGATTCTAATTGTAATGTGATTTTCTACCCATCTCATTGTATTTTTCAGGAACTGGGCACGAAGAGGAAGATTGGACATGCTAATGAAAATGAAGGTCTTTACCATCTGGAAGAAGGTTGTAGACATGCTGCTCGAGTTGCGAGTTCCTCTTCCTTTTCATTTTTTTCCACCATTCCCAATAAAGAAAAAGTTTGGCTTTACCACCGTCGTTTATGTCATCCATCAATTCATGTTCTGAAATTTATGTTTTCATCGTTAGTTAATGAGTCTTTGCTGAAGAATTTTCATTGTACCGAATATGAGCTTGCTAAACACAAGCGCTCATCTTTTCCAATAAGTAATACAAAGACTTTTGTCCCATTTTCTCTTATTCATAGCGACATTTGGGGACACTCGCATGTCCCTAATGTTTCTGGGGCACGATGGTTTGTGCCATTTATTGATGATTGTACCCGAGTGACTTGGATATATCTCATGAAAAATAAGTCTGATGTCAGCACTATTTTTCAGAATTTCTCTCACATGGTCAAAACTCAATTTGACATTGAAATCAAAAAATTTCGATCAGATAATGCAAGGGATTATTTTAATCAAAATCTTTCTCCTTTCTTTCAAAAACAAGAGATTATTCATGAATCTTCCTGTGTTCATACTGTAAGAGTGGGTGCCCAGTGAGCCAACTGTGTGGCTATGGGCTTTGTTGACTCTTTGTATAAACAATCTTTTGTTTAATATTATTTACACTTTTATGGCAATGACTTTATATTACTTCATATTGTTATATTGTGATATACTATTGTTGTTTTGATAAAGACCTTGAATATACTATAGTGTATGTAAGATGTGGTAGAACATGGAGATGTCTATCATGAAATACATCTTATAGTCACTGTATATTCTAAAACCGTTCCTAGTCGATTGAGCCGTCCGATAATAAGGATAAGGATCGCTCGAGTTTGAGACTAGCATTTGCGATGCGGAGTACCACGTTTCATTGGTAGGGAACATGGAGATGTTCGAAGCATGCAAATGGATATTCATAGGATGAATAGTCGAACTACCCTATCCGGACTTTCCAAGTGGTTATCACTTATCGAGTGGAAAAGTCCGCGGTTTTGGTTGTACACCATTAGTCCTTACGACTTGAAACATCATGGAGACTCTATATGCTAGTACTGTGCTTTGACTCGTTTACCGACTCTGAGGGGGTCATCAGGTGTCGAGATTGGGTACAGTTACGACACATATAGGAGTCAATGCATTGTTGCCAAGGATTCACCACATACTTGCGAGTGTGGATATCCTATGCGATCTGAGGAGATATTAGTGTGACAAATCTCTGGCCAGAGTACTTGATGTGATTTAAGAAATGGTTTCTTAGTAGCACATGCGATGTCACTAATTTGATCTTCAAGATGCATTGCATAGTTATCGAATCTTGAGCGACTCTCGATATACCAATGGTTGTTGATTCGATCGGATATATGGATGAAGGGACCGTACTGTACGTTAACCAAAATCTACTGGTTCTTGTAGGCACTATCAGTGATACCTAGGGAATCATGGGCGATGTTGCTAGGCGCTTTACCATGATTCGTTGGGCAAGTCGGAAAGTGTTGTTCCGAGTCACAAGGAGTTGTGAGCCCACGGCTAGCTGTATCCCTGAACCATTGAGGGTCACACAGTGTAATGGAGTTTTAATCCCCGTTGAGATAGTTAAATTTAAAGAGTTAAATTTAATGAACTAAGGAGTTGGACTTCTTAAATAAGAGTAAGGGAGTAGGATTTCCTAAAATGACATAGGGATGGACATTTTTGGAAACCACTGAATTTGGATTCAGGAAAATTTATTTTGACTTTAAAACGTGCAGAAATGGTTTCTGTGCACATTGGTGAAATCGTTTCATCAATCGGAGTCACGATGAATTTTATATTAATTTCTGAACGAGCGGGCTTTGCTTGTCGGGCCCCAGCTTATGACTAATGGGCCCTAAGGTGTTAGTGGCCTGCATTATAAATAAGTTATTTCAGTACAGAAATTACACACAAAAAAGGTCATAATTTTTGAGACAGAGAAAATTTTCGAACCCTAGCTCTCTCTCTCTGTTCGGCCGACCCCTCCCCCTCTGCCCGAGATTTTCCGGTCTGTGATTTTGAATTGCAGTCTGGAATAGCGAATCAGATTCGTTTATTCTCTTCGCAGAAAACTTCTGATAGATTTTCTAGTGCAATCTATCAGAGGGATTAAACCTCTGTTCGTGGACCTGATTGAAGGCGTTCATCGGTTCCAGGGAGAGACAACAAGAGCAGAATTGTTCTGTTGGTGTCCATTAATCTCGTTGCGAGATTTGAGGTAAAATTTATTTAATTGTTATTTAAATTTTACACACACATAATTCAATCGTTGTATGGTTGATACCCACACCATGGAATCGTTCCATGAGAAAATTTTAAACTTCCGCTGCACCGGGTATCAATCGTAATTGGTCTGGGAACTCGCCAGTTTTCCAACACATACCCCCCAACAAAATGGGTTGGACGAAAGGAAAAATGGTCATCTTCTTGCTGTCATAAGATCATCCTTGTTTCACAACAATGTCCCTAAGCAATTCTGGGGAGAAGCTGTCCTCACATCAGCTTACCTCATAAACCGTCTTCCAACAAAAGCCCTTGATTTCAAAAGTCCTTTAGACACTCTCACTAAATTCTTCCCCAACTTTACTGCCTCACAAGGTTTGCTTCCACGGATATTTGGTAGTGTTGATTTTGTTCACATTCATTTGCCCAATAGAAGCAAACTTGATCCCCGAGCTCTTAGGTGTGTCTTCGTTGGCTATTCCTCAACTCAAAAAGGGTACAAATGTTTCCATCCTCCCACAACAAAATATTTTGTCTCAGCTGATGTCACGTTCGATGAATCAGTATCCTACTTTCCCAATACCTATCTTCAGGGGGAGACTTTGGGTGAAGATAGAGAACATGATATGTATTTCCTTGAACTTCCTAGTCTGTCTAATCCTATCACTATGCCATCAACACCCACTGACAATCCAAACCCTAAAGAAATGATAAAGGAACAAGGAACTCAAGATACTATACATCAGCCACTACAAGTTTATTCCAGGAGGCCGAGACTTGACATTTTACCCAAGGATGTTCGATCTTCTGCTATTAGAGCTACGATTCAATCACCTTAAATTCACCACGAGATTGATCAACCTGAGCTGAACATCAATCCTACTGAGGAAGCTAATGTAATATCACCAATCCCCAAGGAACCAAACCATAAACCATCAGTGCCAAATGATTGTGATTTACCAATAGCACTTAGGAAGGAAGTTAGAACTTGTACCAAACATCTATTGCATACTTTCTTGTCTTACCAGAATTTATCACAAAGACAGAGAGCCTTTATTACCAATCTTCACTCCATTCCAATTCCCAGAAACTTATCTGAAGCATTAGGAAATGAAAAGTGGGAGAATGCCATGAAAGTGGAAATGGAGGCTTTGGAGCGAAATAAAACATGGGATTTGGTTGAGATGCCTAAAGGGAAGAAAATGGTTGGATGTAAATGGGTTTTCACAGTTAAATACAAGTCAGATGGTTCAGTGGAAAGATACAAGGCACGATTGGTTGCAAAAGGATATACTCAAACCTATGGCATTGACTACATGGAAACTTTTGCTCCCGTGGCAAATGAATACAGTTCGGGTTTTGTTGTCATTGGCAGCCAACTTTGGATAGAACTTGCATCAGTATGACGTAAAGAATGCCTTCTTACATGGTGATCTTGAGGAGAAAATTTATATGGAGGTTCCCCCAGGTTTTAAATCTGAAAGTGGGATGGCTTGCAAGTTAAACAGTCCCCAAGGTCCTGGTTTGGAAGGTTTACAAATGCAATGATTGCATCGGGTTATAAGCAATGTCAAGGGGATCATACATTGTTTGTTTGGCATTCAAAGATAGGGGGAGTGACTGCATTACTAGTATACGTGGATGATATTGTAGTAACAGGGAATGATGCCAAAGAAATGCAAAGATTGAAACAGTGCCTAGAAAAAGAATTTGACATCAAGGAACTTGGTAAACTAAGGTATTTTCTGGGAATCGAAGTGGCTCATTCGAAGCACGGAATCTTCATATCGCAACAGAAATATGTTGTGGATTTATTGACCAAAACTGGGATGTTGGGATGTAAGCCAGCTGAGACGCCATTCGAGGCTAACCACGGGTTGTGTGATGCACCAGAAAATGCAACAGTAGATAAGAACTCCTACCAATGACTTGTAGGAAGGCTGATTTATTTAGCACACAAAAGGCCCGACATCATTTATGTCGTAAATGTCTGCAGCCAGTTCATGCATAATCCAAAGGAAATGCATCTCAAAGCTGTACACATAATTCTAAGATATTTAAAGGGAACAGCTGGGAAAGGACTTTTGTTCAAGAAAGGAGGAAACATGACATTAGAAGCCTACACAGATGCGGACTATGCGGGTTCTCTAGTTGATAGAAGATCAACCTCGGGCTATTGCACATTTCTAGGAGGCAATCTTTTAACGTGGAGGAGTAAGAAACAAAATGTAGTAGCAAGGTCAAGTGCGGAATCTGAATTTAGATCAATGGCACTTGGGATATGTGAGCTGTTGTGGTTGAAAATAATCTTGGATGATTTGCGGGTCAAGTCGGAAGGTCTTATGAGGCTATATTGTGATAACAAGTCAGCGATTAGCATTGCACATAACCCTATTCAACATGATCGAACCAAACACATTGAAGTAGACAAACACTTTATAAAGGAAAAGTTGGATAATGGACTAATTTGCACACCGTTCATCTCATCTAAAGATCAATTGACAAACATACTTACAAAAGGACAGCTGAGTAACACATTCCAACAAATGGTTAGCAAGCTCGAAATGGAAGACATTCATTCCCCCGCTTGAGGGGGAGTGTTAAGATATGGATTTGTTGGAAAGAATATGAAGACATATTTTATGAGATTATATTGATCATAATCCCTGTATTACAGGGATTTTATTGTAGCTGTAATTTTATTCTTGATTAGGATAGTTTCCTTATATTAAAGGGTGGTATACTTGTATATAAACTGATGCATGTGAATCAAAGAATAATATAATTCTCTATTATTTCTCAAAATATGTAAACAATTTCATCCTGCATCAACTACAACGTTAACAAAAGTTCAAGTAACATGCTAATCGAGTGTACCACATCCTTGTGGATCAGACATTCCCCCTCCCCGAGCTTAGCAAATATTCTTGATGGATCCAGCAAAATTCTCCAAGGGAAAAATAATGTTAAGCTAAATATGCTGGATAAACATCTCAACTTCTTACTATGGAAGACATGAACACTTTAAGAACGAAAAACATGATAAATAAAATAAAATCCAAAAATTAAAAGAATTGTCAGTCACCAAAATTTTCTTCCTTTTATAAGACTATGTGTGAATGCCTCTTCAAACTTTTCATAATACAACAGAGCATCACACAATGGACTGCATCCCACTTTGGTCACAGCTGATATTGAATAAGAGCCCAATTGTAACCAAAGTATATGTACAGACCAAGTTCCAAAATAAATGTGATGCATCAAATTGAATCAACAGACGTGCCACTTTCTTTCATTTTCTAATTTCTTTACCGATACAAGATATTCCTTCTCTGCAAATCATATAAATGAAATCATTATAAAAATTCCCTAACTTGTAAAAAGTAAATTCTTTCATGCCATATTTTGAATGATAGCTCAGACAAATAAAATAAAATCTCTCTCAAACATTGTTGTTCAACGCCTCCATAGAAGATTCTCTTTCTCAATGCTTACGAAGCAATCATTATACCTTTTGTCAATATTTATAGATATGGGGAAAAAATAAAAATAAAAAACAATAATTTCAAGAGAAAACAGAAGAAACGATTAAGCAATAATTCTAATTGAAATACACGTGTGATGGGTTGTCTAAAAGTTCTTTAGCATGTATTCGACAACATATCATGAAATTAATAACCAAACCAAATTTTGTGGCATAAAATGAAATTGGAACTAAGTATAACATTTTGCTTTAACAACTAACATTAGGACTATGTTTTGATTAAAAAAAACATTGGGAATATATCCATGAGAGCACAAAATGCATCATATTTAAAAAAATTCAAACATTTGCAACCATGTCTAATATAAGCTTATATTTATCCTTGTCTGTTTATGTACTTCGCTTTTGAGAATATTTTTGTCAACATCCAAAATAACATCTCCTACCTCTATAGTTACCGTATCTACGTAGTATTTTCCGTAAATAATCAACATCTCATGAGTCAAACGAGCTTTACTGAGATTACGATTATCGGTCGGTTGTAATCGTAGCGTACGTCAGTGATATATCCTAAGCACTAAGAGAATCTTGAAGAATATTTGAGCGAACAAATATTTATAGTGTTGACAAGTCCTAAAATGTCATCTAACAGTAATCGTGTCGTGCTCGAACAGCCGAAAAGAATATCAAGAATGATTTTTTCTCTGCCAAATAGAGAACATCGTGTGAGACAGTTTCTCGAGCCAAATGGCATTTCCTCTTGGTTCCCATTCCATAATACACGACATATTGCATCGGGTGGAAAGGTCACATTTATAATTATAAGCATCACGAAAATCAAAGATGATACTTCATTTTGGTTAATGGAAAACTTTTTTGAGTCATACACAAAATTCTTTGCATTCAAACTGTCGTTGTGTACTCGGAGTAGACTACCCCGAGATAACTCTATGTTTCTATTCTGAGGTGGACAAGAAAACCAGTTATCGACAAGGGATGAACTGGAGCTGGGATAGTCCCAAAAATGTTGGGAAGAGTGGAGAAATGCATGCGACAAAGATCCATGTACATTATATCGGTAAGAGATTCATTGTTTTGTTTAGGATGTTAGAATGGTGATGGAATGTAGATAATGTGAATGAGTCTGGTCATAAGGCGACGGGAAGGCGTGATGACCAGCCTCATTCATTTTAACTTCATTCGATCGCCCTTCTACCATCTCAAAAAAACAATGAATGTCTTGTTGGATCAATCTACATGGATCTTTGTCGCATGTATTTTTCTTGTCTTCCCAATATTTATTAAACTAACTCAATCTCGTTTACCCCTTATACATAACTAGTTTTCTTGTCCACAAAATAGAGATGATCAATATCTTTTTCTTGATACGGGGAGTAGTCATCTCTGAATAAATTGCCGGTCCGACAGTCTCAATACAAGGAATCTCGTGTGACTCAAAAAAAATCTTTCACTTACCAAACTTGAAATACATGTGCGATGGTTTGTCTAAAAGTTCTTTAGCCTGCATTCGATAACATATCATGAAATTAATAACCAAACCAAATTCTGGGGCATAGAATGAAATAGAAAATAAGTATAGCATTTTCCTTGATCACCTAACATTAGGACTATATTTTGATTAAATAAATTAGGACCATATTCACGAGTACACAAAATGCATCAAATTTAAAAAATTCAAACATTTGCAACCATGTCTAGTATAAGCGTATATAATTGTCATATTAGTTAACTATAGGAAGCATCAATATGCAGTATTTTGAAACTCGTCGTTAATGTTGTCATATGCGACGGAACAGTCCAGAGTTTCAAACGAAAAAGTCGGGCGGGATGCTCAAAATGCCAAACTCAAAAACTTCGTTTAAATCTTCAATTGACTCGAAAGCAAGGCAAAAATCTCTCATCTATAAAAAGACAACTGAACCAGAATCGCACGAGTGGGAATCCAGCAAGGTCCTTATGAAAGCGTCTGCTGTAACACAACGGGTTAGAATAACCGTGGTATCGGTGGACGGAATGACGATATATCAGATTTTTTATTCCAGTTGCAAATAGAGTATGTACGAGTCGAAGAAAACAAGAGAAGCTCGAGCTCATATGAACTGTCATCTCACCAAACTGTTGTTTTTGTACATTTATTTTGAGAATATTGAAGTTAATATCCACAAAAACACCAACAATCTCAATCTCCATAGTTTAATATCTACGTAGTATTTTTCGTGAACAATCAATGGCATCTTATGAGTCAAGCGAGTTTCAATGGGACCAATTATCACTTGGTTATAATCGTAGCGTACATCTGTGATATCTCCCAAGCAGTAAGAGGATACTGAAGAAGAAGTTTGAGCCAACAACGAATATTTATTGTCGCTATGTCCTAAAATGTCAACCGAGTAATCTTGTCACGTTCGACAACCGAACAGAATATCAACTAAAATGATTTCATCTCTAGTAAATAGAGAACCGTCTGTGTCTCAAAGAGAAACCGACCTTCTTGATTTATCATTTTATAATTCATAACATATTCGCATCCGAGAGATAGATCACATTATTTATGATTATGAGCATCACGAAAATCAAAGGTAATGCAACTTTTGCTTGGTAAGTGAAAGACTTTCTTGAATCACGTGATTTCTTGCATTCAGACTGTCGGACCGACAGTGTATCCAGAGATGACTACTCCTTGTATCAAGAAAATGATATTGATCATCTTTGTAGACAAGAAAGCTAGTTATGTATAAGGTATAAACGGGGGACTGAGATATTCCAAAAATGTTGGGAAGAGCAGAAGAATACATGCCACAAAGATCCATGTAGATTGATCCAGTAAGACATTCATTGTTTTTTCAGGATGTAGAAGGAATGATCAAATGAAGTTTTGTCCACAACATAGAGATGATCAATATATTTTTCTTGATACGGGGAGCAGTCATTTTTGGATATACTGCCGGTCCGACTGTCTGAATGCAAGGAATCGCATGTGACTCAAGAAAGTCTTTCACTTACAAAGCAAAAGTCGTGTTATCTTTGATTTTTGTGATGCTTAATAATCATAAATAATGTGATATTTCTATGTGAATATTTTATGAATTATAAAATGAAAATCAAGAACAATGTCGTTTTCTCTTTGGACACAAAAGGTTCTCTATTTTTTAAAGATGAAATTATAGTAGTTGATATTATGCTCGGTTGTTCGAACGTGACAAGATTGACATTTTAGGACATAACGACAAAAAATATTCGTTGTTGGCTCAAACTTCTTGAGTATCCTCTTAATGTTTGGGAGATATCACAGATGTACGCTATGATTATAACCGAGTGATAATTGTCAATCCCATTGAAACTCTCTTGACTCATAAGATGTCATTGATTGTTCACGGAAAATACTACGTAGATATTAAACTATGGAGATTGTTGGTGTTGTTGTGGATATTAACTTAAATATTCTCAAAAGAAATGTACAAAAACAGTTTTGTGAGATGACAGACATATGGGATCGAGCTTCTCTTGTTTTCCTCGACTCGTACAAACTCCATTTGCAACTGGAATAAAAAATCTGATATATCGTCGTTCCGTCCACCGATACCACGGTTATCCTAGCTCGTTGTGTTACAGCAGACGCTTTCGCAAGGACCTGACTGGATTCCCACTCGTGCGATTCTGGTTCAGTAGTCTTTTTATATCTGAGATGTAATCTTTTGTCTTGCTTTCGAGTCAATTGAAGATTTAAACGAAGTTTTTGAGTTTGAAATTTTGAGCATCCCACACGACTTTTTTGCTCGAAACTATAGACTCTTCCATCGCATATGACAACGTTAACGACGAGTTTCAAAATACTACATATTGATGCTTCCTATTGTTAATATGGCAATTGCATGATGACCAGCCTCATTCATTTTAACTTCATTCGATCGCCCTTCTACTATCTTAAAAAAACAATGAATGTCTTGCTAGATCAATCTACATGGATATTTTTTGCATGTATTCTTCTGCTCTTCGCAATATTTTTGAACTATCTCAATCTCGTTTATCTTTTATACATAACTAGTTTTCTTGTCCACAACATAGAGATGATCAATATCTTTTTCTTGATACAGGGAGTAGTCATCTCTGGATACACTGCCGGACCGACAGTCTGAATGAAAAGAATACCGTGTGACTCAAAAAAGTCTTTCACTTACCAAGCAATAGTTCTACTTGAAATACATGTGTTATGGTTTGTCTAAAAGTTTTTTAGCATGTATTCGATAACATATCATGAAATTAATAACCAAACCAAATTCTGTGGCATTAGAATGAAATTGAAACTAACTAGAAAATTTTGGTTGATCACCTAACATTAGGACAATGTTTTGATTTTAAAAAAAATTAGGACCATTTTCACGAGTACACAAAATGAATCAAATTTAAAAAATTCAAACATTTGCAACCATGTCTAAATAAGCGTATATAATTGTCATATTAGTTAACTATAGGAAGCATCAATATGCAGTATTTTGAAACTCGTCGTTAGAGATGTCATATGAGGCAGAACATGAGTCCATAGTTTCAAACTAAAAAATCGGGTGGGATGCTCAAAATGTCAAACTCAAAAACTTTGTTTAAATCTTCAATTGACTCGAAAGCAAGGCAAAAATCTCTCATCTATAAAAGGACTACTGAACCATAATCGCACGAGCTGAAATCCAGCAAGGTCCTTACGTGTGAGATCTCAGTTCTAAACATCTAATTATGGAGTAAACAATAATTAAGCATCCAAGATCTAAGAACTAAAAGCAAAGCAAAGGAAAAAAATTTATTATTTTTTTTTTTAAAGAGGGCCGCGCTCGTGCGGCCAAAAACCGCCGCTCGAGCGCGCCCTGGACAGAGGCGCTACTAAGTTCTCAGAGTGGGGTGCGCTCGGGCTACTAAAAATTGCAGCTCGGGCGCCCCCTACAGCAGAAACAGAACAGCAGAAAACATGCTTTGCAATTCCATCTAAAACTATTCCAATGTAATCCAAATCAACACATACATTAAAAAAATGCAGTTCCTCCGATTAATACATGAAGTTCTAGAGTTTAACAACTACTCCAAATTAGAACATGCCACGATAACAACACGGCAAAGCTTGCATGACAATACAACATAATAATGAAGTTCTTTATCTAAACATGTTCTAACAACACTAGGTAGACATGCTGACACGACTTCTAAACCAAGTTTCACTGCTACAACTTTCTCTCGGAGCTAACCATGCCTCTTCTGACTTGATCCTGCCCCACCTGTTACCAAGTACACATACAAAACAAAGCAACAGCTGGATAACCGATGAGAACGACATTTCCAGTAAAAGCAACATAATAATTAATACAACAATCAACATGCTTTCAATACAACAATTAAATTAATAACAACATAATGAATGCATGTCTTTTAAACCGGGATATCAATCTGATAAACGAGGGATTGCTGCTGTGCTTTTGGGATCCCGAGGATAAGATCACGTAACAACTCACCGACTCTCCCGATCGAGGTGATGCCACGTATCTCACTCCTCTAGACTTTGAGCAACTATAATGAGTATGCTAGCACTAGGCGAAACGACTACGACCTAGGCCACTCAATCATAGTTCCCAAATGTCTAAAAAAAAAGGGCGGTTCTGCCCGCTGAAAACAAGATTGGCTCAAGATGAATGCATAACAAAAACATAACACATAAGCCATTTTAACAAAATCCAATACAATCAAACAAGACACAAGTTCCTCATGCTAGAACAAGTGTAAATGCAAGTATGTGATTTCAAAGGGGAAACTCGAGAACCACAGTCCCGAGTATGCTATCCCGCTATGATGACTGCTTTTACCTTTCAATGCAGTAGCTTCCAACTCTGGATATGCTACAAAAGAGACTGTATCAACAACTATACAATCTAACAACAACAAGGCAACGGTTCAAGGAAATTCTCTATACCGTTCTTTGTTCAAATCTCGGGAACGATCAAACAACTGCTAACTCTGGGCTTGATACCTCCAAACGAATCTGTACGGAGACAAATGAATGATCAATAACCAAGATCAACTTAAGCCAATTTCCAACAACTAAAAAACGGTTCAAAATCCCCAAAACTCAAACCGACGGCATAACGGCTATAAACTGAACAAACCGGCAACGCAGACAGCAGTTCAATACCGATATCAACTCAACTCAATCTAATACAACAACAACAAGGCAAATCCAACACATCTCAAAACTCACATTTTCGAAAATAGCTTCCAAAAATCATAACAATTCCGAACGTCGCTCTAATTCAAAACCGACAGATAATAAACGATCAGAACTCCGCCAAGAACAACATACTAGAATCTAAATCGATTCTAACAACCTCCGAAAATCAAAACATATCCGATCGGAGAAATACTTACGGTATTACGGAGCTCTCACTGCTGTGATCACTAATCTGCCTTCAGAATTAATTTCCAACGGACGGATCGAGTTCGGACTGGATTTTGAAAGCTTGAAAGCCTAAGGAGGCGTCTTCAATGGTGGAGAACCGATGGAGGAGATAAAGATAATGCAAAGGAGACTAAGTCAAATCCTTTCTAAGTGTAGATAATATAACAAATCCACTATTTGCGTTTTAGTCCCTGAAAAATCCAATTTTTACAAAATAGACCCCGATCAATAAAAAGTCGGCTCATTAACTCTGGAAACTCTGATTATCTCAAATAAGCTCAATTAAGATAAAAACGGGGCTTTACAATTCTCCCCCACTAAGAAGAGATTTCGTCCTCGAAATCAACGAGAACCACAACTCATAAGATAGAATAAAGAACTAAAGACAGTAAGAAGAACTCACGTCATCCGAATAACTCCGGAAATCGCTGCCTCATGTCTGATTCTGTCTCCCAAGTCGCTTCCTCGACGCCGTGACGGCTCCACTGCACTTTCACTAACGGGATCGACTTGGTTCTGAGTTGTTTCTCCTTCCGATCAAGGATCTGAATCGGTCGCTCAAAGTAGCTCAGAGTCTCGTCTAACTCGGCTTCGTCAGGCTGAAGAACGTGAGAAGGATCTGGATGATACTTTCGCAGCATAGAGACGTGAAAAACGTCGTGAATACCAGATAAAGACGGAGGAAGTGCAAGTCTGTAGGCAAGATCGCCTATCTTCTCGAGAATCTCGTACGGCCCGATGAATCTCGAAGATAACTTTCCTCTCTTACCGAATCTGACAGTGCCTCTGAATGGTGAAATCTTCAGAAAGACTCGGTCTCCCTGATCAAAACTCAGAGGTCTACGCCTGACATTCGCGTACTTCGCCTGTCTATCTTGAGCTGTCTTCATTCTGGTCTGAATGATCTTAACCTGCTCTGCCATATCTCTAAGCATATCCGGTCCCAAATCTGGTGACTCGGACAAATCATCCCAAAACAACGGAGATCGGCATTTCTTACCGTACAATGCCTCAAAAGGCGCCATACCGATACTTGCTTGGAAGCTGTTGTTGTAAGAGAATTCGACAAGAGGCAAAGAATCCTGCCAACTAGTGCCAAAGTCTAGCACTACCGCTCGTAGCATATCCTCTAACTTCTGGATAGTCCGCTCTGATTGCCCATCTGTCTGAGGGTGGTAAGATGTACTCAGGTGCAAACGAGTACCAAGTGCCTCTTGCAAACTGTGCTAGAAGTGCGAGGTGAATCTAGGGTCTCTGTCTGAAACGATCGACTTCGGCACTCCATGCAATCTCACAACATTAATAACATAAAGCTCAGCCATTTGATCGTGACGATACGTCATCCTGTATGGAATAAAACAAGCAGACTTCGTCAATCGGTCGATCACTACCCAAATAGCATCGCATCCTCGAACGGATCATGGTAGCTTCGTGACGAAATCCATAGAAATGTGATCCCATTTCCATTCAGGAACAGATAAACTGTGCAACAGACCTCATGGTCGCTTCCGTTCTGCTTTTACTTGCTGACAGTTCAAACACCGAGATACAAACCTCGCAACATCGCTCTTCATTCTCTTCCACCAAAACTGAATCTTCAGATCGTTGTACATCTTACGACCTCCAGGATGAATGCTGAACCGACTGCAATGAGCCTCTCGGAGAATACGCTGTCTCAACTCCGGAACATCAGGCACAACAAGACGGTTATTCACAAACAAGACTTCATCTCTAACCTGGAATTCAGACTGATGCCCAGATCTGACTTTATCTACTGAAACCTGAATGCTCGGCTCAGACTTCTGTGCTTCTTTGATTGCAACAAACAACTCCGGTTAGGCTTGAATATCAAACACTCTGATAGTCTCCCTATCTGTTTCAAACTCTAAACCAGAAGTGCAACAATCATCGATCAACTGAGAAACACCAATAGTAGAAAGAGATAAAGAACAAAGCTTTCGGCTCAAGGCATTTGCAACTGCATTCGACTTTCCCGGATAGTACTTGATTTCACAGTCGAAATCCTTCAACAGATCTAACCATCTTCTCTGTCTCATATTCAGCTCTGCCTGAGAAAACAAGTACTTAAGACTCTTATGATCAGAAAAGATCTCGAAGGACTCACCATAAAGATAGTGACGCCAGATCTTCAAAGCAAAGACGATCGCAGCTAGTTCAAGATCATGAACCGGATAACGAGTCTCATGCGGTTTCAGCTGCCTCGATGCATACGCCACCACATGCTTATGCTGCATAAGAACACAACCCAAGCCTCGGTTAGAAGCATCACAATAGACTGTGAAACCTCCAGTACCCTTTGGAATAGAAAGAATTGGAGCACTGGTCAGTCTCCTCTTCAGATCAACAAAGCTAGCCTCACAATCTGGAGTCCAAACAAAAGGCGCATTCTTCTGAGTCAGCTGGGTAATTGGCTTGGAAATAGACGAGAAACCCTCGATGAAACGACGGTAGTAACCGGCTAAACCCATGAAGCTTCGGATCTCAGGTACTGATGTCGGTCTAGGCCAATTCATAACCGCTTCAATCTTGCTGGGATCGATAGAAATCCCATCTTCAAAAATAATATGACCGAGAAAGACAACTCGATCTAACCAGAATTCACACTTAGACAGCTTGGCAAACAACTGCTCAACTCGCAAAATCTGCAGTACGGTCCTCAAGTGCTCTGCATGGTCAGTACGGTTCTTCGAGTAGATAAGAATATCATCGATAAAGATAATGACGAACTCATCTAAATAACGCTTAAAGATACGGTTCATCAATCCCATAAAAACCGCTGGAGCGTTAGTCAAACCGAATGGCATGACTATAAACTCAAAGTGACCATACCTCGTTCTGAATGCGGTCTTAGGAACATCTTCCTCTCGCACTCTCAACTGGTGATAACCTGACCTTAAATCAATCTTAGAATAGACAGAAGAACCCTACAGCTGATCAAAAAGGTCATCTATTCGGGGTAAAGGATACCTGTTCTTGACTGTAGCCTGATTCAATTGGCGGTAGTCGATACAGAGACGCATAGAACCATCCTTCTTCCGAACAAAAAGCACAGGAGCACCCCAAGGCGATACACTAGGTCTGATGTATCCCTTGGCAATCAAATCCTCAAGCTGCTCCTTCAACTCTCTCAATTCAATAAGTGCCATACGATAAGGAGCTTTTGAAATAGGTTGAGTACCTGGCACTAAGTCAATACTGAATTCGACTTCTCGAATAGGCGGCAATCCAGGAACATCTTCCGGAAACACATCCGCAAAATCTCTAACCACTGGTATATCGACCAAAGCTGGGCTAGATTTCAGTACATCAACTGCATACACCAAAAATCCTTCTGCACCTCTCTGTAGCAAACGAGTCATAGATAACACTGAAATCAAAGGAATTCTAGATCGAGAACCCTTACCAAAGAATTTCCACTCGTCTGTCATTTCAGGTCTGAACTTGACAACTTTCTGAAAACAATCGACTGTTGCCATGTACTTGGTTAAAGCATCTATACCGACAATACAATCAAAATCTGACAGTCCAAGCACAATACAGTCAAATTCTAGAAAATTTCCCTCAAAACACAGTTCACAGTTCCTGACTATTCTGACATAAACAATTCCTCCACCCAAAGGTGAAGTAACAGCTACTACTGTAGGCAACAACTCAGTAGGAAAAGCATGTAATAACACAAATTTCTCAGAGATAAAGGAATAGGAAGCACCTGTATCTATCAAGACATGAGCAGAATAACCAAAAATCGAACAGTTACCTGCTATGACATCGTCAGGTGCTGCCTGAGCCTGATCCTTTGTCAATGCAAAGACTCGTGCCTGCTGTCTCGGAGGCTGATTTGCACTAGAGTTACCTCTCTGTTTCTTCTGCTGCTGAGGCTGGAAAGAGTGCACTGCAGAAGAATGCCTCTCAGGCTGAGCTGTAGGTCTAGACGAACTCCCACTCTGAGCTCTATCTCTGTTACGTTGAGGGCACACCTTAGAGAAGTGTCCCAGTTGCTGACAGGTGTTACAATTACCAAAAACTCCCACACACTGATCCGGTGAGTGTCTTCCTACACACTTGGTGCAGTACAAGGATGATGACCCAGAACTCGGTCCTGAACCGAATTGCTTCGAACCACTGGAACTGGACGAACTGTTTCCTTGCCTCTTAAACTGCTTACCTCTTGCCTTGTACTGATCCTTTCTGTTTCCCCCACTGTTTCCACCTACATACCTTTGCTGCTGGTTCTGATGCTGCGATGGCTGATTCTGATACTGAGATGGTGGGTTCTGGTACTGCCTCTGTTGCTGAGGTGCTACCTGGTTACCTCTTTGCCTAAACAAGCCTGCGCTGCTCCCTTTGTGTGATTCATGGCATCCGCAAAGTTGTTAGGCCTGTTGGTGTTAACCAACGTGAAGACGTCGGGGTTCAAACCATTGATGAACTGATCTGCCTTAGCTTCTTCATCCCCGGCAATTAGCGGCGCAAAACGCAACAGACTATCAAACTTAGCCACGTACTCTTCAATGTTCAGATTCCCTTGCTTCAGATTTGCAAACTCTGCTCCCTTATCCTTACGATACGAGATAGGGAAAAACCGCTTATAAAACTCAGATTTAAAAAGAGTCCAAGTAACCTCTGTACCTCTACTCTCAAATGCTTTCTTTGTCATGATCCACCAGCTCTTAGCACCACCACGCAGCTGATGAATTACTAACCTGATTCGGCGGTCATCTGTGTAGTCAATGGAATCAAACAAATGATCCATATCATCCAACCAACTCTCACAGTCAACTAGATTTTCTGAACCCATCAACAACGGCGGATTGAACGACTGAAACCTCTTCAACAAGGTTTCCATAGGAGTCGCTGAAGCATCCAACTGATCAACTTCAGTGCTAGCTTGCTCAGTTGTAGGAATAACTGGCGGTGTTTTTCTGTTTATCACTCGACGAGGACCCATCTGATAATCAAAGGTTAGGACACGAGATATCTCAATCGCTACAATCAGTGCCCTTACAACCGCTTGGAATACAGGATACCAGTCGATAACAGAAACAGTTATATCTCAAGTAGATCATGCTTTATAAATTAAATCACATAACCATGTAATTCAATAATTCTAACAATAAAGCATGCTCGCATGGAATTAAGTACACAGTTTAATAATTCAAACACATGCGAGGAGCCAATACACGCAGACTCGATCTACCCGCTCACTCTAGTTCAACCAAGAATATTAACGCTCTGATACCACTTAATGTGAGACCTCGGTTCTAAATATCTAATTAAGGAGTAAACAATAATTAAGCATCCAAGATCTAAGAACTAAAAGCAAAGCAAAGGAAAAAAATTATTTTTTTTTTTTTAAAGAGGGCCGCGCTCGGGCGGCCAAAAACCGCCGCTCGAGCGCCCCCTGGACAGAGGCGCTACTGAGTTCTCAGAGTGGGGTGCGCTCGGGCTGCTAAAAATTGCAGCTCGGGCGCCCCCTACAGCAGAAACAGAACAGCAGAAAACATGCTTTGCAATTCCATCTAAAACTATTCCAATGTAATCCAAATCAACACATACATTAAAAAAATGCAGTTTCTCCGATTAATACATGAAGTTCTAGAGTTTAGCAACTACTCCAAATTAGAACATGCCACGATAACAACACGGCAAAGCTTGCATGACAATACAACATAATAATGAAGTTCGTTATCTAAACATGTTCTAACAACACTAGGTAGACATGCTGACACGACTTCTAAATCGAGTCTCACTGCTACAACTTTCTCTCGGAGCTAACCATGCCTCTTCTGACTTGATCCTGCCCCACCTGTTGCCAAGTACACATACAAAACAAAGCAACAGCCGGATAACCGGTCAGAATGACATTCCCAGTAAAAGCAACATAACAATTAATACAACAATCAACATGCTTTCAATACAACAATTAAATTAATAACAACATAATGAATGCATGTCTTTTAAACCGGGATATCAATCTGATAAACGAAGGATTGCTGCTGTGCTTTTGGGATTCCGAGGATAAGATCACGTAACAACTCACCGACTCTCCCGATCGAGGTGGTGCCACGTATCTCACTCCTCTAGACTTTGAGCAACTATAATGAGTATGCTAGCACTAGGCGAAACGACTACGACCTAGGCCACTCAATCATAGTTCCCAAACGTCTAAACAAAAAGGGCGGTTCTGCCCGCTGAAAACAAGATTGGCTCAATATGAATGCATAACTAAAACATAACACATAAGACATTTTAACAAAATCCAATACAATCAAACAAGACACAAGTTCCTCATGCTAGAACAAGTGTAAATGCAAGTATGTGATTTCAAAGGGGAAACTCGAGAACCACAGTTCCGAGTATGCTATCCCGCTACGATGACTGCTTTTACCTTTCAATGCAGTAGCTTCCAACTCTGGACATGCTACAAAAGATACTGTATCAACAACTATACAATCTAACAACAACAAGGCAATGGTTCAAGGAAATTCTCTATACCGTTCTTTGTTCAAATCTCGGGAACGATCAAACAGCTGCTAACTCTGGGCTTGATACCTCCAAACGAATCTGTACGGAGACAAATGAATGATCAATAACCAAGATCAACTTAAGCCAAGTTCCAACAACTCAAAAACGGTTCAAAATCCCCAAAACTCAAACCGACGGCATAACGACTATAAACTGAACAAACCGGCAATGCAGACAGCAGTTCAATACCGATATCAACTCAACTCAATGCTAATACAACAACAACAAGGCAAATCCAACACATCTCAAAACTCACATTTTCGAAAATAGCTTTCAAAAATCATAACAATTCCGAACGTCGCTCTAATTCAAAACCGACAGATAATAAACGATCAGAACTCCGCCAAGAACAACATACTAGAATCTAAATCGATTCTAACAACCTCCGAAAATCAAAACATATCCGATCGGAGAAATACTTACGGTATAACGGAGCTCTCACTGCTATGATCACTAATCTGCCTTCAGAATTAATTTCCAACGGACGGATCGAGTTCGGACTGGATTTTGAAAGCTTGAAAGCCTAAGGAGGCGTCTTCAATGGTGGAGAACCGATGAAGGAGATGAAGATAATGCAAAGGAGACTAATTCAAATCCTTTCTAAGTGTAGATAATATAACAAATCCACTATTTGCGTTTTAGTCCCTGAAAAATCCAATTTTTACAAAATAGACCCCGATAAATAAAAAGTCGGCTCATTAACTCTGGAAACTCTGATTATCTCAAATAAGCTCAATTAAGATAAAAACGGGGCTTTACATTACGAAAGCGTCTGCTGTGACACAACGGGTTAGGATAATTGTGGTATCGGTGGACGGACCAACGATATATCATATTTTTTATTCCAGTTGCAAATGGAGTATGTACGAGTCGAGGAAAACAAGAGAAGCTCGAGCCCATATGAACTGTAATCTCACCAAACTGTTTTTGTACATTTCTTCTGAGAATATTTAAGTTAATATCCAAAATAACACCAACAATCTCCATAGTTGTAATATCTACGTAATATTTTTCGTGAACAATCAATGGTATCTTATTAGTCAAGCGAGTTTAATGGGATTGTCAATTATCACTCGATTATAATCGTAGCGTATATCTGTGATATCTCCCAAGCAGTAAGAGAATACTGAAGAAGAAGTTTGATCCAACAACGAATATTTATTGTCGTTATGTCCTAAAATGTCAACCGACAGTAATCTTGTCACATTCGAACAACCGAACAGAATATCAACTACAATGATTTCATCTCTAGAAAATAGATAACCGTCTGTGTCTCAAAGAGAAACCGACCTTCTTGATTATCATTGGTAATTAATAACATATTCGCATCCGAGAGAAAGATCACATTATTTATGATTATGAGCATCACAAAAATCAAAGGTAACACAATGTCGTTCTCTTTGGGACATAGACAGTTCTCTATTTTCTAGAGATGAAATCATTGAAGTTGATATAATGTTCGGTTGTTCGAACGTGACAAGATTGTTGTCGGTTGACATTTTAGGAAATAGCGACAATAAATATTCATTTTTGGCTCAAAATTCTTCTTCAGTATCATCTTACTGCTTCGAAGATATCACAGATGTACGCTACTATGATAATCGAGTGATAATAAGCAATCTTATTGAAACTTGCTTGACTCATAAGATGTCATTGATGTTCACAGAAAATACTACATAGATATTAAAACTATGGAGATTGTTGGTGTTATTGTGGATATTAACTTAAATATTCTCAAAAGAAATGTACAAAAACAGTTTAGTGAGATGACAATTCATATGGGCTCGAGCTTCTCTTGTTTTTCTCGACTCGTACATACACCATTTGCAACTGGAATAAAAAATCTGATATATCGTCGTTCCGTCCACCGATACCAGGGTTATCCTAGCCCTTTGTGTTATAGAAGACGCTTTCATAAGGAACTGACTGGATTCCCACTCGTGCGATTCTGGTTCGGTAATCTTTTTATAGATGAAAGATGTAATATTTTGCCTTGATTTCGAGTCAATTGAAGATTTAAATGAAATTTTTTAGTTTGACATTTTGAGCATCCCACCCGAATTTTTCGTTCGAAACTATGGACTGTTATGTCGCATATGACAACATTAACGACGAGTATCAAAATAATGCATATTGATGCTTCCTAAGTTAACTAATATTGCAATTATATACGCTTATATTAGACATGATTACAAATGTTTGAAATTTTTAAATCTGATGCATTTTGTGTACTCATGAATATGGTTCAAATTTGTTTTTTTAATCAAAACATAGTTCTAATGTTAGGTGATCAGGCAAAATTTTATACTTAGTTTCAATTTCATTATATGTCAGAATTTGGGTTTTGTGAGACCTCGGTTCTAAACATCTAATCTCAAGATATACAATAATTAAACATACAAGATCCAAGATTAAAACAAGGGAAATATATATATATTTTTTTAAAGTGCTCGCTCGATCGGTAAAACATTACCGATCGAGCGGGCCATCTTAACCAAGTCTCTGCCGAGACTTAACAAAGGCCCCCGCTCGATCGGTAAAATCTTACCGATCGAGCGGACGCAAAATGCCCGACATTCTACCTCAGTTCAGGGGTGCTCGCTCGATCGGTAAGATTCTACCGATTGAGCGGGCACAAATCTGCAGAAAAGAAGACAGATTGCTCGATTCCATTCAACTCCAAATATTCAAAACTAAATCCATTCAACATTCATAAATCCAATACAAGATAGTTCTAGAGTTATACAATCTCCAACTAGTAGAACTTGCTTTCGTCTAGCTTATTCAATACAAAATATAACGAGTACAAATCCAATCTAAGTTCGATTACAAAATCAACTTCTAAAAAAAAGCCAAGGCCTCACTCTATCAACTCGACCCCTTATCCATGTGATCTCTGACTTGGTCCTGCCCCACCTATTGCCAAGCACACATACAAAGACAAGATAACAGCCGGATAATCTGGTGAGAATACAATTCCCAGTAAAAGAGACATAACATATAATTCCACATAATATATCAAATCAAGATATATATAAACAACAATGTCATTCGTAATGCAATAAAATGTAATGCATGTCCTTGGGGTTCAAGAATTTTCTGTCAAGATAATCAAAGGAATTTCTTCTTGTAAATTGGGATCCCGAGGCCAAGATATTCCCACGACTCACCGACTCTCCCAATCTAGGTGAATGCGGTATACCTTGCGTCCTCTAGACTTTGGAGCATTATAGAGAGTTACCCAGGTCATTGGAGTTCTCCTCTACTACCAATGCCCCTAAACTATAATCCCCAAATCATCTATTTCCATCTGAGAACGAATCAATGGCTCAATATGAATGCATATGTAATCTCATGCATTCGAATATAATTTTCAATTATAAATTCAAGTAAGCATTCAAACATGCAAGTATGTGATTTTTTTCTAGGACACTCGAATCAATCCGGATTCAAGTTAATCGTCCTATTCCATTCCAAAGTCGTCTTATACTTCTTCTCTTTGATTCGAAGTAGCTGAAACCCAGACAAGCTACAAATAACAAGAATTCAAATAAGAATTCATTCAATAGAAACTCAACGAAAGGAATTAACTCGATACCAAACCTCTTTAACAATTTCCGACAATTTGGATTCTACGAACTCTGAACTCAGTCTTTTTCAACCCAATCTGTACGGAGAAACAAAACATTCAATAACAAACAATCCCATTCAACCAAAATTCCAAACTCAAACGAACTTCCGAAATTCTGAAATATCAAATCAGCGGCATAACGGCTATAATCTGATCAACCGAAAACATAGACAGCAATCTATCGATCCAATACAACTCTCAATAACAATAATCCAACAAGACAATTCAATTCCAAAAATTCCCAAAAACTCAACTTTCGAAAATCCTTTCAAAAATCATAACAAATCCAAACGACGCTCTATTTCGAAACCGACAGAGAATAAACGATCAGAACTCTGCCAAGATCAACATACTCCAAACTCAATCGATTCTAACGACATCCGAAAATAGAAGTCTAGTTGATCGAAGAAAAAATTACTATAGAATGAAGCTCTCGCAGCCTTGATCGCTATTCTGCCTTCAGAATTAAATTCTAACGGACGGATCGAGCTCGGGAAGAAATCTGGAAGCATGGAAGAAGCTTGGAGCGTCTCTAATGGAGGAAGAGGCATTGGAGGAGAAGCATGGGGAAGGAAGAAGAGTCAAAGATCTCTGAAATATCTAACAAATCCCAAATTTGCATTTTAGTCCCTCAAAAATCCGAAATTTTCAAAAAGGACTCTGATCAAAATCAAGTCGGCTCTTGAACTCTGTAATCTCTGATTATCTCAAATAAAGTCTATTAAGATAATTTTTGGGCGTTACAGGTTTGGTTATTAATTTCATGATATGTTGTCGAATACATGCTAAAGAACTTTTAGACAAACCATCACACATGTATTTCAAGTAGAACTATTGTTTGGTAAGTGAAAGACTTTTTTGAGTCACACGGGATTCCTTGCATTCAGATTGTCGGACCGGCAGTGTATCCATAGATTGACTACTCCCCGTATCAAGAAAAAGATATTGATCATCTCTATGTTGTGGACAAGAAAACTAGTTATGTATAAGGGATAAACGAGATTGAGATAGTCCCAAAATATTGGGAAGAGTGGAGGAATACATGCGACAAAGATCCATGTACATTGATCCAGATTCATTGTTTTGTTTAGGATGGTAGAATGGTGATGGAATGTAGTTAATGTGAGAGTCTGGTCACCAGGCGACAGAGGCGCTCGCCTTTAACAACTATGGACCAAGTAATGCATTTTTTAAAACAACAATATCTCTTTGCCAAAGGATTAGATCCATATGCATTGGCACCTTGACATAAACTTTTAGTTTAGTTGTCATTGTCATATCCGATATTATAGGTATAGGATCATATTATCTCCTGACAGGGTAAGCTGACTTCTTTGAGTTGACTACAAAAATCAGAACTCCTATTTCCATTTTAAAGTTTTACAGAGTCCAAATCATGTCAGTTAAGAATAGGAATTGGAATAATGTAGGCGATGATATATCTACAGGGAGTTTAGACCTTGTGGAGTAAAAAAGGTAACGAAACAAAAATCCAGATAAGATTAAACATCATCTAAGAAAATTCAAACAAAAATCTAACCTCATTAGTGAAAGAGTTGATGCCCCGCTAGCCAATTGTGGCTAAGGTCTTTGAGAGTCTCTTATTGTAAACAATCTTTGTTTAATATAATTTACATTCATTATTGGCGTTTTCTTTATCTTTCCTCATATTGTTATATTGTGATATATTATTGTTGTTTTGATAAAGACCTTGAATATACTATAGTGTAAGTAAGATGAGATAATGAATATAGAGAGATCACTATCATGAAACACATCTTATAGTCACTGTATATTTTAAATAGTTCCTAGTCGATTGAGCCGTCCGCAATAAGGATAAGTATCGCTCGAGATTGAGACTAGCATTTGCGATGCCGAGTACCACGTTTCATTGGTATGGAACATAGAGATGTTCAAAGCATGCAAATGGATATTCATTGGATGGATGATCGAACTACCCTATTCGGACTATCCAAGTGGTTTTCACTAATTAAGTGGATAAGTCCGCGGTTTTGGTTGTACACCATTAGTCCTTATTACTTGAAACATCATGGAAACTCTATATGCTAGTACTGTGCTTTGACTCGTTTACCGACTCTATGAGGGTCATCAGGTGTCGAGATTGGGTGCAGTTACGACACATATAGGAGTCAATGCTTTGTTGTCAATGATTCACCACACGCTTGCGAGTGTGGATATCCTATGCGATCTGAGGAGATATTAGTGTGACAAATATCTGGCCAGAGTACACAATGTGCTTTAGATTACTTGGTTTTCTTGTTGCACATGCGATGTCACTATTTGATCTTCAATATGTATTGCATAATTATCGAATCTCGAACAACTCTCGATATACCAATGGTTGTTGATTCGATCGAGATATATGGATGAAGGGACCGTACTGTACGCTAACCAAAACCTACTGGTTCTTGCAGGCATTATCAGTGATACCTAGAAAATCATGGGGCGATGTTGCTAGGCGCTTTTACCATGATTCGATGGGCAAGTCGGAAATCGGTATTCCGAGTCACAAGGAATTGTGAGCCCACGGCTAGCTGTATCCCTGAACCATTGAGGGTCACACAAGTAATAGATTTCTAATCCCCGTTGAGATAATTAAATTTAATGAGTTAAATTTAGCATATGAGAAGTAGGATTTCTTATTATATAGTAGAGGGAGTGAGATTTCCTAAAATGACATAGGGATGCCATTTTTGGAAATCACTGAATTCGGATTCAGAAAATTTATCTTGACTTTAAAATATGCAGAAAAGGTTTATATGCATAATGGTGAAATTGGTTTATCATTCTGAGTCACGATAAATTTTATATTAATTTCTGAGCATGCAGGCTTTGCTTGTCAGGCTAGAACTTATGACTAATGGGTCCTAAGCTGTTAGCAGCCCACATTATAAATAAGTTATTGCAGTACAGAAATTAGTCACAACAGCTCACAAAATTTCGAAAAACCTAGAGCTATCTCTCTCTAGGTGGCAGCCCCCCTCTTCTCTGTTTTGAGAATTTTCAGTCTGCAAATTTTGAATTTGTAGTCTGAATTAACAAATCAAATCTGTTTATTCTCTTCGTAGAAAACTTATGATAGACTTTCTAGTGAAGTCTATCAGAGGAATTTAGAATTCTGTTCGTGGACCTAATTCAGGAGTTGATCGAGCGAGTCATCAGTTCCTGGAATTTACAACAAGAGCATATTTAATCTATTGAAGTCCATAAATCAAGCCATAGCTTGAAGAGGTAAAATTATAATTGTTATTATTATTTTACTTGTGTATTTTAATCGTAGGATTTGATACCCACGATCTGGAATTGTTCCAGATCATAAAAATAAAAAATTTTAAACTTTTGCTGCTACGGGTATCAGATCTGACAGATCCGAGAACATGATCCAACAATTAGCGTTGGGCCATTTGTTGCCGCTGATCTCCAAAGTCGGTTCAAAGCATCCAAAGTGAATGTAATTCCAGTCTTGCATGCCACCATATATAGGATACCTACAAACATGATGCATTTAAATCATCAATACTTGAGAATTTTGACAAATGCAGAAAATAAGTAATGCTGAAATCACAACATTTGAAGCACTTTTGAGTTAAGGAACTTCACGATTATGCACCTATTCTATCAATACCAGAATGCTCCATTTGTGATCCCCCATGGAAATTCCTTGCTCTGAGACATATTATAGTGAGATTTACTGTATAAAGTGGCTAAAAATTTGAAAGTTTTGTCAACTGGGCAGCCATAGTAATCTTTCCTGCAAACGACCAATTTTAGCACATACAACTAGGATGAAATATTAGAAACCCGCAGGATATCCTTCATGTGATCCAGCAAAAAACATAAAAGCTATCAAGAACAACAGGAATGAAAGTGTGGAAAAACAGTAACAAATTTGTCCAAATAAGCACAATATAAATAAACCAGACGAGATAAATTCACCTCTAACTTATTTTCTATTAGCAAGGGAAAAAAGGATCTTGGAAGCAAAATCTTGAATGAAATTTTCATTCTTGCAAGCTGCAACAGAAAATTGTATCAAGAAATTAATAGAATCCTACAAAAAAATAATGTCAAGATCACTGGATGATCATATATCCATAGTCTTATAGATGGCGAGTTTATTTTGCAAATGTTCTTCTATAAGCTTTACTCTAAATTAATCCAATTATCTGGTTTGCAATATGTTCTCTTATTCCGAAAGAAGACACCAAAGAACTCAAAATTAAAGTAATTATTTCCCAAAGGAAATAAGAATTTATCTTGAACAAACTTCATTAAAGAAATCGTGAAACAAATCTTCAGACACAAAATCCAAGTCCTTTTGCTTCATAAAAAATCTTTATTTTTGTAATGGGGTCAATATTCAAGTTCTTGAATCACAAAAATAACATCCCATGTGGAAAGTTAGATATCTTGTGTCTCAAAGATGTCAAAAGAATTGGCTCAGTAAATTGCTCAATTATGACAATCATGAAGTAAGACTAAAAGGAGGTGTCCTTCCTTGATTTTTTCCTTGCGAAGCACTTAGAATTTTGAATATGTATTTTAGGCTTTTCAGGTGGCCCAAAGGCATTCAATGAATTGCAATCTGCTGTTGGATGACCCTTTTTGTACTGACAAGATTGGGTTTCTGATTACAACTTTGAAATTTTGGGCTCTTATGGTATTATCAGAGGACCATCTCTGCCCAATAATGCCTTTCGGGGCCCTCCTAACCAATGTGGTTACATCTTTATTATTCTTGTTTCTTATCATTCATATATCACTGGGTTAATCTAGTCAAAATATTGATTACTTACTTTAACGAATTATCTTATTAGTGAAATGCATCAAAACATAATTCCATATTGCTAAAAGAAAGCCCAAACAAAAAACCCTTGAATCAAGCTTTATTAAGTAAAACGATTGATGACCAAATAATGCAGCATGTTATTTATTCAAAATTTCAACTATTCTTCACATGTCAAAGTGCACAGTTAAATAGGTACAAAATTTACATATACAAAATTACACCAATTTCTACAGTCTGCACCCAAAATTTCCAGCAAATTCAAACGAGAACAGAATTTCATTGGAACCCTGACACTGTTAAAGAAGCAAAAATAGCTGACTTTATGAAGTCCCGGAAGATTATCAAACTCCATACTGAAGACACAACATAGCCTTATATTACCAAAACCCATGAATTGCTTAATTCAGTCAGTAACAAGTAATAAAGAAAATGCTAACCAATTCCGAAAGAGAAGTCAAAACCAAAATCTTAGGAAGAAAAAATCAAAAAATTAGTTGGAAAACTGAGTTAGAACATGGTTACCTTTGAAAAGCAATTCGATGGAGAGACAATTAACCACAAGATTTGCACTGAAAACGAAATGTTTAAAGGGGTTTTAGTTTAAGTCTTATTAATTAGGGATTTGGAAACAAAAAACCCAAACAAGAATAGAAGACAATAAAACCAATGAAAGCACACCGAGAATGTCATAGAACGAGGCAGGACAAAACAAAGACAAAAGAAGAGATACGACCATGTAGAAGAAGAATTGAAGTCGAGAACCAGCGCAAATAACCAACGCAAACGAAGCTCTGAACACCAGATCTGAGGCGGACAGAGGATGCCCAGCAGACTTCATTCACGAAAGAAGAAGCAATGAAAAGCGAGAGACGGGTGTAGCGGTAACACCGATCCTCAACCACGCTTCCTTTGATGGATACTTGAAATACAAAATTCTAAGAATGGGACGGCCGTCAAATAATAAATAATTAAGTCACACGTTCTCACATCCAGCTCATGCTATTATGTAAAAAAAACAAACAAGTTCTTTGGGTTCCTATCATCTGAAAGGGACTTCATCACAAATCCTAAACCTTAAGTTTTATCGACCAAGATCAGTGAAACGCCAGAAACGGGAGAAGCGATAATCAATGTTCCCCTCCACCTGTCAGAACCAGCAAACAAAAAAATAGAACAAGAACAAAGGGAAAAAACTAACCCAGACCAAGCTGGGCAATCCCAAGAAGAGGGAACCCCCATCAAAATCATAAAGCCCACACAACAGCAAACAGAACACCGAGAGTATCTGGAAACCCAAAAAAAACAAAATAAAAACGCGAGGAAACAACTAACCCAGGAAAAACCCAAAAAAGCGAAACAAAAACGCGAGGAAACAACTAACCCAGTCGAAGATCTTCAATCCCATTGGAGGGAACATCACACAAAAGGATCAAAAGGCGAGCGGGTGAAAATGCGGCAGAAATGAGAAAGAAGAAGAATGGGAGAAGAGGTAATATCTGTTGGAAAACTGTGTTCAGATCAATTAGAATTGATACCCGGTGCAGCGGAAGTTTAAAAATTTATTTTATTAATATGGAACGATTCCATATCTGGCTATCAAAACTTTACGATTAAATTGTGTAAGTAAAACAAATAATCACTATTAAATATTTTACCTTAAAATCTCGAAGCGAGATTATGGACACCAATAGAATTTAATCTGCTCTTGTTGTATATCCCCGAAACTAATGAACGAACATTTCTTCAATCAGGTCCACGAATATAAAACAAAACCCTCTGATTGACTGCACTAGAAATCAATCAGAAGTTTGCGTAGAGAATAAACAGATATGATCTGTTAATTCAGATTGTAATTTTTCATAAAAATCACAAGCCAAATTTTCTCCGAAAGGGACAGAGGAATTCGAAAATCCTCTTGAATAATCTAGACTGATTTTCGAAAATTCAAGACTGAATGCTATATGATTTTTGAACATTGCAGTCCTATTTATAGATAATTTCTAGACTGGATTAAGTTATAATTATATTTGGACTCTAACTCCTTAGGGCCCATAATCCATAACTTAAGCCCAACAAGCCAAGCCCGTTGTTCTAAAAATTAATATAAAATTCATCGTGACTCCGATTGATATACTGATTTTACCAATGTGCACAGAAACCATTTCTGCATCTTTTAAAGTCAAGATAATTTTTCCGAATCCAAATTCAGTGATTTCAAAAAATGCTCATCCCTATGTCATTTAAGGAAATCCCACTCCCTTTAGTTAAGAAGTCCAACTTCTCTTTCATTAAATTTAACTATTTAAATTTAACTATCTCTACGGGGTTTTAGTAATCCATTACTTGTGTAACCCTCAATGGTTCAGGAATACAGCTAGCCGTGGGCTCACAACTCCTTGTGACTCGGAACAACAATTTCCGACTTACCCATCGAATCATGGTAAGAGCGCCTAGCAACATCGCCCCATGATTCCCTAGGTATTACTGATAGTGCCTGCAAGAACCAATAGATTTTGGTTAGCGTACAGTACGGTCCCTTCATCCATATATCCCGATCGAATCAACAACCATTGGTATATCGAGAGTCGTTTGAGATTCGATAACTATGCATAACATATTGGAGATCAAATAGTGACATCGCATGTGTTACTAGGATAACCCATTAACCTAAAACACATCATGTACTCTGGCCAGAGATTCGTCACACTAATATCTCTTCAGATCGCATAGGATATCCACACTCGCAAGTATGTGGTGAATCCTTGACAACAAAGCATCGACTCCTATATGTGTCGTAACTGTACCCAATCCCGACACCTGATGACCCCAATAGAGTCGGTAAACGAGTCAAAGTACAGTACTAGCATATAGAGTCTCAATGATGTTTCAAGTAATAAGGACTAATGGTGTACAACCAAAACCGCGGACTTTATCCACTCGATAAGTGATAACCACTTGGAAAGTTCGAATAGGATAGTTCGATCATTCATCATATGAATATCCATTTTCATGCTTTTACATCTCTATGTTCCATACCAATGAAACGTGGTACTCGGCATCGCAAATGCTAGTATCAATCTCGAGCGATCCTTATCCTTATTTGCGGACGGCTCAATTGACTAGGAACAGTTTAGAATATACAGTGACTATAAGATGTGTTTCATGATAGCCATCCCCATGTGCTACCACATCTTACATACACTATAGTATATTCAAGGTCTTTATCAAAACAACAATAGTATATCATAATATAACAATATGAAGAAAGATAAAGTCAATGCCATTATAAAAGTGTAAATTATATTAAACAAAAGATTGTTTTACATAGAGTCATAAAAGCCCTTAGCCACAAGTTGGCTAACCGGGCACCCACTCTTTCAATCTCCCACTTGCCCTAAAGCCAACTAGTCATACTACGTAATCCCATTGCTTCGCGATGTTTGTCAAACAATGGTCCTGGCAAGGGCTTAGTAAGCGGATCAGCGATATTGTCTGTAGAGGCCACTCTCTCGACACTGATGTCTCCTATTTCCACGATCTCCCGAATGATGTGGTATTTCCTCAGTACGTGTTTGGACTTCTGATGAGACCTTGTTTCCTTTGCCTGAGCAACGGCACCCGTGTTGTCACAGTACACCGGGACTGGACCAATAGCTTCAGGAATTACACCCAACTCTTGGATGAATTTCCTTATCCAAACCGCCTCTTTAGCAGCAGCTGATGCTGCAATGTATTCTGCCTTAGTGGTGGAATCCGCTGTGGTGTCCTGCTTGGAACTCTTCCAAGAGACAGCACCGCCATTGAGCACAAATACAAATCCAGAGGTTGATTTCGAGTCATCCATGTCACATTGGAAGCTAGAGTCGGTGTAGCCTTTCAACTTCAATTCTCTTCCTCCATAAACCATGAACACATTCTTAGTCCTTCGCAAGTACTTAAGAATATCCTTCACGGCTTTCCAATGCATTTGACCGGGATTGGCTTGATATCTGCTCGTGACTCTCAGAGCATAGGCCACATCTGGTCTGGTAGATATCATCCCATACATGATACTACCAATGGCTGACGCATATGGTATGTGTGTCATCTTCTCTATCTCTTCATCAGTCTTAGGACACATAGACTTGGATAAAGAAACTTCATGACACATAGGTAGATGTCCTCTCTTGGACCCATCCATTGAAAACCTTTTCAATATGGTTTCGATGTAGGTTGATTGAGTAAGTCCTATCATTCTCTTAGATCTATCTCTATAGATCTGTATCCCTAGAACATAGGAGGCCTCACCCAAATCCTTCATCGAGAATCTACCTGATAACCATATCTTTGTTGACTGCAACATCCCTATGTCATTCCCCATGAGTAGAATGTCATCAACATAAAGTACTAAGAATGTTACCGCATTCTTAACTACTTTCTTGTACACGCATGGTTCCTCCGGGTTCTTGATGAAACCAAAATCCTTTATTGTTTCATCAAATTTTTGGTTCCAACTTCTTGATGCTTGTTTGAGACCATAGATTGATCTCTAAAGCTTGCATACCTTATGCTCGCTTCCCATGGATGTGTATCCCTCAGTCTGCGTCATATAGATCTCTTCCTTAATGTTTCCATTAAGAAATGCAGTCTTTACATCCATTTGCCATATGTCATAGTCATACCATGCTGCTATAGCAATAAGGATTCTTATGGAATTGAACATTGCGACTGGTGAAAAGGTTTCATCATAGTCAACTACTTGTCTTTGAGTATAACCTTTTGCCACCAATCGTGCCTTGTAGGTCAATACCTTTCCATCAGGCCCAAGCTTTCTCTTGTAGATCCATTTGCACCCAATTGGAAAAATTCCATCGGGAGGATCTACTAAAGACCAAACTTGGTTAGAATGCATCGAGTCTATTTCCGATTGCATAGCTTCAAGCCATAAATTCGAATCCGCATCAGAAATTGCTTCCTTGATGTTTCTTGGATCACATCCAATTATGGGTTCACTTTGATCCCCTTCAAGAAGAAGACCATGTCTAATAGGAGGCCTAGAATTCCTCTCGGATCTCCTAGTAATAGGCGTGTCTTGTGATGATTCTTGAGGTGTAGGATCGCTATTTTGTATCTCGGGTTCTTCTCGAATTTCTTCGAGTTCCATCATCTTGCCTTTCTTATCCAATAAGAACTCCTTCTCCAAGAAGGTGGCATTCCTTGAAACAAACACTTTTGTTTCAGCAGGATGATAGAAATAATATCCGATTGAATTCTTCGGATACCCTACAAAATAACATAAAGTGGATCGACTATCCAATTTATCTCCCACTGTCTGCTTCACGTAAGTAGGACATCCCCAAATCCTCAAGTACGAATACTTAGGAGCTTTGCCATTCCATAACTCGTATGGTGTTTTATTTACTACTTTAGTGTGGACGTTTTTTAACAACAATACCGCCGTTTCAAGCGCGTAGCCTCAAAACGAAGGTGGGAGCTCAGTGAAGCTCATCATGGATCGAACCATGTCCAACAAAGTTCGGAGTCCACTGAGAGAGAATCCCATTCTCTTTTAGATAGTCCAAAAACTCGGTACTTAAGTATTCTCCACCTCGATCCGATCGAAGTGCCTTAATACTTTTACCTAGTTTGTTTTCTACTTCAGCCTTGAATTCTTTGAACTTTTCAAATGCTTCAGACTTATATTTCATTAAATATAAATACCCATACCTAGAATGATCATCAGTAAAGGTAATGAAGTAGGTGTTGCCACATTTAGTACCAATCCTAAATGGACCACAAACATCCGTATGGATCAAATCCAACAGATTTTGGCTACGCTCAGGTTTCCCTTTGAAAGGAGATTTAGTCATTTTTCCCTTTAGGCAGGATTCACAAGTAGGTAGAAAGTTAATATCAGACATATCAAACATGCCCTCTCCCACTAGCTTGTTCATCCTCCTTGAGGAAATATGACCTAGCCTAGCATGCCAAAGGTTTGCCGGGTTTTGACTATCGTTTTTCCTTTTAATTGTTGTCACCGGTTTATCAACATAATTAATTGGAACGTCTTTTAATTTTAAGCTATATAGATCGTTTTCAAGTTGTCCATTTCCAATCAAACATTCATTCTTGTAAATATTGCAAATCCCATTTACAAAATTGCAAGAAAAAACATCTCTATTAAGCATAGAAATAGATATAATGTTTTTGACCAAATCCGGAACATATAAAACATCTCTCAAAAATAACTTAAAATTGTTCTGCAAAACTAAATAAATGTCTCCTATAGCTTTGGCTTCGACTCTAGAACCATTTCCGAGCCTTAGCTGGGTCTCACCCATCCTTAGCTTATTACTTCTTGTCATCATTTGCAACTCATTGTAAATGTGAGATCTATATCTGGTATCCAATACCCAAGAAGTAGTATAAAGTAAAACATTTATTTCAATGTAAAACATACCATTTGCAGTTCTCAACTGCTCGAGGTATTCCTTGCAGTTACGTTTCCAATGACCGGGTTTCTTGCAGTAATGGCAAACTTGTTTAGACTTGTCGAATTTTGCATGTAACATTTGGCCTTGAGATCATGGTCCAACCATTTCTCTAGTTCGGCCAACCTTTCGGCAGTTACATCAGCCGAGGCTGTTTTCGGAGAAGCCTTTTCTAACACTTAAAAAATCTTTTCCGAACTCAGGACAATCTTAACTTATGGAACCATCCTGTATAGATTGCCCCAGAAAATTTGTTTTGTTCGAGAATTGAAACATGTGGATTACGAATTCATTGTAATGAAATACTGAGATGAAACAGACAATAATCGATGATTTGTTTAATAATTTACTAAGACATAAAATATGGCGAATTTTATTTTATGAATCACACTCCCACTATTTTGACGATTTCACCACCCTCAAGTGAAAACGAGAAACATTTTCTTTAGTGGGAACATGGAGTCCAATTGACAAACTATAGTCCCGAATAATATCAGCCAACCATAATTTTCAAAAGGTAGAGCCCAATTGCTTCCAAAGAAACCTTCACGTTTTTACCTCATGTCCAATAAGAGCCCAATAATATGACGCCGTTTATTGTGACATGTCAAGATAACCCATCAATATTAAGTTGTGATGGACGGTCGCCATGTGGATCCCCAATAATATGAGCCAATCCCATGGGAGTTCCACCCAACTTACAACATGTGTCGATCCAATGTACAGCTTTCCGACGAACGGGCCCCCCCAATAATATGAGCCGGACCGTATCCGCGGGTAGCATCTCATACATTGATCGTTGATGGAAGGTAGGAATATTTAAACAATATTTAAATTCCCTTTTTATTAATCTTGATATCAATTTTAAATCATATTTAAAATGAGGGATTTTAATTTTGAAAATTTGTCTCATCATGCCATTTATGTATGCTTGCGGGATTCATACAATTTAGTCTAAACATGCATACATCAATAATATCATATATTATTTAAGGATGATCGATCCCATTTACTAATCGACCCGTGGTTGCCAATCACGAGTCTAAGTCCAATCCTAGGTGATATGTAAGTATGCAATGCAATCCTATTACATTGTGCTTCCAATTTACATTTTTTCGGTCTTCATTGTCTGCTGGGCCCACCATTTCTTCAAATCTTTGTCTCTCACTAAGTCTAATAAATTTACAATAAATTTCGATGACAAATATGAGATACATTTTTAGGGGTGGGAACGGGCCATAAACCAGGCCCACTTTTATTACATATGACAATCATATTGGGCTATAAACCAAGCCCATTAATAAACACCAACAACAATAAGACAAATGTAAATCACTTAACATACACCTAAAACATTGGTCATGGCAATCGATCATCCTTTATCCATTAATTAATTCAATAATTAAATAATTGGATAAACATGCAATGATATCATAATTAAAAGATAAAATCATATTTTATCTTATCCACCCATAAGATCATATCTTATCATCAATTGTACCAAAATAATTAATTTTATAAAATCTAATTTAACGGATAAAATTTATAAATTTTCCAAAAATTCAAATTTATCCAAAAATCAATTTTAAAAATTTCGGACTCGAACAATTCGATCTGATGACTCGTGATCTAATCAAAAACAATTTTCGATCGGATCAAACATTAGAATTTCAAAAATTTAAAATTTTTTAAAATTAAAATTTTAATTTTTCGGGCTGCTCGGGACAATCCTGGGCAGCCCGTGCCCCGACCGGGGCTCGGGCTGGGCAGCGATCACATCGCTGCCTATGGGCAGCGATGGACTCGCTGCCCCGAGCAGTGACAATCGCTGCCCAATTTGCCCATTAAAATTTAATTTTAAATTTTCGTTTTGTTTCAAAAACCGAGGCTTAAAAATTTTGTACAATCGATTAATTTAATCGTTTGATCTGAGAAACCTGGCTCTGATACCACTGTTGGAAAACTGTGTTCAGATCAATTAGAATTGATACCCGGTGCAGTGGAAGTTTAAAATTTTATTTTATTAATATGGAACGATTCCATATCTGGGTATCAAAACTTTACGATTAAATTGTGTAAGTAAAACAAATAATCACTATTAAATATTTTACCTTAAAATCTCGAAGCGAGATTATGGACACCAACAGAATTTAATCTGCTCTTGTTGTATATCCCCGGAACTGATGAACGAACGTTTCTTCAATCAGGTCCACGAATAGAAAACAAAACCCTCTGATTGACTGCACTAGAAATCAATCAGAAGTTTGCGTAGAGAATAAACAGATATGATCTGTTAATTCAGATTGTAATTTTTCATAAAAATCACAAGCCGAATTTTCTCCGAAAGGGACAGAGGATTTCGAAAATCCTCTTGAATAATCTAGACTGATTTTCGAAAATTCAAGACTGAATGCTATATGATTTTCGAACACTGCAGTCCTATTTATAGATAATTTCTAGACTGGATTAAGTTATAATTATATTTGGACTCTAACTCCTTAGGGCCCATAATCCATAACTTAAGCCCAACAAGCCAAGCCCGTTGTTCTAAAAATTAATATAAAATTCATCGTGACTTCGATTGATAAACTGATTTTACCAATGTGCACAGAAACCATTTCTGCATCTTTTAAAGTCAAGATAATTTTTCCGAATCCAAATTCAGTGATTTCCAAAAATGCCCATCCCTATGTCATTTTAGGAAATCTCACTCCCTTTAGTTAAGAAGTCCAACTTCTCTTTCATTAAATTTTAATCTTTAAATTTAACTATCTCTACAGAGTTTTAGTAATCCATTACTTGTGTAACCCTCAATGGTTCAGGAATACAGCTAGCCTTGGGCTCACAACTCCTTGTGACTCGGAACAACAATTTCCGACTTACCCATCGAATCATGGTAAGAGCGCCTAGCAACATCACCCCATGATTCCCTAGGTATTACTAATAGTGCCTGCAAGAACCAATAGATTTTGGTTAGCGTACAGTACGGTCCCTTCATCCATATATCCCGATCGAATCAACAACCATTGGTATATCGAGAGTCGTTCGAGATTCGATAACTATGCATAACATCTTGGAGATCAAATAGTGACATCGCATGTGTTACTAGGATAACCCATTAACCTAAAACACATCATGTACTCTGGCCAGATATTCGTCACACTAATATCTCCTCAGATCGCATAGGATATCCACACTTGCAAGTATGTGGTGAATCCTTGACAACAAAGCATCGACTCCTATATGTGTCGTAACTGTACCCAATCCCGATACCTGATGACCCCAATAGAGTCGGTAAACGAGTCAAAGTACAATACTAGCATATAGAGTCTCAATGATGTTTCAAGTAATAAGGACTAATGGTGTACAACCAAAACCGCGGACTTTATCCACTCGATAAGTGATAACCACTTGGAAAGTCCGAATAGGGTAGTTCGATCATTCATCATATGAATATCCATTTGCATGCTTTGAACATCTCTATGTTCCATACCAATGAAACGTGGTACTCGGCATCGCAAATGCTAGTCTCAATCTCGAGCGATCCTTACCCTTATTTGCGGACGGCTCAATTGACTAGGAACAGTTTAGAATATACAGTGACTATAAGATGTGTTTCATGATAGTCATCCCCATGTGCTACCACATCTTACATACACTATAGTATATTCAAGGTCTTTATCAAAACAACAATAGTATATCATAATATAACAATATGAAGAAAGATAAAGTCAATGCCATTATAAAAATGTAAATTATATTAAACAAAAAATTGTTTTACATATAGTCATAAAAGCCCTTAGCCACAAGTTGGCTAACCGGGCACCCACTCTTTCAATATCCTCTTGCCCTAACCCGTTCCATTTGACACGTGTTTTTCATCGCAAGCGTGGATTAAAAAGCACAAAACGATTTAGGAAAATTTTAGGGGTTTTTTTTATTTTTAATTTGAAAAATCAAAATATTTTCAAATTTAATATGCGCCGTAGTGGGTTGCAAAGCCGGACGCTGCAATCCGCTCAAGTTGGCAGCGACGCACTTGGGGACTTGCAATTTGCAGGTCCCCATGTGCAATCTTATTTTTTTTTCGTTTGTTTTTTTTTGTTTTTTAATTAATTATATAATTATTAATATTTTGTTAAATTATTATTTATTTAGTATTAGTATGATTTTTTTTTTCAAAAAATCTAAATTTTAATTTTAATTTTCAAATTTTATGTCGAGCTGAAAAATTATTTTAAAAAAACAAAACAAAAAAATTACGGTTAAAAAAAATTAATTAATTAAATAAATTTGTTTTGATCAGATATATTTAATAAAAAAATAGTTAACTTAAATAAACATGTTTTCATTAAATTTATTTTATATTATATTTTTAAATATAAATTCTTTTTTTAACTTAAATTTTGGTTAGCGGAGTTATATATTTATTTTAATTCGTTTGGATATGTGAAGGTCTCTCGGTTATGTAGATAAACCTAGATGAGTTAATTCAGATCTATTCGGGTCGAATTGATGCAAAAATGCTAATAGAAAATTTTTCAACCCGAACTCGAGCCGAAACTAAATCATCTCGAAAATTGTAAAATCGAATCGAGCCGAATATATCCGAATTAATCCTCTATATCTATCCATAGAACTGAAGGACTTGAACAAATCCAAACGAATTAAAATAAGTCAATAACTCTGCTAACCAATTTTTTAATAAAACAATAAAATTTATATTAAAAAATTTGATATAAAATAAATTTATTTAAATATGTTTATTTAAGATAACTAATTTTTCTGTAATATAATTTATCACAAAGTCCTCATATGCAAAAGTTTTTTTTTTAAGGTTTTGTTTTTTAATAAATTATATAATTAATAATATTTCGTAAAATTATTATTTATTTATTATTGATATGATAATTTTTTCTCAAAACTCTAAATTTAATTCTAATTTTTTATTTGACACCAGCTAAAAAATTATTAAGAAACAAAAATAAAAAATTTACGTTTAAAAGATGAAATTAATTAAATAAATGTATTTGTGATTAGTTATATTTATAGAAAAAATAGTTAACCTAAATAAACACATTTCGATAAATTTATTTTATATCATATTTTTTAATATAAAATTTATGTTTTTATTAAAAAATTGGTTAGCGGAGTTATTGACTTATTTTAATTCGTTTGGATCTCTCCAAGTCCTTCAGTTCTATAGATAGACCTAGATGATTAATTCGGATATATTCGGGTCGGTTCGAGTTCAAAATTTTCGAGATTATTTCGTTTCGGCTAGAGTTAGGTTGAGAAATTTTTAATAGCATATTTACATCAATTCGGTCCAAATAGATCTAAATTAACTCTTCGGACCTCCACAAATTCAAACGAATTAAAATTAATATAAGACTCTGCTAACTAAAATTTAAGATAAAAATAGAATTTATATTTAAAAAATATAAAATAAATTTAATAAAAATATATTTATTTAGGTTAACTAATATTTTTATAAATATATCTGATCAAAATAAATTTATTTAATCAATCTAGTTTTTTTAATCGAAATTTTTTTTTGTTTTCTTAAAAAATTTTCAGTCCGGTCATCAAATTCAAAAATTAGAATTAAAATTTAGATTTTTGAGAAATAAAATATCATACTAATACTAAATAAATAATAATTTTACAAAATATTAATAGTTATATAATTAATTAAAAAACCAAAAAAAACAAACCAATAATAATAATAATAATATTGCACATGGGGACTTGCAAGCGCGTGAGTTGGCA
Organism: Henckelia pumila; assembly: GCF_033568475.1. Taxonomy (NCBI): domain Eukaryota; kingdom Viridiplantae; phylum Streptophyta; class Magnoliopsida; order Lamiales; family Gesneriaceae; genus Henckelia; species Henckelia pumila. The sequence continues at coordinate 224,624,197 of NC_133123.1, read as the reverse complement.
GTAGCGGATTGCAGTATTTTCGCAACCCATTACCGTGCACATTAAATTTGAAAATATTTTGATTTTTTAAATTAAAATAAAAAAACCCAAATTTTAGGGACAAGGGGAGTGATTTATAACTTATTTTAAAAAAAAATTTACAGTTATATTTACTTATTTGTCTTTATCTTTAAACTAGCAACTAGAGAACACTTGTTGTGTGTAATTATAGTTTGTTTTTTTATGAAATATTTGATTTAATCATGATAACTACGGAACACACACGTTACAGGTGGAATTAAAAAAAATTTAATGTAATATTTGATTTAATCATGATAATTTATAAAATAAAAAAATAGATTAAGGTATTGTGTTGTAAATAGAGTGTGATTATGTGACAAAGTGGGGACATCACGATAATGATGAAAAAAATATCAAGTATCAAAACATTGTAACGAAAATATAATCGTTACATGCACAAATAGTATTCAATATATATTTAAAAGCATAAATAACCATTTTATTTAGTGGAAGCTACAAATGACATGTATTCAAGAATATATGTACGAAACATACACAAAATATTCACTTTCCCTTTTTGTTTTCTGAAAACTCAAAGGGACGATTTGAAAAAAAAATCAACCTGAACTTTAAAAAACAAACAAACAAACACTCACACAATTAACAATACTTCTCAAATTGAATACATGTTATACATGATAAATAAATTTCAAATTAATAGAGGATGAATGATTGTGAAACACACTCTTGAATTCTTATTTGCAGTTTTTTTGAAAGATATGTCTACGAACAATAGAAAAAAAGTCAAAGTTTAGAGAAGTCTCGGTCTCTATGTATCTTCATTTAGGATAGAGAAATTTTTTGGTTGATAATAGGTTTTGACTACGGTCAATGAATGTGGAAAAAAGTTTGACATAAAATGATAAGTATGATAATGAGGAAACCACTGTAATCGTAAGTCATGGACTAAAGTTTGACATAAAAATTCAAATTTTTATATTGAAAAACTGTAAAATACAACTCAACAATATACAAAAAAAATGAAAAGCTGGATTTTATTGAAATGGAGGAAGAGGCGTTGGAGGAGAAGCATGGGGAAGGAAGAAGAGTCAAAGATCTATTAAATATCTAACAAATCCCAAATTTGCATTTTAGTCCCTCAAAAATCCGAAATTTGCAAAAAGGACCCTGATCAAAATCAAGTCGGCTCTTGAACTCTGTAATCTCTGATTATCTCAAATAAAGTTTATTAAGATAATTTCGGGGCGTTACAAGTTTGGTTATTAATTTCATGATATGTTTTCGAATATAGGCTAAAGAACTTTTAGACAAACCATCACACATGTATTTCAAGTAGAACTATTGTTTGGTAAGTGAAAGACTTTTTTGAGTCACACGGGATTCCTTGCATTCAGACTGTCGGACCGGCAGTGTATCCATAGATTGACTACTCCCCGTATCAAGAAAAAGATATTGATCATCTCTATTGTAACGCCCCGATTTTATATTAATTGTCTTTATTTGAGATAATCAGTGATTGCAGAGTTCAAGAGCCGACTTAATTTTGATCAAGGTTCTTTTTGCAAATTTTGGATTTTTCAGGGACTAAAATGCAAATTTGGGATTTTTTAGATATTTATAAGCTTTTTGACTATTCTTTCTCCTTCCTCTTCACCCTCCAAACCGATTCCTCCATTAAAGAAGAAAGAAACGACATCTCAAGCTTTCAGATTTGAGTTTCCGCTCGATCCGTCCGTTGGAATTTAATTCTGAAGGCAGATTAGTGATCACGGCTGCGAGAGCTTCGTTCTATCATAAGTTTTTCTACGATCAGATACATTCTAGTTTTGGGATGTTGTTAGAATCGATTGAGTTTGGAGTATGTTGATCTTGGTAGAGTTCTGATCGTTTATTCTCTGTCGGTTTTGAAATAGAGCGTCGTTCGGATTTGTTATGATTTTTGGAAGCTTTTTCGAAAATGAGGATTTTTAGATTTGTTGAGTTTGAGCTTTTGTTGTTTGTTTGGGCTTTTTTTGAGTTGATATCGTTGTTATGATGTTGTCTGCGTTTCCAGTTTATCAGATTATAGCCGTTATGCCGCCGGTTTGAATTTTAAGAATTTTGTAAGTTTTGTTGAGTCTTGGGATTAAATTGGTTTGGATGGATTGTTATTGGACTGTGTTTGTATCCGTACAGATTGAATGAAGATAGCGGAGTTCAGAATTGACAGCTTTCGAATCGTTGAAGAGTCGATCGAGGTTTGGTATCGAGTTGATCTCATCCTTGAAAGTTGACTTGAATTATCTTCATTGTTCAACTTTGTTTGGAATGGAATTTTGATTTGGAATTCTTGTATTGTTGTTGTTTCCAAGTTTGGAGCATCGACATTTGAGAAAAGGTAAAAGATGACTTAGAATGGAATTGAACGAATAACTCGAATCCGACTTGATTCGAGTGTTCAGAAGAATCACATACTTACATGTTATTTGCTTTTACTTGAATTTAGTTGATTGAGTTATGTTTGCACTGCATTCATCTTGAGCTAAGAATCCTTGATTTCAGTGGGCAGAACGGCCCTTTTATGATAGACATTTTGGGGGCTATATTGTGAGTGGCCTGGGTGTAGCCGTTTCACCTAGTGCTAGCATACTCCTTATAGTTGCACCAAAGTCTAGAGGATGGAGATACGTAGCACCACCTTGATCGGGAGAATCGGTGAGTTGTTTATGTGATCTCATCCTCGGGATCCCAAAAAGCAAAAGCAGCAACTCTTTTGATTATCCGACTTGATAATCCCAGATTTTAAAGACATGCATTGCATTTATGCATTTAAAGACTACCTTGTAATATGCGTGATTTTGTTGTTGGGACTTGATTGTTGCACTTTCCGAGCTTAGTTTTGCGTTGGATTGTTTTTCTCCAGCAAGAGCAGCAGGTGAGGTGCGCCCGCGCGGCCTGAGCCCCTCCACAGGCAGGGCGTCACGTGCGGCCGCTCCTCGGGAGGGCGTGGCCGCGCGTGAGCCAGTGCGCCGTGCGCGCCAGCGGCCGCGCAGCCCCCTTAAAAAAAACAAAAAAAAAATCTTCTAGCTTTTGATTAATGATGTTCCTTATTGTTTATTCGACATTAGCCGATTAGAATCGAGGTCTCACATCTATGTTGTGGACAAGAAAACTAGTTATGTATAAGGGATAAACGAGATTGAGATAGTCCCAAAATATTGGGAAGAGTGGAGGAATACATGCGACAAAGATCCATGTACATTGATCCAGATTCATTGTTTTGTTTAGGATGGTAGAATGGTGATGAAATGTAGTTAATGTGAGAGTCTGGTCACCAGGCGACAGAGGCGCTCGCCTTTAACAACTATGGACCAAGTAATGCATTTTTTAAAACAACAATATCTCTTGGCCAAAGGATTAGATCCATATGCATTGGCACCTTGACATAAACTTTTAGTTTAGTTGTCATTGTCACGTCCGATATTATAGGTATAGGTTCATATTTTCTCCTGACAGGGTAAGCTGACTTCTTTGAGTTGCCTACAAAAAATCAGAACTCCTATTTCCATTTTAAAGTTTTCTAGAGTCCAAATCATGTCAGTTAAGAATAGGAATTAGAATAATGTAGGCGATGATATATCTACAGGGAGTTTAGACCTTGTGGAGTAAAAAAAGGTAACGAAACAAAAATCCAGATAAGATTAAGCATCATCTAAGAAAATTCAAACAAAAATCTAACCTCATTAGTGAAAGAGTTGATGCCCCGCTAGCCAATTTGTGGCTAAGGGCTTTGAGAGTCTCTTATTGTAAACAATCTTTGTTTAATATAATTTACATTCATTATTGGAGTTTTCTTTATCTTTCCTCATATTTTTATATTGTGATATACTATTGTTGTTTTGATAAAGACCTTGAATATACTATAGTGTAAGTAAGATGAGATAGTGAATATAGAGAGATCACTATCATGAAACACATCTTATAGTCACTGTATATTCTAAATAGTTCCTAGTCGATTGAGCCGTCCGCAATAAGGATAAGGATTGCTCGAGATTGAGATTAGCATTTGCGATGCCGAGTAACACGTTTCATTGGTATGGAATATAGAGATGTTCAAAGCATGCAAATGGATATTCATTGGATGGATGATCGAACTACCCTATTCGGACTATCCAAGTGGTTTTCACTAATTGAGTGGATAAGTCCGCGTTTTTGGTTGTACACCATTAGTCCTTATTACTTGAAACATCATGGAGACTCTATATGCTAGTACTGTGCTTTGACTCATTTATCGACTCTAAGAGGGTCATCAGGTGTCAAGATTGGGCGCAGTTACGACACATATAGGAGTCAATGCTTTGTTGTCAATGATTCACCACACGCTTGCGAGTGTGGATATCCTATGCGATCTGAGGAGATATTAGTGTGACAAATCTCTGGCCAGAGTACACGATGTGCTTTAGATTACTTGGTTTCCTAATTGCACATGCGATGTCACTATTTGATCTTCAATATGTATTGCATAGTTATCGAATCTCGAAAAACTCTCGATATACCAATGGTTGTTGATTCGATTGAGATATATGGATGAAGGGACCGTACTGTACGCTAACCAAAACCTACTGGTTCTTGCAGGCACTATCAGTGATACCTAGGGAATCATGGGGCGATGTTGCTAGGCGCTTTTACCATGATTCGATGGGCAAGTCGGAAATCGTTATTCCAAGTCACAAGGAGTTGTGAGCCCATGGCTAGCTGTATCCCTGAACCATTGAGGGTCACACAAGTAATAGATTTCTAATCCCCGTTGAGATAATTAAATTTAATGAGTTAAATTTAGCATATGAGAAGTAGGGCTTCTTATTATAGAGTAGAGGGAGTGAGATTTCCTAAAATGACATAGGGATGCCATTTTTGGAAATCACTGAATTCGGATTCAGAAAATTTATCTTGACTTTAAAGTATGCAGAAAAGGTTTCTATGCATAATGGTGAAATTGGTTTATCCTTCTGAGTCACGATGAGTTTTATATTAATTTTTGAGCATGCGGGCTTTGTTTGTCAGGCTTGAACTTATGACTAATGGGCCCTAAGCTGTTAGCAGCCTACATTATAAATAAGTTATTGCAGTACAAAAATTAGTCACAACAGCTCACAAAATTTCGAAAAACCTAGAGCTATCTCTCTCTAGGTGGCCGCCCCCCTCTTCTTTGTTTTGAGAATTTTCAGTCTGAAAATTTTGAATTTGTAGTCTGAATTAACAAATCAAATCTGTTTATTCTCTTCGTAGAAAACTTCTGATAGACTTTCTAGTGCAGTCTATCAGAGGGATTTAGAATTCTGTTCATGGACCTAATTCAGGAATTGATCGAGCGAGTCATCAGTTCCTGGGATTTACAACAAGAGCAGATTTAATATGTTGGAGTCCATAAATCAAGTCATAGATTGAAGAGGTAAAATTATAATTGTTATTATTATTTTACTTGTTTATTTTAATCTTAGGATTTGATACCCACGATCTGAAATTGTTCCAGATCATAAAAATAAAAATTTTTAAACTTCCGCTGCTACGGGTTTCAGATCTGACAGATCCGAGAACGTGATCCAACAGTGGTATCAGAGCCAGGTTGTTCTCAGATCAAACGATTAAAATTTATCGATTGTACAAAATTTTGTCTCGGTTTTTGGAAAACAAAACAAAACTTTTGAAAAATAAATTTGAAGGGCAACACGGGCAGCGATAATCGCTGCCCAAGGCGCTGCCACAGGGCAGCACCCGATCGCTGCCCAAGGGCAGCGTCGGGCTGCCCAGGCCCCACGTGGGGCTGCCCTGCCCCACGTGGAGGAGGGGCTGCCCAGGAACGTCCCGGGCAGCCCGGAAAATTGAAGTTGTTATTTTTAAGAATTTTAAATTTTTGAAATTTTAGTTTTTGGTCCGATCGAAAATTGTTTTGATTAGACCACGAGGCATCGGGTCAAATTGTTTGAGCCCGAAAGTTTTAAAATTGATTTTTGGATAAATTTGAATTTTTGGAAAATTTATAAGTTTTATCCGTTAAATTAGATTTTATAAAATTAATTATTTTGGTACAATTGATAATAAGATATGATCTTATGAAGATTTAAGATAAAATTTGATTTTATCTTTTTTAATTATGTTGTTATTGCATGTTATCCAATGATTTAATTATTGAATTAATTATTGGATAAAAGGATGATCGATTGCCATGACCAATTTTTAGGTGTATGTTAGGTTGTTTACATTTGGTTTTTATTATTGTTGTTGGGTTTTATTAATGGGCATGGTTTATGGCCCAATTTGATTTATCATTTGTAATAAAAGTGGGTCTGTTTTATGGCCCGTTCCCACCCTTAAATATGTATCCCCTACTTATCATCGAAATTTATTGTAAATTTATTAGACTTAGTGGGAGATAAATATTTGAAGACAATGGTGGGCCCAACAGACAATAAAGACCAAAAAAATATAAATTGGAAGCTCAATGTAATAGGATTGCATTGCATACTTGCATATCACCTAGGATTGGACTTAGACTCGTGATTGGCAACCACGGGTCGATTAGATCTAGGCATCGATCGTCCTTTATATAATATTTGATATTATTGTTGTATGCATGTTTAGACTAAATTGCATGAATCCCGCAAGCATACAAATTTTTAAATGATGAGACAATTTTTCAAAATTAAAATCCCTCATTTTAAATATGATTTAAAATTGATATCAAGATAAACAAAAGGGAATTTAAATATTGTTTAAATGTTCCTACCTTCCATCAACGATCAATGTATGAGATGCTACCCGCGGGCATGGTTCGACTCATATTATTGGGGGGGCCCGTTCGTCGGAAAGTTGTACATTGGATCGACACACGTTGTAAGTTGGATGGAACTCCCATGGGATTGGCTCATATTATTGGGGATCCACATGGCGACCGTCCATCACAACTTAATATTGATGGGTAATGTAGTGACCCTTACCCGGATCACCTACTAAACAGAACTTATGCATGCAATTAACTTGATTAAACAGATATCAGAATAAAACTGCGGAAACCATAAAATAGTTTACAACCCCAAGTAAAGGAATCTGTAATTATCCAATAATATACAACCAAATCGAATAGCTGTATAAACCTAAACAACAGTAATAAAACCTAAGCGAAGCTCCAGCCGGCCAACCGCTGACTAGCCCCTCCTGGATCCACCCTCCTCGTCCAATCGCAAACCTGCCCCATGGAATAGGGTGTTCAGAAAATACAGAGTACGAGACGTGAGCATAAAACGCTCAGCACGAGAGTATGAGTATACATGCATGCAAAGTGAACTCCCTATAGACTCGAGGTCAAGGATCAGATAACAGAGACAGACCGGGCCCTGGTATGTAGCACGCTGTGCCGTCGCTTCAGGAGGTGGCTCCCATACCGAGATAACTGTGGATACGCCGGACCCAAATCGATGGAAGTCCATCCACTAACAGGATAGGGTACAACCCTACTAACAGACATCTCGAAAGAGATACAGCAAGATGCAAATGAATGCAGCATAATATCGTGGCATATAAATCATGCAGTCACATAATACAAGCATACTCAGTCAGGATATCTCGAACAGTACTTTCGTACCTCAATACAGTGAAAGCTCTACCAACTCTAGGTCCACGCCTATAGTCTGCTCTACACTGCCAAATGATACTACTATCATTAAAGTGCTCTAAAAGCCTTAACTAAGCTATTGCATACTCCTAAATATTTATAGGAAGCAAAAGCTATACCTTCGTCCGTCGTTATCCCTTTGATGTCGATGCCTCCAGAACTTGGGCACAACTCCGCTACGACTACCGAACGCCTCTCCGACCTTCGGACCAAGCCTAAGAAGACTAGAACAACTCGAATATGACTAGAAATAGAGAGGAAATCCGGAATTGGCAAGGAGAAATGAAGTCTCGGCCTTCTATTTATAGACAACGATCGAAACTTCCGATCCTTGATCGGAACGTCCGAACCTCGATCGGAACGTCCGATCCTGTCATCGGAGCTTCCGAAGATCCTGATCTGCCACGTGTCAAAATATCACTCGTTGACTCCGGATAGGGGTGATCGGAGCTTCCGATCCAACCACACGTCATGCCTGACGTAATAACATCGGTGCCTCCGATCGCTCATCGGAGCTTCCGATCCTGTTCGGAACTTCCGATCGTGCCTTCGGAGCTTCCGATCCGTCCAATACCCAATTCAATTAATTAGCATAAATCCTTTAATTACTCAATTAGGGTACGGGCTACTACATTCTCCCCCACTTAAGATATTTCGTCCTCGAAAACAGATCTTAAGTACCGAATGCAAATACAGAAATCAGAAACATTCTTTATTCAAATCAAACGTTTACAGAGTTTGCAACTGAATACAACTTAAAGAATGGAATCAAAACAACTCAGGATGGTCTTTACGCATCCTGTCCTCAAGCTCCCAAGTAGCTTCCTCAGTGCCTCGGCGCTGCCACTGAACTAAAACCAAAGGAATGACTTTGTTCCGTAAAACCTTATCCTTATAATCAAGGATGCGAAGAGGTTTCTCAACATAAGTCAAATCCTTGTCTACCTGAACCTCAGATCGCTGCAGAATATGAGATTCATCCGTCACATACCGTCGCAACAGAGATACGTGGAACACGTCGTGAATACTGGATAGATGCGGTGGCAAAGCTAGTCGATAAGCCAAATCGCCAATGCTCTCCAAGATCTCAAACGGACCGATAAATCTGGGAGACAACTTGCCCTTAAGGCCAAATCTGATAATCTTGCGGAAAGGTGACACTCTCAGAAACACTTTCTCCCCGACCTCGAACTGCAAAGGCCTACGCTTGATATTAGCATAGCTGGCTTGACGATCCTGTGCAGTCTTAATCCGTTTCTTGATCTGATCAACAATGTCTATCGCCTGCTGGATAAACTTCGGTCCCTCAGCCTATCTCTCCCCCACTTCTTCCCAGAAGAGTGGAGTACGACGTTGCCCATACAACGCTTCAACAGGTGTCATTCCAATACTAGTGTGATAGCTGTTGTTGTAAGCGAACTCGATCAACGGCAAATGATCCTGCCAGGCTGAACCAAAATCCAAGACGCACGCTCTAAGCATATCCTCTAATGTACGGATAGTGCGCTCTGACTGACCATCAGTCTCCGGATGATAGGCTGTACTCAAACTGAGAGTAGTACCCATCGCACGATGAACACTCCCCCAGAATCTAGAAGTAAACCTGGGGTCCCGATCGCTGACAATGCTCACAGGCACTCCATGAAGTCGAACGATCTCCTGAATGTACAACCGAGCCATACGATCCACATTGTACTCCCGGCTATAGGCAATGAAATGCGCTGACTTGGTGAGTCGGTCCACCACAACCCAGATAGCATCACAGTTCCTCGGGGATACCGGCAAATGGGTCACAAAGTCCATAGTGATAAACTCCCATTTCCATTCAGGAATAGGCAGACTGTGAAGCAATCCTCCAGGTCGTCGGTGCTCTGCCTTGACCTGTTGACACACCAAACATCTCGAAACAAACTGATAAACACTGCGTTTCATTCCCTTCTACCAGAAACGAGTACGTAGATCCTTGTACATCTTGTTGCTCCCAGGATGAATACTCAACTTAGTGCGATGTGCCTGAGATAAAATCTCCTCTCGCAACTCTTCATCCTGCGGAATCACAAGCCTACCAGACAAACACAAAAAGCCATCTGACTGATAATTAAATCCAGACGAGCTACCCTCGTTAGCTAGACGAGCTAAACGCTGGGTCTTCGAATCAGACATCTGAGCATCTCGGATCCGCGAATACAAGGCTGGCTCAGATAATATCGCAAACATCTGGATACTCTGCATACCTTTCTTATGCTTGAAGGTATAACCTGAAGTACAACAGTCACTGATCGCACTAGACATCGAACAAGTCTGAAGTGCGGATAGTCGCACCTTGCGACTCAAAGCATCAGCGGTGAGATTAGCAGCTCCCGGATGGTACTTAATCTCGCAATCATAGTCCTTAAGCAAGTCCATCCAACGTCTCTGTCTCATGTTCAATTCTGCCTGAGTGAACAAATACTTGAGACTCTTATGGTCGGTGAAGATCTCAAATTTCTCGCCATAAAGATAATGACGCCAGATCTTCAAAGCGAACACAATAGCTGCCAATTCTAAATCATGTACTGGATAGTTGTCCTCGTGAAGCTTCAGCTGTCTAGAAGCGTATGCAATCACATGCCCATTCTGAGTCAGGACACAACCTAACCCCTGAAGAGAAGCATCCGTGTAAACTACATACCCTCCAGATCCTGACGGTAATGCCAACACCGGCGCAGAAGTCAACCGCCGTCGAAGCTCACGGAAATTCTCCTCACACTTGGAGGACCACTCAAAATCCACACCCTTACGGGTAAGCTGCGTCAACGGTCGAGCTAACTGAGAGAAGTTCAGAATGAAGCGACGATAATACCCTGCTAGACCCAGAAAACTACGGATCTCAGCAACTGTCGTCGGACGCGACCAATTAAGTACCGCTTCAATCTTGCTTGGATCAACAGAAATTCCCTCCCTGGATATGATATGGCCAAGAAAAACCACTCTATCCATCCAGAACTCACACTTGCTCAGCTTGGCGTACAATTGCTCATCTCGAAGAGTCTGCAGTACCAACCGCAAGTGAGAAACATGCTCTTCCGTATTACGCGAATAAACCAGGATGTCGTCAATGAAGACCACGACAAACTTGTCCAAATACTCCCTGAAGACACGGTTCATCAGATCCATGAATATAGCCGGCGCATTAGTCAAACCAAATGGCATCACTAGGAACTCGTAATGACCATAGCGAGTACGGAATGCAGTCTTGGCTACGTCCTGATCACGGACTCTCAACTGATGATACCCAGATCTCAAGTCAATCTTGGAGTAAATTGATGTGCCCTGCAGCTGGTCAAACAAGTCATCAACACGAGGCAACGGATACTTGTTCTTCACAGTCACTCGATTCAGCTGCCGATAGTCAATGCACAGCCGCATCGGCCCATCCTTCTTCTTCACGAAGAGAACAGGAGCTCCCCAAGGAGATACACTAGGATGAATGTACCCCTTGTCCAAAAGATCCTGTAGCTGATTCTTCAACTCACGCATCTCTGACGGAGCCAGACGATACGGTGCTCTAGAAATAGGCGAAGTACCCGGCATCAACTCTATGCCAAACTCGACTTCCCTAGCAGGAGGAAAACCCGGAATCTCATCAGGAAACACATCTGGAAATTCATCCACAACAGGAATGCTCTCTATCCCAATACTCTCAGCGAACAAATCAACTGCATAGATAAGGTAGCCTTCCCCGCCAGACTCCAGAGCTCGACAGGCTCTCAAAGCTGATACCAAAGGCATCGGGGGTCGCGCTCCCTCACCATAGAAAAACCAGCTCTCACTCCCCTCCGGATGAAAGCGTACTAATCTCTGATAGCAGTCCACTGAAGCTCGATAGGCAGTCAACACATCTATTCCCAGAATGCAATCAAAGTCGTCCATCGCCAGGACCATGAGATTCGCCAACAGAACGTTCCCTTCGAACTCTAAAGGGCAACCCATCACTAGACGCTTAGCCAAAGTAGATTGGCCCGTCGGAGTAGAAACATACATCACTACGTCTAGTGCAATGCATGGTAACTTATGCCTCTTAACAAAACGTGCAGAAATGAAGGAATGAGATGCACCAGTGTCAATAAGTACAAGAGCAGGTATACCATAAAGCATAAATGTACCTGCGATGACTTTCTCATTCTCCTCCACAGCCTGATCATGTCTCAGGGCAAACACCTGGCCAGAAGCTCGTGGCCTCAAATGAGAACTCCCAGCAGACTGTCCCTGCGACCTCTGCTGTACAGTAGCCTGAGAACCCGATCCTGAACCTGAACCAGAACCGCCTCCCCCAGACTGTGGACAATCCCTCCGGATATGACCAGTCTCTCCACAACGGAAACAAGCTCCAGAAGCCCTGCGGCACTTGTCGGATGGATGGTTCTTCCCACAGTGATCACACTTGTCCTTCTTACCGAAACGGACAACACCCCCAGAACCAGAGGAAGAAAAAGATCCAGACTTCTTGAAAGTTTGGGCACGGGGACCCAATGAACTAGCAGGCCTCGACTGAGGGAAAGACCTGTTCCGCCGAATGCTGTCCTCTGCCTGATGACAACGGCTCACCAAACCCTCGTAGGACATGTCGTCGCCAACCGCCACACGGTCATGGATCTCAGGGTTAAGGCCCTGAAGAAACAGATTATACTTCATCTCTGAGCTATCAGCAATCTCTGGGCAATAGGATAACAGATCAAAGAACCTCTGCTGATACTCATCGATAGACATGGTTCCCTGTCGCAGACTCAGTAGCTCGCCTGCCTTCGACTGTCGGAGTGCAGGAGGAAAATACCGCTTTTGGAAAGCTGTGCGGAACTCGTCCCAGGTGGCCACTCCTCTCGCCGCAACAAAAGGTGCAGAAGTAAATCTCCACCACCTGCGCGCACGCCCATCCAGAAGATAGCCAAGGGTTTCCACCTTCTGCTCATCGGTGCATTGGAAAGTCTGAAAATTCGTCTCCATGCGGTCTAACCAGTTCTCCGCATCCTCCGGAGACCCACCTCCAACTAAGGGCTTAGGACCCATAGCTAAGAATCGACGCACAGTGAAACGCTCGTCGTCATGGTGACGATGACGCCGTTCTCGACGAGGCTCCCGGTCGGCATCACCCCAACGCCCACCAACACTACCATGAGAACTCTGGTCGTCACGATTTGACATCTACAAAAATACCTCAAGATGAGACTAAATCCCAAGAAATATTTTGCATGCTCTGATACCATAAATGTAGTGACCCTTACCCGGATCACCTAATAAACAGAACTTATGCATGCAATTAACTTGATTAACCAGATATCAGAATAAAACTGCGGAAACCATAAAATAGTTTACAACCCCAAGTAAAGGAATCTGTAATTATCCAATAATATACAACCAAATCGAATAGCTGTATAAACCTAAACAACAGTAATAAAACCTAAGCGAAGCTCCAGCCGGCCAACCGCTGACTAGCCCCTCCTGGATCCACCCTCCTCGTCCAATCGCAAACCTGCCCCATGGAATAGGGTGTCCAAAAAATACAGAGTACGAGACGTGAGCATAAAACGCTCAGCACGAGAGTATGAGTATACATGCATGCAAAGTGAACTCCCTATAGACTCGAGGTCAAGGATCAGATAACAGAGACAGACCGGGCCCTGGTATGTAGCACGCTGTGCCGTCGCTTCAGGAGGTGGCTCCCATACCGAGATAACTGTGGATACGCCGGACCCAAATCGATGAAAGTCCATCCACTAACAGGATAGGGTACAACCCTACTAACAGACATCTCGAAAGAGATACAGCAAGATGCAAATGAATGCAGCATAATATCGTGGCATATAAATCATGCAGTCACATAATACAAGCATACTCAGTCAGGATATCTCGAACAGTACTTTCGTACCTCAATACAGTGAAAGCTCTACCAACTCTAGGTCCACGCCTATAGTCTGCTCTACACTGCCAAATGATACTACTATCATTAAAGTGCTCTAAAAGCCTTAACTAAGCTATTGCATACTCCTAAATATTTATAGGAAGCAAAAGCTATACCTTCGTCCGTCGTTAGCCCTTTGATGTCGATGCCTCCAGAACTTGGGCACAACTCCGCTACGACTACCGAACGCCTCTCCGACCTCCGGACCAAGCCTAAGAAGACTAGAACAACTCGAATATGACTAGAAATAGAGAGGAAATCCGGAATTGGCAAGGAGAAATGAAGTCTCGGCCTTCTATTTATAGACAACGATCGGAACTTCCGATCCTTGATCGGAACGTCCGAACCTCGATCGGAACGTCCGATCCTGTCATCGGAGCTTCCGAAGATCCTGATCTGCCACGTGTCAAAATATCACTCGTTGACTCCGGATAGGGGTGATCGGAGCTTCCGGTCCTGATCGGAGCTTCCGATCCAACCACACGTCATGCCTGACGTAATAACATCGGTGCCTCCGATCGCTCATCGGAGCTTCCGATCCTGTTCGGAACTTCCGATCGTGCCTTTGGAGCTTCCGATCCGTCCAATACCCAATTCAATTAATTAGCATAAATCCTTTAATTACTCAATTAGGGTACGGGCTACTACAGGTAATCTTGACATATCACTATAAATGGCGTCATATTATTGGGCTCTTATTGGACATGAGATAAAAACATGGGGGTTGCTTTGGAAGAAATTGGGCTCTACCTTTTGAAAATTATGGTTGGCTGATATTATTCGGGAATATGATTTGTCAATTGGACTCCATGATCCCACTAAGGAAACCAGTTTCTCGTTTTCACTAGAGGGTGATGAAATCGTTAAAATAGTGGGAGTGTAATTCATAAAATTAATCTCGCCTTATTTTATGTCTTAGTAAATTAATTAAGCAATCACTGATAATTATCTGCTTTCATCTCAGTATTTCATTATGATGAATTTACGCAATTCACTATTTTCTATTCTCGAACAAAACAAAATGACTGGCGCAAACTATACGGATTGGTTCCGTAAGTTAAGATTGTCCTGAGTTCGGAGAAGATTTTCTACGTGCTAGAAAAGGCTCCTCCGAAAAACAGCCCCGGCTGATGTAACTTCGGAAAGGTTGGCCGAACTAGAGAAATGGAGTTGAAGCCAAAGCTGTGGGAGACGTTTATTTAGTTTTGCATAACGATTTTAAGTTATTTTTTAGAGATGTTTTATTTGTGCCAGATTTGGTTAAAAACATTATTTCTGTTTCTATGCTTGATAGAGATGGTTTTTCTTGCAATTTTGTGAATGAGATTTGTAATATTTACAAGAATGAATTTTTGATTGGATGTGGACAACTTGAAAACGATCTATATAACTTAGAATTAAAAGACGTACCAGTGAATTATGTTGATAAACCGGCAACAACAATCAAAAGAAAAAACGATAGTCAAAACCCGGCAAACCTATGGCATGCTAAGCTAGGTCATATTTCCTCACGAAGGATGAACAAACTAGTGGGAGAGGGCATGTTTGATATGTCTGATATAAACTCTCTACCTACTTGTGAGTCCTGTCTGAAAAGAAAAATTACTAAAACACCTTTTTAAAGGAAAACCTGAGCGTAGTCAAAATCTATTGGATTTGATCCATACAGATATTTGCGGCCCATTTAGTATTGGTACTAAATTTGGTCACACCTACTTCATTACCTTTACTGATGATTATTCTAGGTACGGGTGTTTATATTTGATGAAATATAACTCTGAATCATTTGAAAAGTTAAAAGAATTCAAGGCTGAAGTAGAAAACAAACTAGGTAAGAGTATTAAAGCACTTCGATCGGATCGAGGTGTAGAATACTTAAGTACCGAGTTTTTGGACTATCTAAAAGAGAATGGGATTCTCTCTCAGTGGACTCCTCCTATGAAACCTCAGCTAAATGGTGTTTCGGAGCGTCGCAATCGAACTTTGTTGGACATGGTTCGATCCATGATGAGTTTCACTGAGCTCCCACCTTCGTTTTGGGGCTATGCACTTGAAACAACGGTATTGTTGTTAAACAATGTCCACACTAAAGCAGTAAACAAAACTCCATATGAATTATGGACTGGCAAAAATCCTAAGTATTCGTACTTGAGGATTTGGGGATGTCCTGCTTACGTGAAGCAGACAGTGGGAGATAAGTTGTGTAGTGACCCTACATGGAATTACCTACTAACTGGCAATTAATAGCATGCATTAAACTTAATACAACAAAATACTTAACAGAGTAAAAACGTGCGGAAACATAACCAAAATTTACATATCAGCTTAGTAATATAATCCAGACTTAAATCTTTAATGATACAACCAAATCGAAAACTCTTAAAGTAAACATTATACAGCTAAACAAATCATGTTGTATAATAAACTCCTCAAGGCTCCTGCTACCTTGTCCTGCCTTAAACTACCAGCTCCGTCCATCCTGCGACCTGCCCCATGGAATAGGGTGTCCAAGATAACAACTAGGACGTGAGCGCCAACTCCCAGTACATAGACATGAGTAAACATATGTATATAATCCATGCAACATGATGACTGGTAAAAATCATCCAAAAATTCATGCTCAGAACCGGCGCCACATGAGTGCTGCCACGGCACGGATCAACCTCTGGGTGCAACCACACTCGTCTAGTACACCAGAGTAGACAGACATAAATTCCCCTGTCGTCGCGGTACTCTCAGTGACAAACTATCGAGTATAGAGCTGAGCGGCTCTATAATCAGGTATAACAAGGTATAGGCTCAACGTGTATATGAACATGACATATGAGTATGGAAAACGGTAAATCATACATCATGCCATATAATAATGCCAATAAATGCAACATATAAACATGTATACTCGCTGGCAATCTCAGTCAATGTGTACGTACCTCTAGGCTAGTTCAAGTAAGTAGATACTAGGTTCCAAGCCTATATTCAAAAGTTCACCGTATCACTACACAAGTTCTATAAGCCTTAACTAAGATAATAAGTACTCCCAAAACTTAAATAGATTCCCGGACCATACCTTCGTCCGTAGTAAGCCCTTTGAAGACGCTAGTCCCGGATGACTATAACCACAACTTGGTTATTCCAGAACTTCGATTATAACCGATAGGGCCCTCAAGTGTATATCTCACACTATATAACTGAAGAAGGAAACTCGGGAATTTGTAATTGAAAATGAACTCTGAACAGCCCTATTTATAGGCAAAATTCCCGGCCAGGTTCGGAAGCTCCGTTCAGGATCGGAAGCTCCGAACTCCGCATGTGCGACACTTGTCAAAATCTGAAGCTTAGTCATCGGTGCACGTCATCGGAAGCTCCGATCGTCGATCGGAAGCTCCGATCACCATCTGACGTTCCGATCCTCCATCGGACGTTACGATCTGCACCGGATACTCCGATCTCACTTCGGACGTTCCGATTGCTTAAACACTTGAAAATCCTTGATTAGCCATGTAATTACTTAAAATGGGGTGCGGGTTACTACATTCTCCCCACCTTTAGATATTTTGTCCGCGAAATAACATCTAAAGATAAATCAAGATAATAATACGAAATATCAAACCATGTCTTATTACAACAACTGTAATTACATCGTACATGGTAATCAAAAATACAAAGCAAACAACTCAGGATATTCTGCTCGCATACGACTCTCAGTTTTCCAAGTTGCTTCTTCAACGCCTCGGCGCTGCCACTGTACCATCACAAGTGGTATAGTCTTGTTCCGAAGAACTTTCTCCTTCCTGTTTAGGATACAGATTGGTCGTTCAACAAATGACAGATCTGGCTCTAGCTGAATATCAGTAGACTGAATCACATGAGATTCATCAGCCATGTACTGTCGAAGCAACGACACATGAAAAACATTGTGTATACTGGAAAGAGATGTCGGTAAATCCAAACGATAAGCAACATCTCCGATCTTCTCCAGTATCTGGAAAGGCCCAATGTAACGAGGAGACAACTTGTCTTTCACACCGAATCTCATCACCTTCCTGAAAGGTGATACTCGCAGAAACACATATTCACCAGGCTCAAACTGAAGTGGCCTGCGACGAATATTCGCATAACTCGCTTGTCTATTTTGAGCAACTTTGATCCTATGTTTGATCAAATCTACCTTGTCTACAATCTGCTGCACCAATTTAGGACCCTTGACTTGTCGTTCCCCGACTTCATCCCAAAATAACGGAGTACGACACCATCGACCATACAATGCCTCGAAAGGTGCCATATCAATACTACGATGATAATTGTTATTGTAGGCAAATTCGATCAAAGGTAACTGATCCTGCCAAGATAATCCAAAATCCATGACAGAAGAACGTAGCATATCCTCCAGCGTACGAATCGTGCGCTCTGACTGCCCATCAGTCTCCGGATGATACGCAGTGCTTAAACTCAGAGTGGTACCCAACGCCTACTGAAAACTACCCCAAAAACGTGAGGTAAATTGCGGGTCTCTATTATTGACTATACTCACTGGAATCCCATGCAATCGCACTATCTCCTGGATATATAAGAGTGTCATGCTATCATAAGAATACTCCCAGTTATAAGGAATGAAATGTGCTGATTTCGTCAAACGGTCAATGACAACCCAGATAGCATCACACTGGCATGAAGTCATAGGCAAGTGGGTAACAAAATCCATAGTCACGTGCTCCCACTTCCATTCGGGAATCTCAAGATTCTGCAGTAATCCACCTGGTCATCGATGTTCAGCCTTGACCTGTTGACAAACCAAACATCTCGAAACAAACTGATACACACTTCGCTTCATCCCCTTCCACCAGAATCTAGTTCGCAAGTCCTTATACATTTTCATACTTCCAGGATGAACTGATAATCGACTCCTGTGAGCTTGAGATAGAATATCATTCCTGAGCTCCGAAACATTAGGTACAACCACTCTATTAGATAGGCACAATAAACCATCTGCCTGGAAATGGAATCCAGATGTATTAACTCCATTGGCTAGACGTGCCAATCATTGAGTCTTAACATCAGATATCTGAGCATCTCTGATCCGAGAATACAATGCCGGCTCAGATAGAATAGTATACAAATGAATCTCATTCCTCCCTTTCTTGTGCTTGAGCGTAAAACTCAATGAACAACATTCTTGAATCATATGAGATATTTCATTAGTCTGAAGTGCAGAAAGTCTCACCTGCCGACTCAAAGCATCAGCAGTAAGATTAGCAGAACCTGGATGATATTTGATTTCACAATCATAATCCTTCAAAAGATCCATCCAGCGTCTCTTTCGCATATTCAACTCTGCCTGAGTGAATAAATACTTCAAACTCTTGTGATCCGTAAATATCCCAAATTTCTCGCCATAAATATAATGCCTCCAAATCTTGAGTGCAAATACAATGGCGGCTAACTCGAGATCATGCACTGGA
This sequence comes from Henckelia pumila, assembly GCF_033568475.1. NCBI lineage: Eukaryota > Viridiplantae > Streptophyta > Magnoliopsida > Lamiales > Gesneriaceae > Henckelia > Henckelia pumila. The sequence continues at coordinate 224,605,128 of NC_133123.1, read as the reverse complement.
TAATTATTCTCATGTGTCTTCAACTGTCGAGAAGCATAGGCAATAACATGTCCATGCTGTGTCAGAAGACATCCTAACCCCTGACCAGAGGCATCAGTATAGACAACATAACCTCCTGATCCAGAATGTAGAGCTAGCATAGGTGCAGTAGTAAGACGTCTACGCAGCTCGTGAAAAGATTCCTCACAATCCGAGGACCAAATGAAGGTAACATCTTTCCGAGTAAGCTGAGTCAAAGGCCTGGCCAACTGTGAAAAATTCTCGATGAACCGACGGTAATATCCAGCTAGACCCAAAAAACTACGAATCTCAGCAATCGTCGTCGGACGAGACCAGTTCAGCACTGCCTCTATCTTACTAGAATCAATAGATATCCCTTCACTAGAAATCACATGACCGAGAAACACTACCCGATCAAGCCAGAATTCACACCTGCTCAATTTCGCATACAGTTGCTTATCTCGTAACATCTGTAAAACAATCCTCAAATGCTGTGCATGCTCATCCTTGTCATGAGAATAAACAAGAATATCATCTATGAAGACGATGACAAATCTATCCAGATACTCTCAAAATACCTGATTCATCAAATTCATAAAGACTGCCGGTGCATTCGTCAAACCGAATGGCATCACCAGAAACTCATAATGCCCGTATCTGGTCCTGAAAGCAGTCGTAGAAATATCTGAGTCTCGTACCCGCATTTGGTGGTATCCAGATCTCAGATCTATCTTAGAATAGATAGAAGTACCCTGTAGCTGATCGAACAGATCATCAATCCGCGGCAAAGTATACTTATTCTTGATGGTGACACGATTCAGATGCCTGTAATCAATACATAATCGCATCGATCCATCCTTCTTCTTGACAAATAACACAGGTGCTCCCCACGGAGAAACACTCGGACGAATATATCCCTTATCAAGCAGATCCTGTAACTGCTATTTCAATTCCCTCATCTCTGACGGTGCCAGACGATAAGGTGCTCGGGATATAGGCATAGTTCCTGGTACTAGATCAATACCAAATTCAACCTCTCGAACCGGAGGAAAACCATGAATCTCATCTGGCAATACGTCAGGAAACTCACTGACAATCGGTAGCTGATCAATACCCGGACTACTCGCGGACATATCAACTGCATAGATGAGGTAGCCCTCCCCACCTGACTCCAAGACATGACATGCCTTCAGCCAAAACAAGTGGCATCGGAGGTCGCACACCCTCATCATAAAAATACCAGCTATCACCCTCAACGGGATGAAACTGTACCAGACGCTGATAACAATCCACAGTAGCATGATACAAAGTCAGCATATCTATTCCCAAAATACAATCAAAATCTGTCATCGCTAATATCATCAAATTAGCCGATAACACATTACCCTCAAACTCCAGAAGGCAACCCATCACTAGACGCTTAGTTACTACCTCCTGTTCCAGCAGAGTAGATACAACTAAATCCATATCTAATGATACATAAGGTAATCTATGTCTCTTAACGAAACGACTAGAAATAAAGGAATGCGATGCTCCAGTATCAATTAATACAAGTGCAGGAATACCACATAACAAGAAGTTACCTGCCAACATGCGATCGCTTCCCTCAGTAGCCTGCTTCTGAGCAAACACCTGCCCTTGAGTCTGGGATGAAAACCAGAAGAACTCTGTGGTACTGGCTGCTGACGTGGAAAAGTAAAAGCCTGAGATCCAACCTGGGATCCCGATCCACTAGCAGAACCCATACGCTGAGGACAATCTCTCCGTAGATGTCCCTGCTGACCACAAATATAACACGCCCCAGTAGCTCTCCGACATGAAGCTGCAGGATGTTTCCCCCACAGTGGCTACAAAACTCCTCCTTCTTCTTCTTCTTCCCAAAGAGGAATGTACCTCGTAAACCACAAGAACCAGACGAAGTAGTAGGAGTATAAGAAGACGTAGGTACAGATGGCACAACAGATTGAGCTCGAGGCTCAACAAATCCACTAGGCTGTGCTGGCATCATCAACTGTGCACGCCTATTGCTGGTCTCCACAAGACGGCAACGGTTCACCAAAGTCTCATAGGATACCGGGTCATCACAGACGACAACCTGTGCGTAGATATCTTGGTTCAGGCCTTGCAGAAAGATATCATACTTCAAAGCATCACTGTTATTGATATGAGGACTGAAAGGTAGCAGATCAAGAAATCGTTGCTGATATTGATCAATAGTCATTGATCCTTGCCTCAAAGTAAGCAACTCCATCGATCGTGCTTGGCGAACAGCCGGAGGAAAATATAGTTTCTAGAACTGTTGACAGAAATCCCCCCAAGTCACCTGTCCTCTCTCAGTACGTGCCTGAGCAGCCTTGACATCCCACCAAAAACGTGCTCTATCATCTAGAACGAATTCCAGAACTTCCAATTTCTGCTCCTCAGTGCACTCGAAAGCTCGGAACATGCTCTCAAGTTTAGACATCCAGCTTCTAGCTTGTTCAGGATTCTCGCCTCCCACCAAGGGTTTCGGTCCTACCTGCATGAACTTATTAATAGTGTAGCGACGTCTACCCTCATGAGGACGATGTCGATCATCCTTATGATGATGGCGACGATGATGATGATGACCACCTCCCTGGCCAATACTACCGTGACTCTCGTCAGCCATATCCTGAAAAGAATTGCACATTAAAATCCCAAATGCGCAAGAATTACTCAAGACTAAACTAAATCCCAAATACTAATCCCAAAATCTATGCATGCTCTGATACCAAAAATGTAGTGACCCTGCATGGAATCACCTACTAACTGGCAACTAATAGCATGCATTAAACTTAATACAACAAAATACTTAATAGAGTAAAAACGTGCGGAAACATAACCAAAATTTACATATCAGCTTAGTAATATAATTCAGGCTTAAATCTGTAATGATACAACCAAATCGAAAACTCTTAAAGTAAACATTATACAGCTAAACAAATCATGCTGTATAATAAACTCCTCAAGGCTCCTGCTACCTAGTCCTGCCTTGAACTACCAGCTTCGTCCATCCTGCGACCTGCCCCATGGAATAGGGTGTCCAAGATAACAACTAGGACGTGAGCGCTAATGCCCAGTACATAGACATGAGTAAATATATGTATATAATGCATGCAACATGATGACTGGTAAAGATCATCCGAAAAGTCATGCTCAGAACCGGCGCCACATGAGTGCTGCCACCGCACGGATCAACCTCTGGGTGCAACCACACTCGTCTAGTATACCAGAGTAGACAGACATAAATGCCCCCGTCGTACCGGTACTCTCAGTGACAGACTATCGAGTATAGAGCTGAGCGGCTCTATAATCAGGTATATAAGGTATAAGCTCAACGTATATATGCACATGACATATGAGTATGGAAAATGATAAATCATACATCATGCCATATAATAATGCCAAATAAATACAACATATAAACATGTATACTCGCTGGCAATCTCAGTCAATGTATACGTACCTCTAGGCTAGTTCAAGTAAGTAGATCCTAGGTTCCAAGCCTATATTCAAAAGTTCACCGTATCACTACACAAGTTCTATAAGCCTTAACTAAGCTAATAAGTACTCCCAAAACTTAAATAGATTCCCGGACCATACCTTCGTCTGTAGTAAGCCCTTTGAAGACGCTAGTCCTATAACCACAACTTGGTTATTCCAGAACTTCGATTATAACCGATAGGGCTCTCAAGTGTATATCTCACACTATATAACTGAAGAAGGAAACTCGGGAATTCATAATTTAAAATGAACTCTGAACAGCCCTATTTATAGGCAAAATTCCCGGCCAGGTTCGGAAGCTCCGTTCAGGATCGGAAGCTCCGAACTCCGCATGTGCAACACTTGTCAAAATCTGAAGCTTAGTCATCGGTGCACGTCATCGGAAGCTCCGATCGTCGATCGGAAGCTCCGATCGCCATCGGACGTTCCGATCTGCACCGGAAACTCCGATCTCACTTCAGACGTTCCGATTGCTTAAACACTTGAAAATCCTTGATTAGCCATGTAATTACTTAAAATGAGGTGCGGGTTACTACAAGTTGGATAGTCGATCCACCTTATGTTATTTTGTAGGATATCCGAAGAATTCAATCGGATATTATTTTTATCATCCTACTGAAACAAAAGTGTTTGTTTCGAGGAATGCCACCTTCATGGAGAAGGAGTTCTTACTTGATAAGAAAGGCAAGATGATGGAACTCGAAGAAATTTGAGAAGAACCCAAGATACAAAATAACGATCCCACACCTCAGGAACCGACAATTGACACGCCTCTTCCTAGAAGATCCGAGAGGACTTCTAGACCTCCTATTCGATATGGTCTGCTTCTTGAAGAGGATCAAAGTGTACCCGACATTGGATGTGATCCAAGAAACTTCAATAAATCAATTTTTGATGCTGATTCAAACTTATGGCTTGAAGTTATGCAGTCGGAAATAGACTCGATGCATAAAAACCAAGTTTGGTCTTTAGTAGATCCTCCCGATGGAATTGTTCCAATAGGGTGTAAATGGATCTACAAGAGAAAACTTGGGCCTGATGGTAAGGTATTGACCTACAAGGCACGATTGGTAGCAAAAGGTTATACTCAAAGACAAGGTGTTGACTATGATGAAACTTTTTCACCAGTCGCAATGTTCAAGTCCATAAGAATCCTTATTGCCATAGCAGCTTGGTATGACTATGAGATATGAAAAATGGATGTGAAGACTGCATTTCTTAATTGAAACATTAAGAAAGAAATCTATATGATGCAGCCCGAGGGATTCACATCCATGGGAAGCGAGCATAAGGTATGTAAGCTTCAGAGATCAATTTATGGTCTCAAATAGGCATCAAGAAGTTGGAACCAGAAATTTGATGAAACAATAAAGGACTTTGGTTTCATCAAGAACCCGGAGGAACCGTGCGTGTACAAGAAAGTAGTTAAGGATGTTGTGACATTATTAGTACTTTATGTTGATGACATCCTACTCATTGGGAATGATGTAGGGATGTTGCAGTCAACAAAGATATGGTTGTCAGGTAGATTCTCGATGAAGGACTTAGGTGAGGCATCCTATATTCTAGGAATACAGATCTATAGAGATAGATCTAAGAGAATGATAGGACTCACTCAAGCAACCTACATCGACACCGTATTGAAAAGGTTTTCTATGGATGAGTCCAAGAGAGGACATCTACCTATGTGTCATGGAGTTTCTCTATCCAAGTCTGTCTCCCAAGACTGACGAAGAGATAGAGAAAATGACACACATACCATATGCATCAGCCAGAGGGAGTATCATGTATGGGATGATATCCACCAGACCGGATGTGGTCTATGCTCTGAGTGTCACGAGCAGATATCAAGCCAATCCCAGTCAAATTCATTGGAAAGTTGTGAAGGATATTCTTAAGTACTTAAGAAGGACTAAGAATGTATTCATGGTTTATGGGGGAAGATAATTGAAATTGGAAGGCTATACCGACTCTAGCTTCCAAAGTGACGTGGATGACTCGAAATCAACCTCTGGATTTGTATTCATGCTCAATGGCGGTGCTGTCTCTTGGAAGAGTTCCAAGCAGGACACCACAGCAGATTCCACCACTGAGGCAGAATACATTGCAGCATCAGTTGCTGCTAAAGAGGCCGTTTGGATGAGGAATTTCGTCCAAGAGTTGGAGGTCATTCCTAAAGCTAATGGTCCAGTCCCGGTGTACTATGACAACACTGATGTCTTTGCTCAGGCAAAAGAACCAAGGTCTCATCAAAGATCCAAACACATACTGAGGAAATACCACATCATCTGGGAGATCGTGGAAAGAGGAGACATCACTGTCGAGAGATTGGCCTCTGCAGACAATATCGCTGATCCACTTACTAAGCCCTTGTCAGTACCCTTGTTTGACAAACATCGCAAAGCAATGGGACTATGTAATATGACTAGTTGGCTTTAGGGCAAGTAAGAGATTAAAAGAGTTGATGCCCCGCTAGCCAATTTGTGGCTAAGGGCCTTGAGAGTCTATTATTGTAAACAATCTTTGTTTAATATAATTTACATTCATTATTGGAGTTTTCTTTATCTTTCCTCATATTTTTATATTGTGATATACTATTGTTGTTTTGATAAAGATCTTGAATATACTATAGTGTAAGTAAGATGAGATAGTGAATATAGAGAGATCACTATCATGAAACACATCTTATAGTCACTGTATATTCTAAATAGTTCCTAGTCGATTGAGCTGTCCGCAATAAGGATAAGTATCGCTCGAGATTGAGACTAGCATTTGCGATGCCGAGTACCACGTTTCATTGGTATGGAACATAGAGATGTTCAAAGCATGCAAATGGATATTCATTGGATGGATGATCGAACTACCCTATTCGGACTATCCAAGTGGTTTTCACTAATTGAGTGGATAAGTCCGCGGTTTTGGTTGTACACCATTAGTCCTTATTACTTGAAACATCATGGAGATTCTATGCTAGTACTGTGCTTTGACTCATTTACCGACTCTATGAGGGTCATCAGGTGTCGAGATTGGGCGCAGTTATGACACATATAGGAGTCAATGCTTTGTTGTCAATGATTCACCACACGCTTGCGAGTGTGGATATCCTATGCGATCTAAGGAGATATTAGTGTGACAAATCTCTGGCCATAGTACAAGATGTGCTTTAGATTACTTGGTTTCCTAGTTGCACATGCGATGTCACTATTTGATCTTCAATATGTATTGCATAGTTATCAAATCTCGAACAAATCTCGATATACCAATGGTTGTTGATTCGATCGGGATATATGGATGAAGGGACCGTACTGTACGCTAACCAAAACCTACTGGTTCTTGCAGGAACTATCAGTGATACCTAGGAAATCATGGGGCGATGTTGCTAGGCGCTTTTATCATGATTCGATGGGATAGTCGAAAATCGTTATTCCAAGTCACAAGGAGTTGTGAGCTCACGGCTAGCTGTATCCCTGAACCATTGAGGGTCACACAAGTAATAGATTTCTAATCCCCGTTGAGATAATTAAATTTAATGAGTTAAATTTAGCATATAAGAAGTAGGACTTCTTATTATAGAGTAGAGGGAGTGAGATTTCCTAAAATGACATAGGGATGCCATTTTTGGAAATCACTGAATTCGGATTTAGAAAATTTATCTTGACTTTAAAATATGCAGAAAAGGTTTCTATGCATAATGGTGAAATTGGTTTATCATTCTGAGTCACGATGAATTTTATATTAATTTCTGAGCATGCGGTCTTTGCTTGTCAGACTTGAACTTATGACTAATGGGCCCTAAGCTGTTAGCAACCCACATTATAAATAAGTTATTGCAGTACAGAAACTAGTCACAATAGCTCACAAAATTTCGAAAACCTAGAGCTATCTCTCTCTAGGTGGCCTCCCCCCTCTTCTCTGTTTTGAGAATTTTCAGTCTGCAAATTTTGAATTTGTAGTCTGAATTAACATATCAAATCTGTTTATTCTCTTCGTAGAAAAATTCTGATAGAATTTCTAGTGCAGTCTATCAGAGGGATTTAGAATTCTGTTCGTGGACCTAATTCAGGAGTTGATCGAGCGAGTCATCAGTTCCTGGGATTTACAACAAGAGCAGATTTAATCTGTTGGAGTCCATAAATCAATTCATAGCTTGAAGAGGTAAAATTATAATTGTTATTATTATTTTACTTGTTTATTTTAATCGTAGGATTTGATACCCACGATCTGAAATTGTTCCAGATCATAAAAATAAAAAATTTTAAACTTCCGCTGCTACGGGTATCAGATCTGACAGATCCGAGAACGTGATCCAACAATTAGTGTTGGGCCATTTGTTGCCGCTGATCTCCAAAGTCGGTTCAAAGCATCCAAAGTGAATGTAATTCCAGTCTTGCATGCCACCATATATAGGATACCTACAAACATGATGCATTTAAATCATCAATACTTGAGAATTTTGACAAATGCAGAAAATAAGCAATGCTGAAATCACAACATTTGAAGCACTTTTTAGTTAAGGAACTTCACGATTATGCACCTATGCTAGCAATACCAGAATGCTCCATTTGTGATCCCCCATGGAAATTCCTTGCTCTGAGACATATTATAGTGAGATTTACTGTATAAAGTGGCTAAAAATTTGAAAGTTTTGTCAACTGGGCAGCCATAGTAATCTTTCCTGCAAACGACCAATTTTTGCACATACAACTGGGATGAAATATTAGAAACCCGCAGGATATCCTTCATGTGATCCAGCAAAAAACATAAAAGCTATCAAGAACAACAGGAATGAAAGTGTGAAAAAACAGTAACAAATTTGTCCAAATAAGCACAAGATAAATAAACCAAATGAGATAAATTCACCTCTAACTTATTTTCTATTAGCAAGGGAAAAAAGGATCCTGGAAGCAAAATCTTGAATGAAATTTTCAACCTTGCAAGCTGCAACAGAAAATTGTATCAAGAAATTAATAGAATCCTACAAAAAATAATGTCAAGATCACTGGATGATCATATATCCATAGTCTTATGGATGGCGAGTTTATTTTGCAAATGTTCTTCTATAAGCTTTACTCTAAATTAATCCAATTATCTGGTTTGCAATATGTTCTCTTATTCCGAAAGAAGACACCAAAGAACTCAAAATTCAAGTAATTCTTTCCCAAAGGAAATAAGAATTTATCTTGAACAAACTTCATTAAAGAAATCGTGAAACAAATCTTCAGACACAAAATCCAAGTCCTTTTGCTTCATAAAAAATCTTTATTTTTTTAATGGGGTCAATATTCAAGTTCTTGAATCACAAAAATAACATCCCATGTGGAAAGTTAGATATCTTGTGTCTCAAAGATGTCAAAAGAATTGGCTCAGTAAATTGCTCAATTATGACAATCATGAAGTAAGACTAAAAGGAGGTGTCCTTCCTTGATTTTTTTCCTTGCGAAGCACTTAGAATTTTGAATATGTATTTTAGGCTTTTCAGGTGGCCCAAAGGCATTCAATGAATTGCAATCTGCTGTTGGCTGACCCTTTTTGTACTGACAAGATTGGGTTTCTGATTACAACTTTGAAATTTTTGGCTCTTATGGTATTATCAGAGGACCATCTCTGCCCAATAATGCCTTTCGGGGCCCTCCTAACCAATGTGGCTACATCTTCATTATTCTTGTTTCTTATCATTCATATATCACTGGGTTAATCTAGTCAAAATATTGATTACTTACTTTAACGAATTCATCTTATTAGTGAAATGCATCAAAACATAATTCCATATTGCTAAAAGAAAGCCCAAACAAAAAACCCTTGAATCAAGCTTTATTAAGTAAAACGATTGATGACCAAATAATGCAGCATGTTATTTATTCAAAATTTCAACTATTCTTCACATGTCAAAGTGCACAGTTCAATAGGTACAAAATTTACATATACAAAATTACACCAATTTCGACAGTCCGCACCCAAAATTTCCAGCAAATTCAAACGAGAACAGAAGTTCATTGGAACCCTGACACTGTTAAAGAAGCAAAAATATCTGACTTTATGAAGTCCCGGAAGATTATCAAACTCCATACTGACGACACAACATAGCCTTATATTACCAAAACCCATGAATTGCTCAATTCAGTCAGTAACAAGTAATAAAGAAAATGCTAACCAATTCCGAAATAGAAGTCAAAACCAAAATCTTAGGAAGAAAAAATCAAAAAATTAGTTGGAAAACTGAGTTAGAACATGGTTACCTTAGAAAAGCAGTTCGATGGAGAGACAATTAACCACAAGATTTGCACTGAAAACAAAATGTTTAAAGGGGTTTTAGTTTAAGTCTTATTAATTAGGGATTTGGAAACAAAAAACCCAAACAAGAATAGAAGACAATAAAACCAATGAAAGCACACCGAGAATGTCATAGAACGAGGCAGGACAAAACAAAGACAAAAGAAGAGATACGACCATGTAGAAGAAGAATTGAAGTCGAGAACCAGCGCAAATAACCAACGCAAACGAAGCTCTGAACACCAGATCTGAGGCGGACAGAGGATGCCCAGCAGACTTCATTCACGAAAGAAGAAGCAATGAAAAGCGAGAGACGGGTGTAGCGGTAACACCGATCCTCAACCACGCTTCCTTTGATGGATACTTGAAATACAAAATTCTAAGAATGGGACGGCCGTCAAATAATAAATAATTAAGTCACACGTTCTCACATCCAGCTCATGCTATTATGTAAAAAAACAAACAAGTTCTTTGGGTTTCTATCATCTGAAAGGGACTTCATCACAAATCCTAAACCTTAAGTTTTATCGACCAAGATCAGTGAAACGCCAGAAACGGGAGAAGCGATAATCAATGTTCCCCTCCACCTGTCAGAACCAGCAAACAAAAAAATAGAACAAGAACAAAGGGAAAAAACTAACCCAGATCAAGCTGGGCAATCCCAAGAAGAGGGAACCCCCATCAAAATCATAAAGCCCACACAACAGCAAACAGAACACCGAGAGTATCTGGAAACCCAAAAAAAAACGAAATAAAAACGCGAGGAAACAACTAACCCAGGAAAAACCCAAAAAAGCGAAACAAAAACGCGAGGAAACAACTAACCCAGTCGAAAATCTTCAATTCCATTGGAGGGAACATCACACAAAAGGATCAAAAGGCGAGCGGGTGAAAATGCGGCAGAAATGAGAAAGAAGAAGAATGGGAGAAGCGGTAATATCCTCTTGCCCTAACCCGTTTCATTTGACACGTGTTTTTCATCGCAAGCGTGGACTGAAAAGCACAAGACGATTTGGGGAAATTTTAGGGGTTTTTTTATTTTTAATTTAAAAAATCAAAATATTTTCAAATTTAATATGCACCGTAGTGGGTTGCAAAGCCGGACGCTGCAATCCGCTCAAGTTGGCAGCGACGCACTTGGGGACTTGCAATTTGCAGGTCCCCATGTGCAATCTTTTTTTTTTTCGTTTGTTTTTTTTGTTTTTTAATTAATTATATAATTATTAATATTTTGTTAAATTATTATTTATTTAGTATTAGTATGATTTTTTTTTTCAAAAAATCTAAATTTTAATTTTAGTTTTCAAATTTTATGTCGAACTAAAAAATTATTTAAAAAAAACAAAACAAAAAAATTACGGTTAAAAAAAATAAATTAATTAAATAAATTTGTTTTGATCAGATATATTTATAAAAAAATAGTTAACTTAAATAAACATGTTTTCATTAAATTTATTTTATATTATATTTTTAAATATAAATTCTTTTTTTAACTTAAATTTTGGTTAGCGGAGTTATATATTTATTTTAATTCGTTTGGATAAGTGAAGATCTCTCGGTTATTTGGATAAACCTAGATTAGTTAATTCAGATCTATTCGGGTCGAATTGATGCAAAAATGCTAATAGAAAATTTCTCAACCCGAACTCGAGCCGAAACTAAATCATCTCGAAAATTGTGAAATCGAATTGATCCGAATATATCCGAATTAATCCTCTATATATATCCATAGAACTGAAGGACTTGAACAAATCCAAACGAATTAAAATAAGTCAATAACTCTGTTAACCAATTTTTTAATAAAACAATAAAATGTATATTAAAAAATATGATATAAAATAAATTTATCTAAATATGTTTATTTAAGATAACTAATTTTTCTGTAATATAATTCATCACAAAGTCCTCATATGCAAAAGTTTTTTTTGTAAGGTTTTGTTTTTTAATAAATTATATAATTAATAATATTTCGTAAAATCATTATTTATTTATTATTGATATGATAATTTTTTCTCAAAACTCTAAATTTAATTCTAATTTTTTATTTGACACAGCTAAAAAACTATTAAGAAACAAAAATAAAAAATTTACGTTTAAAAGATGAAATTAATTAAATAAATTTATTTGTGATCACTTATATTTATAGAAAAATTAGTTCACCTAAATAAACACATTTCGATAAATTTATTTTATATCATATTTTTTAATATAAAATTTATTTTTTTATTAAAAAATTGGTTAGCGGAGTTATTGACTTATTTTAATTCGTTTGGATCTCTGCAAGTCCTTCAGTTCTATAGATAGACCTAGATGATTAATTCGGATATATTCTGGTCGGTTCGAGTTCATAATTTTTTAGATTATTTCGTTTCGGCTCGAGTTAGGTTGAGAAATTTTTAATAGCATATTTACATCCATTCGGCCCTAATAGATCTGAATTAACTCTTCGGACCTCCACAAATTCAAACGAATTAAAATTAATATAAGACTTTGCTAACTAAAATTTAAGATAAAAATAGAATTTATATTTAAAAAATATAAAATAAATTTAATGAAAATATGTTTATTTAGGTTAACTAATATTTTTATAAATATATCTGATCAAAATAAATTTATTTAATCAATCTAATTTTTTTAATCGAATTTTTTTTTTTTGTTTTCTTAAAAATTTTTCAATCCGGTCATCAAATTCAAAAATTAGAATTAAAATTTAGATTTTTGAGAAATAAAATATCATACTAATACTAAATAAATAATAATTTTACAAAATATTAATGGTTATATAATTAATTAAAAAACCAAAAAAAACAAACCAAAAATAATAATAATAAGATTGCACATGCAGACTTGCAAGCGCGTGAGTTGGTAGTAGCGGATTGCAGTATTTTTGCAACCCATTACCGTGCACATTAAATTTGAAAATATTTTGATTTTTTAAATTAAAAATAAAAAAACCCAAATTTTAGGGACAAGGGGAGTGATTTATAACTTATTTAAAAAAAAGGATTTACAGTTATATTTACTTATTTGTCTTTATCTTTAAACTAGCAACTAGAGAACACTTGTTGTGTGTAATTATAGTTTGTTTTTTTTTTTGAAATATTTGATTTAATCATGATAACTACGGAACACACACGTTACAGGTGGAATTAAAAAAAATTAATGCAATATTTGATTTAATCATGATAATTTATAAAATAAAAAATGGATTAAGGTATTGTGTTGTAAATAGAGTGTGATTATGTGACAAAGTGGGGACATCACGATAATGATGAGAAAAATATCAAGTATCGAAACATTGAAACGAAAATATAATCGTTACATGCACAAATAGTATTCAATATATATTTAAAAGCATAAATAACCATTTTATTTAGTGGAAGCTACAAATGACATGTATTCAAGAATATATGTACGAAACATACACAAAATATTCACTTTCCTTTTTTGTTTTCTGAAAACTCAAAGGGACGATTTGAAAAAAAAAATCAACCTGAACTTTAAAAAACAAACAAACAAACACTCACACAATTAACAATACTTCTCAAATTGAATACATGTTATACATGATAAATAAATTTCAAATTAATAGAGGATGAATGATTGTGAAACACACTCATGAATTCTTATTTGCAGTTTTTTTGAAAGATATGTCTACGAACAATAAAAAAAGAGTCAAATTTTAGAGAAGTCTCGGTCTCTATGTATCTTCATTTAGGATAGAGAAATTTTGTGGTTGATAATAGGTCTTGACTACGGTCAATGAATGTGAAAATAAGTTTGACATAAAATGATAAGTATGATAATGAGGAAACCACTGTAATCGTAAGTCATGGACTAAAGTTTGACATAAAAATTCAAATTTTTATATTGAAAAACTGTAAAATACAACTCAACAATATACAAACAAAATGAAAAGCTGGATTTTATTGAAATGGACAAATACCTACTAATGAACAATCAGACTTCTTATGCACAATAATTAAAGCATTTAGAGGGAAATGAATAATGATGCAAATAAAATTTTATATTTCAATTAAAATTACATCAAACTTTAATACATTATTTATAATACTAAAAAGCAATGATGTGAAAAGAAGATGTAATCCCTAATTCATGGAGCACAAAACTTTATTTGAAAATAAGAAAACAATAAAAAAAAATGTACAGAGAGAAATTCGAATCTTTGATAGTGTTTTATGCTCAAGTAAAAACATTCATGCTATTACTACTTTTTCAAATCCAAATAAGAAATTACAAATTTTAAACAAAAATGTATTTGAACTTGTACTTGTTCTGCTCAAAGGAGAAGGCTATAACTCTTCATTATTTCACCAGCTGTAATAATCATCAGTTAACTTCCATTAAAGAAATTCAAGCTCATTTCAAACTACCATTAACTGACGCAAATTCAGTGAAGATGACAGTGAGATGTCTGCGGCATAAATTTGAGTTGACGTCACTGGAGAAGATGAAAACATCTTGTGGCTCTAGCCCTCCTAATTCCTGTTTCTTGCATTAGATTATGTGCAACCTTTTATTATAACTGTAAATAAATGAAAAGATTGTCAAAACTAACCAATAGAGAAAAATTAAACCAAAAAAAAAAAAATTAATAACCAAGACATAAGAGAAAGAACAATTTCAAACTTAAGTTTAACATACTTGAGCAAGCTCTTTGAGGAATGGAAACACCAATTGTTCCATCTATGAAGGCTCTGAAAAGGGAAGACCAAAGAGTACATTGATTTGAAAATGACGAAGACAACATTGATGAATTATTCCAATCTATAAATATGATTTACACTGATTACTTATTCAAAGAATAATGTTAATACTTTTTAACATTGATTAAAAGTCAGATTAATCAAGGCTCATAGTTGAAGGTTCATCTATGAAAAATATTTTCAATGGATTATGACTTATCAAGAGTATATGCACAATAGTTAATGCTGGAAGAAATTGAAATTTTCAGATCATTCCTTTTCCTCCAAATCATGCATCACAATATTTCAACTCTCTCGAAAAAAATTTGAAAGGAATATTTTATTTCTTAAAATCTCTTAATTCTAAAAATATTTTATTTAATATCTTTTGTCTTTTTTGGACATGAAGTAATCTTTATTTCCCATTTGCGATATTGATAAGCTGATTAGAATATTTATCATATCATATCTAATATTTATCTTTTTTTATTTGTGTAGATTTGATATGATCAAATAAAAGGAATCCTATGCCTACAAGGAAACATATTGAAGAAGGATTCTTGGTCTATTTATTTGAGATAGGCGTTCACAAGGAAGAGAGATAGATAGAGAGAAAAATAAGTGAGAACCTAAGTACGTAGATTGTGAAAGCTGAAGATCTCTCTGAAGCTTACTTGAAGCTGTGCAAACTTAAAGCCGTGTAGAACACTTGAAGATTGGAGATCAAGAAGTGTGCTGCTCGTCCGATTTTGGCTTCAACATTGTTTTTCTCCTTACTTTGTTTTCGTTATTCTATTTCACATAGAAGTTTTAGGAGAACTTTTACTCTTTATTTTCTCATTTGTTTTGAGAAATTGACTTTTACAATAATCACTAGTTTTAGGGTTTGTAAAACTCTTTGAAAGTTTTCTAGTGAAGTTTTGTCCTGAGGCGCTGCAAGAGTATCTTATAAGATACTCTTGCTTAAATCATTTGAGTATGTTTATTGGTTGCTTGTTTATTTTAGTTACGCTTTAATTATATTCCGCTGCAAATTACTCAAGGTGTTATTGTAGGTGTTGTCAACACCTTGTGACAACACCTCAAACTGTTTATGTGCAACCCCTATTCCCTTACAAGTGGCATCAGAGCCATATTCTTGATACACTAAGAACTGATCTTGGTCTGTTTATTTTATTATAGGGAATAAGATGGACTCATCGTTTGTTGTGAACTCGTTCCTGAAACCTTCGGTCCTTGATGGCACGAATTATGCACTATGGAAGAATAGGATGCGATATACTATTAAAGCAATGGATGTTCGTTCTTGGCCAAGTATTCTGACTGGTTGGAATCCTCCAAAGACGCGAGATGAAGATGGAGACTATATCATCAAGCAAGAAGAAACTTGGACTGCCGAGAAAATACAAAGTTCAAGCTACAATGCTAAAGCACTCAATGCAATTTTTGGAACTGTTGATATGAGAATGTATGGAATCATAGCTGATTGCACTGTTGCTAAGGATGCATGAGATGCTCTTCAAGAACACTGTGAAGGAACTGATAGCGTGAGAAGAACAAGATTGAGAATATTAAATGCAAGATTTGAGAATATCAGGATGGATGAGAATGAAACTATTGCTTATTATGATAAGAAACTTAGGGAGATAGCTACAGAGGCGCATGCTCTTGGAGGACCTATTGCGAGTGAAACGATGGTGAACAAGGTTCTTCGATTTTTGCCTAAAAGATTCAATGGGAAGATTTGGCCACTTGAAGAAATAAAAGACACTTCAAAGATGAAGATGACTGAACTGATTAGCATCCTTCAAGTTTTTGAGATGAACAATTCAGAACAAGAGAAGGATAAAGGAAAATCAATAGCTCTTCAAGTCTCAAAACCCTCATACGAGGAGTATGTTCAATTTCATCAAGAAGTTCATCAATCTGATTTAGAAGATGATTCGATCTCTCTCATGACTAGGAAATTCAATGATTATCTGAAGAAGATGAAAGAGTCAAGAAAGACGGATCAAAAACTCAAGGCTCCAATGTTCTCTAACAAGCCTTTAATGATTACTGGACCAGAACAATCACCAAGGAAAATTGTTGATACTCCTAAGCCTCGACTGATGTTGGAAGGGAAGAAGAAGTTTGTGTCAAAGAAGTTGGACACTGTTCAATGTCATGCTTGTCAAGGTTTTGGACACTATGCAAATGAGTATGCCAACACGCTTAGGAAAGGGATGAACACGTCTTTGAGTGATGAAGAGTCTGAAGAAGAAGAACAGGAAGATGAAGAAAGTCATACTGCCTTGTCGGCCCTATTGAAGAGCAAGAAAAAGTTTCAAGTCAATCCTTTAGGTGTTGCCGCAGGTGTTGCCACACCTGGCCGCAACATCTCCCAAAGGTCAGTGTGTTTGAATTCCTCCATTCCTGATAACATGTGTGATAATGATACAGGTGAAGAGATAATGTCCATGGAAGAAGCTCGGATGATGTTTGAAGAACTTAATACTAATTGGGTTGAAAGGAATAAGATGAATACTATTTTTTCAAAGGAAAATTCTGATCTAAAGGCTGATGTGTCAAGACTGGAAGTCATGCTGAGTAAGAAAAACATGGAACTCGGAAAAGCAAACGCTACTTTGGCCAAGTTTAATTCAAGCACTTCCAAGCTTGATTCGTTACTTCATGTTGAAGGATTAACCGCAAATCTAATAAGCATAAGCCAAATTTGTGATGATAATCTGCATGTGCAATTTGATAAGAAATTATGCAAAGTTTTTGATGATTCAAATCTCTGTGTCATGACAGGTACTAGGTCATCCGACAACTGCTATCAACTCGGAGAAGAGATAGCTTGTAGACACACCAAAGTTAATGAGTTTGATCTATGGCATCAAAAATTGGGCCATGCAAATTTCAAGACATTAAAGAACTTAAGTAAGTTGGATGCTGTAAGAGGTATGCCTAACTTAAAATCTGGTATTCCATTTGTGTGTGAAGCGTGTCAGAAAGGGAAGCATACTAGGGTATCACACGAGGTGTTGTCAACATCTATGACAACACGCTGCCTTGAGCTTTTACATATGGACTTGATGGGTCCAATGGATGTTGAAAGCTTTGGAGTTAAAAAATATTCTTTTGTTTGTGTGGATGATTTCTCACGATATACTTGGGTAAATTTTTTGAGAGAAAAATCGGACACATTTGATGCCTTCAAGAAACTGCTCACTAAGATTTCGAACCTATACAATCTAAAGGTAATCAGAATTTGTACTGACCATGGTAAGGAGTTCGAAAATTCTTCTTTTGCAAGTTTGTGTGATAAGAAAGGTATTTCTCATGAATTTTCTGCTCCTAAAACTCCACAACAAAATGGAATTGCTGAAAGAAAAAATAGGAATTTGCAAGAAATGGCAAGAGTAATGTTGAGCTCGAAAAAGATTTCAAAACGTTTTTGGGCTGAAGCCTTGAATACTCCATGTCATATTTCAAATAGAGTTTATTTGAGGAATGGTACTACTATGACATCCTATAAAATTCTCATGGGAAAGAGGTCAAACCTTAAATATTTTCATGTTTTTGGATGTGTATGTCACGTTTTGAATGATAGGGATCATCTTGCTAAATTTGATGTAAAAAGTGATAAGTGTATGTTCTTGGGATATTCATAAAATAGCCGAGCCTATAAGATGTATAACTTGAGAACAAGGACTATTTTTGAGTCAATTAATGTTGTATTTGATGACTTTGCAGATCTAAAGAAGAAAACAGCTGGGGATGAAGTTGATGATCTGCTGGATAATTCTGGAAATTCAGATGTTGTCCAAGGAGTGTTGCCAACACCTCCGACAACACCCCCTGCATATATTCCAGAAAATAAAGTTGAAGAATCTACTGATGAGAACAGTGAGGTAAACGAAGCTGGAAGGAATGTTCCAAGCAGGATTCAAAAGAATCACCCAACCTCACAGGGCATTGGAGATGTGCATGGAGACTTGCAAACTCTAAGGAAAGAGAATGAGGATTATCAAAAGATGGCAGGTTTTTTATGCATGAGTTCTACGTATTCTCAGGTAAGATTTTCTTGTTTCGTGTCAAACATTGAACCCAAAAAGGTTGAAAAGGCTTTAAAAGATGAATTTTGGGTCAATGTTATGCATGAAGAATTAGAACAATTTGTTAGGAATGATGTTTGGTACTTAGTACTGTGTCCTGCTCATGGTAATGTCATAGGAACTAAGTGGATTTTCAAGAATAAAACTAATGAGTCGGGAAACATCATTAGAAATAAAGATAGATTGGTAGCTCAAGGGTACACACAGGTTGAAGGGGTGGATTTTGATGAAACCTTTGCTCCTGTAGCCCACATTGAGTCTGTCCGACTTTTGCTTGCTATTTCGTGTAACATGGGAATGAAAATTTTTCAAATTGATGTAAAAAGTGCCTTTTTGAATGAGATCCTAAATGAAGAAGTCTATGTGAAACAACCTAAAGGGTTTGAGAATCCAAATCATCTTGATCATGTGTATAAGTTAAAAAAGGCATTGTATGGATTGAAGCAAGCACCACGTGCATGGTATGGAAGACTTGTTGAGTTGTAATGCCCCGATTTTATCTTAATCGACTTTATTTGAGATAATCGGAGATTCCAGAGTTCAAGAGCCGACTTGATTTTGATCAGGGTCCTTTTTGAAAATTTCCGATTTTCCAGGGACTAAAATGCAATTTTGGACTTTAATAGATATTTATGCTTGGGATGGACTTCTTTTCTTCATCACCTCCTTCCTCCATCGCCTCTCTTCCATTAGAGCCGACTCCAAGCTTCCTCAAGCTTTCAGATTTCACCCCGAGCTCGATCCGTCCGTTGGAAATTAATTCTGAAGGCAGATTAGCGATCACTGCAGCGAGAGCTATGTTGTATCGTAAGTTTTTCTACGATCAGATACATTCTAGTTTTGGGATTTTGTTAGAATCGATTGATTTTGGAGTATGTTGTTCTTGGCAGAGTTCTGATCGTTTATTCTTTGTCGGTTTTTAAATAGAGCATCGTTCGGATTTGTTATGATTTTTGGAAGCCTTTTTTGAAAATGAGGATTTTTAGATTTGTTGAGTTTGAGATTTTGTTGTTTGTTTGGGCATTGTATTGAGTTGATATCGTTGTTACGATGCTGTCTGCGTTTCCGATTTATCAGAATATAGCCGTTATGCCGTCAGTTTGAAGTTTGGATATCGTTGCGTTGTTTTGATTGATTGATGTTTGATTGAGAGATTGAATGTCGATATTGATCTTGATGGCTTCTTTTGTTAGATTGATTTGAAGCCAGTGAAATTGCTAGATTGCAGCTTTGTGTCGTCTGAAGATTGTAGCCGGTATAGTATCGATTTCTTATTAGCAATTGAGGAAGTTTGATTGAATCTTGATTGAGTATTGTTGTTGTTTCCATATTTGGAGCATCGACGTTTGAGAAAAGGTATAAGATGACTTAGACTGGAATGGAACGAATGACTCGAATCCTACTTCATTCGAGTGTTCCGAAGAAATCACATACTTGCATGTTAATTGAATTACTTGAATTTATTGATTGAGTTATGTTTGCATTGCATTCATATTGAGCCAATGGATTTATTTCATTTTGAGTTAGACGTTCTGAGAACTATAGTAGGGGGAATTGATAGGCGATTTGCTGCAATGACCGACTTAACTCTATATAGTTGCTTCAGAGTCTAGAGGATTGAATTATACACTATTCACCCCGAGTGGAGGGTCGGTGCGATTTTGTGTGATAGTTCATCCTCGGGATCCCACTAGAGGAAGAGAAGAGATAATTACCTTGATTATCCGGACTTGATAATCCTAGAGTTTTAAAGACATGAATTTTATTTTGAATTGTCTTGGAATTGCATGATTGATAGTTGAATATCTGAAAGTTGATGTATTTCGTTTTGAAATGCTTATCTAATATTGCATGCTAGTCTCTTTTACTGGGAATATTATTCTCACCGGATTATCCGGCTGTTGTCTTGTCTTTGCATGTGTGCTTGGCAACAGGTGGGGAAGGACCAAGTCAGAGATCGCATGGCTAGATGGTCGAGTTGATAGAGTGAGGGCTTGGAATTTTTAGAAGTTGATTTTGTAATCGAACTTAGATTGGATTCATACTCGATATGTTTTGTATTGAATAAGGTAGACTGAAGCATGTTCTATTAGTTTGAGATTGTATAACCCTAGAACTATCTTATTTTGGAAGCTTGTATGATGCTTGAATGATTTATGTATTGTGGGATTGTTTTGAAAATGGATTATTGAACTAGAATTCCTTCTGATTTTTCTGTGCAGAAGTGGCCGCTCGATCGGTAAAATTTGACCGATCGAGCGGTGGAGTTGCAGCCCTGTTTCTGTTTTTGAAACTGAGTGCCCGCTCGATCGGTAAGATCTTACCGATCGAGCGGTGCTGGTTTTACCCGGACAAAAGTTGAAGAATTTTTGGCTCGCTCGATCGGTAAGATCTTACCGATCAAGCGGAGCACTGTTCATTTAAAAAAAAAAAAAAGTTCTTACTCTTTTAATTCTTGCATGCTTATTTATTGTTTTATCCCGAGATTAGATGATTAGAATCGAGGTCTCACATTAAGTGGTATCAGAGCGATAAGATCTTGGACTGAATTTAGAAGTGAGTGGGGTAGATCGAGTCCGCATGAATTTAATTCTCGCATGTGTTTGAGTTATTTAAATTGATTTATTTAAATACCATGCGAGCATGCTTCATTGTTGAGAATTATTTGAGTTACATGATTATGTGATTTAAATTATAAAGCATGATCTACGTGAGATATAACTGTTTCTGTTATCGACCTGTATCCGGAATTCTGAGAGGTTGCAAGGACACCAGAATTGCAGCAATTGAGATATCGTGTGTCCTAACCTTTGATTATCAGATGGGTCCTCGTCGAGTTATTAACAGGAACCCACCGCCAGTTACTCCTGCGACTGAGCAAGCTAGTACTGAAGTTGATTAGTTGGATGCTACAGCGACGCCGATGGAAACCTTGCTAAAGAGGTTTCAGTCGTTTAATACGCCCTTGTTGTTGGGTACAGAAAATCCAGTTTACTGTGAGGGTTGGTTGGATGACATTGATCAGTTTTTCGATTCCCTTGACTATTCTGATGACCGCAGAACCAGGTTGGTCATTCATCAGCTTCGTGGTGTTGCTAAGAACTGGTGGATCACGACGAAGAGATCCATGGAGAACCGAGGTACAACTATTAACTGGAATCTGTTTAAGTCTGAGTTTTATAAGCAGTTTTTCCCAGTTTTGTACCGAAAGGACAAGGGATCGGAGTTTGTCAATCTGAGGCAAGGGAATTTGAACATTGAGGAGTACGTAGCCAAGTTTGACAGCTTGTTGCGTTTTGCACCGCACATTGCCGACAATGAAGAAGCTAAGGCCGACCAGTTCATTAATGGTCTGAACCCTGATATCTTCACGTTGCAAACACTGCTAGGCCTGATAATTTTGTGGATACCATGAATCACGCAAAAGGAGCGGAAGCAGGTTTGTGGAGACAGAGAGGAGGTCAGTTTGTGCCTCAGCAGCAGCAAGGACAGTTTCAGGCACAACCTTCTCAATACCAGAACCAACCATCGTATTACCAGAATCAGTCATTTCAATTTCAGAATCAAACACCGAGTTCTGAGGGTGGTAACAGTGGAGGAAATAAGAAGGATTACTATCATCCGAAGGGGAAATAGTTTAAGAAGCACGGAACCAGCTCTTCGAGCTCTAGTGGCTCGAGACAGTTTAGATCGGGACAGAGTTCGGGTCAGTTAGGCATGTCTTGTGCCAACTGCGGAGGTCGTCACTCCAGTGATCAGTGTAGAGGTATTTTTGGAAGCTGCTATATCTGTAATCAGGCGGGACACTTTGCCAGAGCATGTCCTCAGCGTGTCCATGAGCAAGCTCAGAGTGGAAGTTCTTTGAGACAGACAGCTCAGCCTCAGCAGCAAGCACCTACTGTCCACTCTTTTCAACCTCAGCAGAAGAATAGACAGGAAGGTAATCAGTATAAAAGCCAGCCTCCCAGATAGTAGGCACGAGTCTTTGCTCTGTCTGAGGACCCGCAGACTCAGGCTGCACCCGATAATGACAGATCAGGTAACATTTGATTTTGGTTTTCTATTCTTACTGGACTGTTAGATACTGGCGAGTTAATTGCCTTCTTATTGAAGAATCTGTTTAGTGTTTATTGTGCCTCTAAACTTTTGTTGAATCGTTCGAATTGATGAATACTCCAGTAGTGTTGTTAATTTCTATTAACCGGATCTTTCAGAAGAATTAGTCGAGACTAGGAATTCTTATCGTTGATTTCTTATCTTTCGGAATGAGAATTGTACTGATCATTCAGAGCTTTTGAGAATCGTTTAGCATATTGTGGTGCCAAACAGTTGTATGTTATTCTTTGATGTCTGAATTCTGTTTGGATCGAGTTGTCTTCCTCGATTTTCTGATCTGGTGATGGAATTTCTGTCGATCAGCGCTCCGGTTTACTGATTTAGATACTGATGATCTTTCAGTACTTGTTATCTTCTTATCGAGATTTTGGGATGCATTCTTATTCAGAGGAATCACGCTATATTCTAGACATCGAGACAGCTGAAGACGCTCGAGACTCAATGTCTGAATTTGAACTTTGAGCTCGCAGTGATCTTATTGATTAGAATATCTGTTATCTATTGTCTTATGAGGAGATTTCCGTGATCTTTTCTAATCTTAAGAGTTGGAGTATTTTTTTTCGCAAGAGGAACCGATTATGAAGACAGAAAAGAGGATTAGATTGTTTGAGATTCTGACTGCGAATATTTATCTGAGGAATTGTATGCAGCAACTGATGTTTTGAGTTGTTCTTATTTTATCTACTACCTGGCTTCGATTGACCGATTGTTGGAATTTGCTACCGTTTTCGGTACAGAATGACTTTCAGTCAAGATTAGAGGATAGATATCTTGTCAGAGGTCGTCAGATGTCATGTTTTGCCAAAGTCTGTCAGTTAAGACAGAGATACTCGTTACACTCATTCTTTCGGCATAGATTTCGATGAGGTTTTGTTGTCTGATTACAACTTTTTCAATTCTATATCCTCAAAACGACGGACAGCTAGATCAGACGAGTCAAACTTTAGATGTTATGCCTTGAGTTGAAACCAGATACGATTGGATTGTGACTGAGCAGATGAAGATTATGCTGACGAGAATGAGTCAACTTTTGATTGGTGGACTTGAAAGAGTATTTGAGAGACACAGTTCGCATTGGAACCGTGTTTGATTTCGAGGACGAAATCTTTTCTAAGAGGGGGAGAATTGTAACGCCCCGATTTTATCTTAATCGACTTTATTTGAGATAATAGGAGATTTCAGAGTTCAAGAGTCGACTTGATTTTGATCAGGGTCATTTTTGCAAATTTCGGATTTTCCAGGGACTAAAACGCAATTTTGTACTTTAATAGATATTTATGCTTGGGATGGACTTCTTTTCTTCATCACATCCTTCCTCCATCACCTCTCTTCCATTAGATCCGACTCCAAGCTTCCTCAAGCTTTCAGATTTCACCCCGAGCTCGATCCGTCCGTTGGAAATTAATTCTGAAGGCAGATTAGCGATCACTGCAGCGAGAGCTCCGTTGTATCGTAAGTTTTTCTACGATCAGATACATTCTAGTTTTGGGATGTTGTTAGAATCGATTGAGTTTGGAGTATGTTGTTCTTGGCAGAGTTCTGATCGTTTATTCTCTGTCGGTTTTGAAATAGAGCGTCGTTTGGATTTGTTATGATTTTTGGAAGCCTTTTCAAAAATGAGGATTTTTAGATTTGTTGAGTTTGAGATTTTGTTGTTTGTTTGGGCATTGTATTGAGTTGATATCGTTGTTACGATGCTGTCTGCGTTTCCGGTTTATCAGAATATAGCCGTTATGCCGTCAGTTTGAAGTTTGGATATCGTTGCATTGTTTTGATTGATTGATGTTTGATTGAGAGATTGAATGTCAATATGGATCTTGATGGCTTCTTTTGTTTGATTGATTTGAAGCCAGTGGAATTGCTAGATTACAAATTTGTGCCGTCTAAAGATTGTAGCCGGTTTAGTAATGATTTCTTATTATCGATTGAGGAAGTTTGATTGAATCTTGATTGAGTATTATTGTTGTTTTCAGATTTGGAGCATCGACGTTTGAGAAAAGGTATAAGATGACTTAGACTGGAATGGAACGAGTGACTTGAATCCGACTTGATTCGAGTGTTCCGAAGAAATCACATACTTGCATGTTAATTGAATTACTTGAATTTATTGATTGAGTTATGCTTTCATTGCATTCATATTGAGCCAATGGATTTATTTCATTTTTAGTTAGACGTTCTGAGAAATATAGTAGGGGGCATTGACAGATGATTTACTGCAATGACCGACTTAACTCTATATAGTTGCTTCAGAGTCTAGAGGATTGAATTATACACTATCCACCCCTAGTGGAGGGTCGGTGCGATTTTCTGTGATAGTTCATCCTCGGGATCCCAATAGAGGAAGAGAAGAGCTAATTACCTTGATTATCCGGACTTGATAATCCCAGAGTTTTAAAGACATGCATTTCATTTTGAATTGTCTTGGAATTGCATGATTGATAGTTGAATATCTGGAAGTTGATGTATTTCGTTTTGAAATGCTTATCTGATATTGCATGCTAGTCTCTTTTACTGGGAATATTATTCTCATCGGATTATCCGGTTGTTGTCTTGTCTTTGTATTAGTGCTTGGCAACAGGTGGGGAAGGACCGAGTCAGAGATCGCATGGCTAGATGGTCGAGTTGATAGAGTTAGGCCTTGGAATTTTTAGAAGTTGATTTTGTAATCGAACTTAGATTGGATTCATACTCGCTATGTTTTGTATTGAATAAGGTAGACTGAAGCATATTCTATTAGTTTGAGATTGTATAACCCTAGAACTATCTTATTTTGGAAGCTTGTATGATGCTTGAATGATTTATGCATTGTTGGATTGTTTTGAAAATGGATTATTGAACTAGAATTCCTTCTGATTTTTCTGTGTAGAAGTGGCCGCTCGATCGGTATAAGTTGACCGATCGAGCGGTGGAGTTGCAGCCCTATTTCTGTTTTTGAAACTGAGTGCCCGCTCGATCGGTAAGATCTTACCGATCGAGCGGTGCTGGTTTTACCCGGACAGAAGTTGAAGAATTTTTGGCTCGCTTGATCGGTAAGATCTTACCGATCGAGCGGAGCACTGTTCATTTCAAAAAAAAAATTCTTACTCTTTTAATTCTTGCATGCTTATTTATTGTTTTATCCCGAGATTAGATGATTAGAATCGAGGTCTCACATGAGTAATTGCTCAATATTGGCTTCAAAAGATGTGAAGTTGATAAGACTTTGTTTGTGCAAAAGTCTCAAGGTAATATCTTAATTTGCCAAATTTATGTGGATGATATAATTTTCTGTGCTTCAAATGATAAACTTGTTGATGATTTTGTGAAGTGCATGTCTTCTACATTTGAGATGAGCTTGGTTGGTGAGTTAACATATTTCTTAGGTTTGCAAGTGAAACAAATGCATGATGGTATATTTTTGTGTCAAAGAAAGTATGCTAAAAATCTTGTGAAGAAGTTTCTGAATGACAACACTAAACACATGCGCACACCTATGGGGTCTAATGAAAAATTGTCTAGGGAGGATGTTGCCGAAGGTATTGACAACACCCTCTATAGAAGCATGATTGGTAGTCTTTTGTATTTAAGTGCTACTAGACCTGATATAATGTATAGTGTTTGTCTGTGTGCTAGATACCAGTCTAACCCAAAAGTTACTCATTTGAAAGCCGTAAAACGTATACTGAAATATGTGGCTGGGACTTTGAATTTGGGTTTGTGGTACACTAAAGAAACCAATTCAAATTTGGTAGGTTTTAGTGATGCTGATTGGGCTGGGGATTTAGATGAGAGAAATAGCACTTCAGGAGGATGTTTCTACTTGGGGAATAACTTAGTATCTTGGTATAGTAGGAAACAAAACTGTGTCTCACTGTCTACTGCCGAGTCTGAGTATGTTGCTGTTGGTAGTTGTTGCTCACAACTCCTTTGGATGAATCAAATGCTAAATTATCATTGGTGTTAAGAGTGATACTCCTATTGTGTAATGTGATAATTCTAGTGTCATTGATATATCCAAAAATCCAGTACAACACTCTCGAACCAAACACATTGATATTAGACATCACTTCATTCGAGATTTGGTCGAGAAAAGCATGATCTTAATTGAGTTTGTTGGAACTAATAACCAATTAGCTGATATATTCACAAAAGCTTTGAATTTCGAGAGATTTTCCAGTCTAAGGAAGTCTCTCAGTATGTGTGCATTATAGACATAACCAAGATGTTTTCAGGAGTGTTGCTAATACCCTGTGACAACATCGTTTCATGCATGTGCATTTTTAGGATCTTAGGCATACTGCATTCATGCATTCATTCTGTTTTGTGATGTGTTTGATACTTTGTAATCATTGACTGGTTTTCACTCAGGATTCTTTCCAAAATAACTTTCAGTTTAATTGGATTAATTGGAGAAGAGTTTTGACTAAGTCACGAAGTAGTGGAGGTACGTTCATGTATTCCATGATCTTGTCCCAAATGAAAAGTGACTTTGCGAATTCAGAAAAAAAAATGATGAAGCTTAAATTGAATCAATCATCAAATTTGATTGATAATCAGAAGCAAATGGAAAAAGCTACCTAAATGGGTCTATTTGAAGATCGTTCCTTTTGTGTGCAGGCTACCACTTCTGCAAAAATAATGAATTGGATATAATAATTTTTCTGAATCCTGAAGTATTGCTGGGAGATGTTGCCAACATCGTGGATAACAGCTCACTTGTCAACATTTATTTTTGCATAAAATTGAATTTTATTTTTATGTCACACTCTGTTTTTAGACATAATTAGGACATGCATATTTGTGAATATCTTAGGCCGAAAGGCTATAAATTCTGGTCAAACGATATTTTTGATTTTTGCACTATTCTTTGAATTTTGAATTTGAAAGTGATTGGATTTTATTACAGTGGTGTTATATTCTGATGAGGAGTTAAATTTGGAAATATTTGGTGAAATATTTGGGCCTAGATTATCGGTGAAAATCAAGGGATTTATTGCCTATTTTAAATCGGATTTGTTACCGTTTTTGAAGAGTTACCGTTGGGGATTTTGTTACCGTTGGGGCCTACTCAGAATCCGAGCTAGAATAGGAAAATATTTGGTGTCTAATATATTTGTGTCCTTATCTGTTTAAGGAAATATTCTACTTCCTTGTTTCGTATCGCTCTAATGTATTCTTTGTTCTCCCGATTTTCAAATTTCTCTAAATTTATGTTTCTTTCATTCATTCATATTCTAATGGCAGGAAAGGGTTTTGATTCACACGATATTCGGTCTAAGATGGGATATACAGAAGATGTTGCGGAAGGTGTCACAGCACCTATATCACCACACCCCTTGGTTGAGCAAGCAATCATTCCTGTAGCTGAGGAACCTGTGCCTTTGGACTCCATCGCTCCAGGAGAGCCTAGCAATGCCATCGATGTAGAGAATTTACCAGACATGAGCATGGTGAATAAGGTGTTTCCCACGAAACCCTTAACTCGCCGATCCAAGAGACAAGCTGGATACAACCCAGATTACACTGCCTCCAAACGATTCCGTGGAAAAGGACAATCATCAAGACCATCTCTGGTGGACACTGAATTCAACTCTGGGGATGAGAGCTCTGATGAAGACTTTAAGCTAGTCCGCCGAAAAAGGGAAAAATCGAGTACCCAGGAACCATCTGGAGATGCTATTCCGGTTCCATTTGCTGCTGAAAGCAAATCCGCAAGTGATTCCTCTGATAAGGACTCCACAGAGTCAGAAACTCCATCACCTACTGCTGCTGCGACTGATAAGAAAGATGCACCTGCATCTGTTTCTACTGTTGAGGATACATCTACTGTTCCTCCTGTTATGTCCGATGAAGAAGAGATGTCAATAGCCCAGTTCATGGCTAAAATGAAGAAGTCAAAAGGCAAGAAGCCTACATCCACTGCTACAGCTCCTGTTACAGAATCTGAAGATGAACCAGACGAGGAGATGCTCGCAAAATTTGATGACAACCGCCCTCAACCTTCTGATAGTTCCAGCTCTGATTCGAGTGAAGATTCAGATGCTGAGAAGGAGTTGGAAGAAGAGCCAGATTCTGATGACTCTGAAGAAGAATAAGAGGAAGGTGTTGAGGAAGGTGTTGCCGACACCCTGGACAACACCTTAGGCGAAGAATATCAGGTAAACTCTTCCTATTCATCTGCTTTTTACTCCAAGGATATTGCTGATTGCTGGGAGAATTATTATAATCGAGAGTTTCTGGAGGAGCATAACATTGATGTTGAGAGCTATGGAGCTCAGAACATGGTGAGATTT
Organism: Henckelia pumila; assembly: GCF_033568475.1. Classification (NCBI taxonomy): domain Eukaryota; kingdom Viridiplantae; phylum Streptophyta; class Magnoliopsida; order Lamiales; family Gesneriaceae; genus Henckelia; species Henckelia pumila. Next base: position 224,576,136 of record NC_133123.1, on the reverse strand, counting down.
TTCGAGGTAAAGAACATACTGTCTATTGTTACTACTGCTGGTCCTTATTGCAGAGAACTGGTGCGTGAGTTCTACTGCAATCTCACTGAAGATGTGAAGGATCCGAGATACATGAAGTATGGGAAAGTTTATGTGCATGGGCAGATCTTCTCCTTAAGCCCTGCCATTATAAATGGATTTCTCCAGACTCTTGCCTCTGATGATGCTACTCTGCCTACCATGGATGAGATGACATCTGTCATCACTGGAGGACATGTCATTTTTTATCCAGCTCATCCTAAGAAACTGTCAGCAGCGAAGCTCACTTCTTTTCACTCTGTCCTCCATAAAACTGCCGTGAAGACTTGGACTCTATCCAGAAATTCCAGTGTGGTTACCAAGCATCAAGCCCCTGTCTTGTATGCTATTGGTACTGGAATTGCATTCAACTTTGGCCGACTCGTGTTTGACACAGTCATGGCTTTTGCAGATGGTTCTCAACCTACACTGAAGCTGCCTTGTCCATCACTCATCTATTCTATGCTGCTCTCTCAAGAGATTGAGAAGGATGATGATGAAGCACTTATTGCTCCAGGAGAGTTGCTAAAGATCGCACCTACATTGCTAAAAGGAAATCGTAAGATAGACCTTCCTTGGTCTGAGACAGCTGATGACGCAGGTGTTGTGGCAGGTACTGCCAACACCTCCTCTGCCACTACTATTTTTGTACCCCCCCCCCTCTCCTGCTCAAGATGTTGATCCTGCATTCATACAAGCTCAATTGGTACATGCTGAGCAGAAGATTGCACAAGCGAAGGCTGACCTAGCCTATTACGAACGGTTAAAGGCTTACTATGAATCACTACTAAGAGGAGCTGGCCCTTCTGAACAAAAAGGGGGAGAAGGAAGTGAAGCAGAAGAAACGGAATATGAGAGCAATCAATTTTAATCTTAGTT